>NC_047065.1:14346543-14681971 GCF_902459465.1 Asterias rubens | reverse complement strand
ACACATGCACGGGGACATACTGATCCCTATTTAAAGGCAGTGGACACTATTGGTAGTTGTCAAACACTAGCCTTCACAGTTGGTGTATTTTAACATAAGCATAAAATAACAAACCTGTGAAAATTTGAGCTCAATCGATCATCGAACTTGCGAGATAATAATGAAAGAAAAAACCCACCCTTGTCACACGAAGTTGTGTGCGTTTAGATGGTTGATTTCGAGACCTCAAGTTCTAAATCTGAGGTCTCGAAATCAAAATTGTGGGAAAAGCCGTTTCTCACAATGTTTTATACTATCAACCTCTCCCCATTACTCGTTACCAAGAAAGGTTTTATGCTAATACTTATTTTGAGTAATTACCAATAGTGTCCGCTGCCTTTAAGTTTCTGGCAATTCTGAGTATTTCAAAGTGAACAAGAATGCATTCAATTTCTGCCATGTGTTACTGGATGTGCAACGCCGTGGCCAGATGAAACAATGTTAACAATGGGTATCAGGCGTGCTAACCCTCCGGTGCTTTGCACAAATAAGAATTTGTTCCCCAAACCTTTGAGAAAAGCTTGCACTTGAGCACACTTGTTTGCAAAGCTAAACAGGATGATTTGAAAAAAAATTAAGCAACTCTTTGTAAGTAGGCGGTGGTGTAAAAAGAACGGAACCCCAGATAAGCATGTTCGGGGACGAAGAAAGTGCCTTAAAGTCATTAATCTGCAGACCACAATCTTACAGACTGAATACCTCCAACGAAGAACCAGGCGTTAGAAGATAAACCTTCTTAATACTTCCTGCAGTAGCCACGATGGAGAAAAGTGGCCTAATATCAGCACTTTGCACACCACATGTGTAAAGATGCAATTCATTCAAGGAAGAAACGGGAGTTATGTCGTCTCTCTTAAGACCACGGAGATCGTTTTCGACTAAAGCAAGTTTCGATACACTACCTGCAGCAGCCACGATAGAGAAAAGTGTCCCAATATCATCACGTTGTATACCGCACGCCACTAGATACAAATCTTTCAAGGAAGAAACTTTAGTTATCTGGTCCCCTTGAATACCATGAAGATAGTTATTGCGTAGAACAAGTCTCGTTACACTACCTGCTGCAGCCACGATGGAGAAAACTGGCCCAATATCATCACTTTGTATACCACACGCGTAAAGATGCAGTTCGTTCAAGGAAGAAACAGGGGTTATCTCGTCTCCCGTAATCCCACGGAGATTGTTGTTGTCTAAAACAAGTGTCGATACACTACCTGCAGCAGCCACGGTGGAGAAAAGTGGCCCAATATCATCACTTTGTATACCGCACGCCTCTAGATGCAGTTCAATCAAGGAAGAAACAGGAGTTATCTGGTCCCCTTTAATACCATGGAGATTGTTGTCGTTTAGAACAAGTCTCGTTACACTACCTGCAGTAGCCACGATGGAGAAAAGTGGCCCAATATCACCACTCTGTATACCACACGCGTTAAGATGCAGTTCATTCAAGGACGAAACAGGGGTTATCTCGTCTCCCGTTATCCCACGGAGATTGTTGTTGTCTAAAACAAGTGTCGATACACTTCCTGCAGCAGCCACGGTGGAGAAAAGTGGCCCAATATCATCACTTTGTATACCGCACGCCTCTAGATACAAATCTTCCAAGGATGAAACTTGAGTTATCTGGTCCCCTTGAATACCATGGAGATCGTTTTTGCGTAAAACAAGTTTCGATACACTACCTGCAGCAGCCACGATAGAGAAAAGTGGCCCAATATCATCACGTTGTAAACCGCACGCCACTAGATACAAATCTTTCAAGGAAGAAACTTTAGTTATCTGGTCCCCTTGAATACCATGAAGATAGTTATTGCGTAGAACAAGTCTCGTTACACTACCTGCTGCAGCCACGATGGAGAAAACTGGCCCAATATCATCACTTTGTATACCACACGCGTAAAGATGCAGTTCGTTCAAGGAAGAAACAGGGGTTATCTCGTCTCCCGTAATCCCACGGAGATTGTTTTTATCTAAAACAAGTGTCGATACACTTCCTGCAGCAGCCACGATGGAGAAAAGTGGCCCAATATCATCACTTTGTATACCGCACGCCTCTAGGTGCAGTTCAATCAGGGAAGAAACAGGAGTTATCTTGTCCGCCTTAATACCGTGGATATCAGTTTTATTAAGAACAAGTTTTGTAACACTTCCTGCAGCAGCCACGATGGAGAAAAGTGGCCCAATATCATCACTCTGTATACTACATGCGATAATATGCAATTCATTCAAGGAGAAAATGTGAGCGATCTCGTCCCCCTTAATACCATGGAGATTGTCTGTACTGAAAGCAAGTGTCGATACACTTCCTGCAGCAGCCACGATGGAGAAAAGTGGCCCAATATCATCACTTTGTAAACCGCACGCCTCTACATGCAGTTCAATGAGGGAAGAAACAGGAGTTATCAGGTCTGCCGTTATACCATGGAGATCATTTTTTGCTAGAACAAGTCTCGTTACACTACCTGCAGAAGCCACGATAGAGAAGAGTGGCCCAATATCACCACTCTGTATACTACACGCGAATAGATGTAATTCCTTCAAAGAAGAAACTGGAGTTATCTTGTCTCCCTTAAGACCGTGGAGATCGTTTGCTATAAGATCAAGTTTTGTAACATTTCGTGCAGCGGCCACGATGGAGAAAAGTGGCCCAATATCATCACTCTGTATACCACATTCACATAGACGCAATTCATCCAAGGAGGAAACAGGAGTTATCTCGTCTCCCTTAATACCATGGAGATCGTTTTTGACTAAAACAAGTGTCGATACACAACCTGTAGCAGCCAAGACGAAGAAAACTGACCCAATATCACCACCCTGTATACCACAAGAGTTTAAATGCAATTCCTTCAATGAAGAAACACGAGTAATCCCGTCCGCCTGAATACCATGGAGATCGTTTCTGTATAGAACGAGCCTTCTTATATCACCTGCTGCAGCAATGATGGAGAAAAGTGGCCCAATATCATCAATCTGTATACCGCTCTCGTAAAGATGCAATTCCTTCAATAAAGAAATACGAGTTATCGCATCCCCCTTAATACCGTGAAGATTGTTTCCAATTAGAACGAGTTTTGTTACACTACCTGTAGCAGCCAAGATGGAGAAAAGTGGCCCAATATCACCACCCTGTATACCACATTCGTATAGATGCAATTCCTTCAGGGAAGAAACAAGAGTAACCTCGTCCGCCTTGATACCATGGAGATCGTTTCTGCACAGAACGAGATTTGTTACACTACCTGCAGCAGCAACGATGGAGAAAAGTGGCCCGATATCATCAATCTGTATACCACATGTAATTAGGTGCAATTCGTCCAATGAGGAAACAGGAGTTATCTCTTCCGCCTTAATACCATGGAGATCATTTTCATGTATACGCAGTTTTGTTACACTACCTGCTGCAGCCACGATGGAGAAAAGTGGCCCGATATCATCCTGTGTCAGCTTACAGTCATTCAGTATCAAGTACCTTAAGGAAAGATTGTTGGGCATCTGAACCGATTTCAAACCGTGCAAATTGTTTCCACTCAACTCAAGTATCTTCAACTTGGTAGCAGATTTAAGTAACTTGAAAAGTCCAGGGACAGAAACACAGCTTAACTGACATTTTTTGAGTGACAGTGATATTACACATTTAGAAATGTTTTTGAGTTTATGTATCTTGTCGCTCATATTGACTCCTACTACTTCTAATGTTAAATCACACATCACTATACCAGCCATTGTTTGTTCTAGGAGATCTAAATCGGTCTGTCCTTGACATATTATCGTTAAATGTGAAAGATGCTGAAGACTGGATCGTTGCTGTAGGTTTTGAACAAAGTAATGTGCTGCCAGTAGGTCTTCTCCTTTCAGCTTGTACGGAAATCTTACCCACTCATCTAGCTCCAGGGTTTTGACAGTCACACCAAGATTGGCTTCAAACAAAGCCAACATCATTACCTTATGTAAACAGACATACCTTTCGCAATCAACAGGACTGTTTTTATTGTAAACCGAAAGGTGCTTCTTGGTCATTTCTACAACGCATTGTGCGGCTTTTGTGTTCATCCCGCTGCAGAAACGGAATAAGTGTCCAAATCTTTCTACGTCTCCTTCTAACAATGTTGACATGTGCTCGTTGAATTTGCCAGTATTTGACTCCGTAATACCAGACAGGTAAACGGAACAACAAAACTGCATTAATATCGTGTGGTAGAACTTGACTTGTTCAACCTTTTTCATACCGTGCATGATTTGTACTCGGGTCAGCAAGCCGACATCACATCCCAAATTGACATCGTCCTCTGAATCAAACTCTGAAACTGCGAAGGAATACTTTCCACGACTTGTTAAACCTCCAAGTGCAACCCGCCCAAGTTTGGTCATCAGCAAATTAAACCCCTCTTCGGTTATTTTCTGCTGGGGCTTGGATGTGCAATCTTTGCTTATCTTTTGCTCATACATTAAGCTGGTGGCGAGACGAAGCAGTTCTGAAATCCTGTCAGGTAGTTGACTTCCGGGCTGTGTTAAAGATGAACACATTAGCCAAAGAAACAGAGGAATCTCCCCTAAACTACGGAGTGTTTCAGACTTATTTATTTCAGAATAAACATGATCATGGTGTTCGGAATTATAGCTGCTGAAGTATCTACGGATATATTCTTTCTTATTCTTGTCATCGAATCCAACTATGTTAACTCGTGTGAAATCTGGATTGCGTTTCAGTAACTTTAGTGCGGTAGACTGACGACTTGTTACAATTACCTTACATCGTTTCAGAGACTTGAATGAGAGGACATTGTTAACGCTGAAGTCTTCTTCTGCTTTCTGAAGTGTCTCGAATGAGACTTCATCTGCTCCATCAAGAAGAAAAAGAACTTTATCTGGGTGTTGTGTGATAAAGTTTTGGAGATGCTTCTTCTCAAATTCGGTTTCAGGCAATATTTGAGAAAATGTCTCATTCACAATGTTGAATTTCCCCCCCATTTTGTTTATCTCCAACAATATGACAAGCTTAAACATTGACAGAGGTGACTTTTTCTTTTGGGGAGTCGAGTGAGTACCACCCTGTAACACAGCCCAGTCATAAGCTATCTTCTTAAGAAGCGTTGACTTACCATACCCACTTTCAGCGGTGATTAAGATTCTCTTCTTATCAGAGCTTAACATGTCTTCGTATGAATCGAGGGGAATTTTCTTGTACTCTTTTTGGTTTTCATCGACCCCATGTTCGCTAATATCAAGTGTCATTGTACGGTCTGTTTTATTATTTCCCTTCTTTGAACCTGACTCCAATATGAGTGGCTGACCAGGTAGGTTGGTTTCTCGCAGAAGTTCTAAACTGACGTAAAGTTGCTCCATATCAGCTGCCAGATCTTTACATGTTGGATATGTGTTCACTTTCAATGTCTCCTTGTAATGACTCACCAAAGTTTCACTCATAGCTTTGAAAGGGAGCCCCGTCACACCTGTAAAAAATAGTTTGTATATACGTCTTGGTTAAACAAGGAACAATATTGAACAATTAATGTGGGATTTGGATTAACCTGCAGGCACTCTTATAGACCTTTACCACGGTGTGGCCATCTTGATTTTACTCAATACCAACTCATTGTAACCAAACTGAGGCTGGACGAAATGATAGTCTGGTGCCATGTTTGTGCAACGAATGTTAGCATTCATTACTGTTTTCGGAAACAGGGAACATAACCAAGATGGTGACAGCGTGATAAAGGTCTATTCTGAGCTATCTATAGCCCCAATGGTCGCGGTATCCATACTTTGCCAAATTAATCTTTACTCAGGGATGCAAGTCAGAAGCCATTCAACCAGTAACTGTCTAGTAATCAAGGATCACATCAAAGTTTATGAGACAAGCTTGGAAGCGGTAGCAGCCTGAGGGATCACCTTAAAGGGATGCCACTTTAATAATATCAAACAAATCACAAGGGGAACTGACTCTGTAAACTGTAAATAAAGTCCTGAAACTCTTTGTACCTCAATGGAGGTGGTGGACAAGGGATCTGAGCGAAGTCACTTTAGAATGAAACTTTACATTATCAGTGTAGTGTATTGCAATTCATATCACCATAATTAAATTAACCATAATGGCTATTTTGTTCATGCAAGTCGCCAGAAACACAAAATCTGAAGGTGTGGGCTGCTTCAAGGTGTGGGCTACAATTATTTGTGGGCTACAATTATTTTTTTCCAGAGGTCGTAGCCACCTACTCCTAGGTCTGAAGCAGGGTTACCCAAGCCTACAGTCCATATGGATGTAGGCTTGGGTATCACCAATCCGAAGCCTGGCCGGTAAAGCAGCAAGCACTACCTCCCCAATGTTACGTGTGTCACGACCGGGATTCGAACTCACACTCTGCTGATCAAACACCAGAGCTTGAATCCGGTGCTCTTAACAGCTCAGCCATGACACGCCACAAATATTAGTGGTTTATAATTCTTGAGGGTTTCATTCTTCCGTTGTTTCTATTTCTGTTTTAGAGTTTTTGTATCTATATCCCAGAATCACCGAGACAAACAGCAGTGTTAGTTTATTAGGCAGTACACGTCAATGTGTCGATCATGGGGAGAAATGGGAGCTACTTAAAGGTATGGACACTATTGGTTATTACTCAAAATAAATGTTAGCATAAAAACTTTCTTGAAACGAGCCATTGAGAGCTGTTAATAATATGAAACGGCTCCCGCTGAAGTGACGTTGTTTTTGAGAAAGAGGTAATCAATTAAGTGAGAATACTGGTCTTTGACAATATTACCAAAGGTGTCCAGTGTCTTTAAAGAAGTGATTTACTTACCTGTTACCATTTGAACCATGTCAAAACGGCCGACTTCTTTAAGCTTCTCGATCAACACGTTTTCAGCGTCCTTTTGGTCAGGTTGCCTTCTCAGCCAACCCAGTAGCATCTGGAATGCCTGTTCCTTTAGGTCACTTTGGTAATCGATTTGATAGGTGTCAATCTGTGCAGCTGTAACACCTAAATAAGTAGCGAGTTGCCTCCAATCTTTTCCAATGTTCTCGGCTAGGACTCGTAACATCTTCTCATTAATGGGTGAATCCTGGTGCTCCGCTGACTGCTTTCTGATGTGAACTTCGTCTGTATGACTCGCTCCTATGGTTGTGGGTGCATAACCTAAGAAGAGAATAACAATCACACAACAGGTTTTATCTTATGAAATCTGTCTGCAATTTCTCCTTCAACAAAGTAACGCTGATGGAACTCAGGTTATAATTAAAATTGGAAGGTTAATTTTACTATCTTCCAATTAGGGGAATCATTGATTTATGGTCCATATGAGTCAATGCCAAATCAGTCCTGATAGCATTTAGTCCGTGTGTTTTCAAGTAATAAAAGTCATTATTCATTATCGCATGCTGGCTACGCTCAAGAAACTGAATTTCGGACTTTGTTTTCTTTAAGGCGCCTTGTCAAAACGTCCAAGCCGTTCCATTCCGCGTGCATTCTGCGTGAGTCCGCGGATTTTTGTAACAAAAGAACCCGTAGCAACCGGGCATGTCCACGGCCACGACGGCTCATTTACATGTCAATAAACATGAATATTCCGGGGACTCCGCGGAGCTACCGGTCGGCCATTGTAAGGTCCAGCTTATGAGCTGACCGGCGGAACCGCGGAGGAACGTAGGTGGTCAACAATGGTTTTACCTTAATTTGCAGATTAAAAAGCAAAGCGAGGGTGGATGTGTAACTAAAATCCATTTCCTCCAATGTGTGACTTTTAAGACTTGGTTGGGCCTACATAACCAAGACACGAATTTTAAAAATGGTTGTCTTTATTCCCGGCTTCGACTGACAAAAGTTCCAGGCTACGTGCAAACTCCGTTCCAAGTGGGTCAGAGTATCCAGGGGACAATTTTAACTGTTCGTTCTTACTTTCCAAGCGGAAAACATTAGTTTCTTATTTATTAAATCCCAAGTCACCGTCACCAATGAACAAATATACACACCTGTGCGAGTGTGTCTCCATGTCAAAACAACCAGATAGTCTGGTTTGTCCAATGTGTGAGGGGGAGGAAGCCACAGTTTCAGAGACCGGTGTTTCTATTGGCTGTTGAATTTCCATAAAGCGCGTAACGAATGTTTTCATTGGTCGATTTTGCCCTACTGCCAGAGCAGCATATTGTATTCAACATCATGGAAGAAAACGTTTAGTAGTCGCGGCGGGGGTGATTTCTTATTAATTTAGCATCGTTTTTCTTGCGGGAAAATATTGATTAATAATGTGAATGGTTTCAAGTTAAAAATCGATATTTTTGTTTCAAGCATAAATGTTGCAAATTATGCTTCGCAAATTGGATCGCAACATTTGCGATGCACTTTTTACAATTGCATAGCAAATCATCAAAATTGTATCACAAATTGCGATGTGATACAGGCGAAATCGTTCCCTGATTATCACATGCACTGGATGGTGTAATTGTCTTGTCGGTGCGGCCTGTCCGCTTCCAGGAGGATGGTATTCGTGAGTAGAAAATGTATTGTTCTGGAAGAGCACGGCCGGTCCGCGTCCAAGCCGCTGATATTCGTGACCTGAAAATACAACTTGTTTATTCATGAACTTATTGTTATACTAACAATAGCGCCCGGCAAGGATAGCTCATTAACTTCGCCGCGCTTCAACGCACATGGCCGTTCTTCCGCGGACTGTCCGAGGTCCTTAGCAACGGCGGTATTTGCTGTCCAGTCCGCAGACTGTCAGCGGAGGAACGCCCGGGACGTTTTGACAAGGCGCCTAAGACAAATAATATATATTTGCCATGACAAATAAAAACGACTGTATGGTGATAATCATTTGGAGGTGTGGCGACATTATAGTTTGTATACACATGTCCCATGACAATTTAATAAAGACATTTCTTAATGGGCTCATCGTCCAAAGACATTATGTCATGCCGACATTACACCTTTTGGAAATTTTTCCAAAAGTTTGAGCAGTTTTGCTACTTACCTTGTCAGATATAAAGCCGTACTTGATTTTTGAATATTATGTCACTTGCGCTGTTTTCTTATTCAAAGTAAATTTGGAACAAGCTGAAAAAAACTCGGTCTTAGATGGCTAGGGCAAGTACGATTATTATAGTCTTCTAATTTGGTATTAACTGTTTTCATATCACTGGTGATTCAAAACAAATGGCTACCACTACAGACGCACCCTGATATCTGACATACAAAAAAAGCATAGTCCAACCATGGTCCAACTTTTATTCTAACCTGGGATCATTGCAGCTAAATCTCGACGACCTATTAAAATCAATGCTGCTTTCAACCACTCCCCTGCCCATGTGTCATCTGTGTCATGATCAGCTTGCTTCCTCCACCAAGAATCTAACATCTGAAATGCCTGTTCCTCCGGGTTGCTACCAACGAGGCTTTCGAATTGGCTGATATCTGCTGGTCCTAACCGAAGCTTGACTGCGAGTTGCTGCCAGTCTGTGCCGAGTTTTCTCGCTAAAGTCCGTAGTAGGACTGCCTTGTCAACTGCACTCCCGGAAAAACATGTTAAGATAATAAAATACATGTTTGCAACATAAGCAAGCTTCATCTTCCAGACCATTTTAGAAAGATTTCCTTCTCAAGTACTGTGTGCAAGAATACGTATTATAGTCTTGATGTCCCGGAATGTTTCATCAATCGTTCTCCAATACAACAATAGTTTTTTTCGGAAACAAACGTCATTAGTACACTGTACAAACATTTGAACTCTCTTGGAAAGAGTGGGGTTTAAACTTTTTAAAAATTCAAGACTTTGTTCAAATATTCCATGTTGTAAAATTTTTGTTTTTAGAAACTTCACGTTTTCTAATAACGTACCGGTAAGACGTTGCACAAAGATAAACTTCTTAAATCGTTCACTTTTAGGCCTTAAAGACACTGAACACTATTGGTAATTATCAAAGCCCAGTCTTCTCACTTGGTGTATCTCGACACATACATAAAATAACAAACCTGTGAAAATTTAAACTCAATCGGTCGTCGAAGTTGCGTGATAATAATGAAGAAAAAACACCCTTGTCACACCAAGTTGTGTGCTTTTTATAGATGGTTCATTTCGAGACCTCAAAAATCAAATTTGTGGAAAAAGACGTTTTTCTCGAAAACTACATTACTTCAGAGGGAGCTGTTTCTCACAACGTTTTATACCATCAACATCTCCCCATTACTCATTACCAAGTAAAGTTTTATGCTAATAATTACTTTAAGTAATTACCAATAGTGTCCACTGCCTTTAAAGGCTCAGCGGAATTTGTTTTGCCTATATTTGGACTCCATTTACAAGTATAGTCACTGCTGATAATAGCACACATAACTGAATAGCGAATACATGTACAAACACTATTTATGAAAAATTGTGTCGAAGCGACCACCACAACTGCATCAATTTCTCATTAAATTTGCATCAGTAATTTGCATACGAACACTTAATTTGACATGTCAGTTTCCTTTAGTTTTTATATGATAATTGACTATTTTACTCACGTTTTGGGGCGCCTCCAAGCAAACCTTTTGCCAGTGTAAGATCAATGTTTGTCTCCGGTTTGATGCCAAGATCAAGAAGAGTCAAATCATCACACAACTGGGATTGTTAAAGAGGGAAAAAATATTGACCGATCATTCTTAAATCCTGTTGGGATTATTAGTCCATGTCTAAAGTACAGGTGTTGTCAGTGTCTTTATCACCATCTTTTTATCATAAGTGAAAAGAGAATCAGAAAAATTACATGTTTGGGGGAAAAAAACAAGCAAGATATACTTGCATGTCTACCAAGTCATTTGAAATATTTTAAAAGGTTTTTCAAAAGTTGAAAGTCCCCAATTATGGTGGTTTCAGCTGTTGCTGAAAAGTCTTGTTCTTCAACGTTGCCTTTAGCAGACAACGGCCATAGCCAAATAGGCGAAGCCACTTGACAAATACCTTCTCTTGGTGGCTTTACTAATAGAAAAGGTTAAAATTAGGAAAGATGGGACACCTGAAATAAAGAAAAGATGCGGAAGACACGTACAAATGTAAGCTGAACGTGAAGGCATCATATCCACGATGAGGATGAGAAGAAGAAGAATAAGAAGAACAAGAAAAAACTAGACCAACCTTAAATCCTTGGTTGTTTGTGTACAGATTTTGCAATGCAGGACGAATGCCCAACTTGCTGTGAATGATATTTTTCAGGTCGGAAACAGTTGTGTTATGATTGAGTCGTAGACAAAGGTTTTTAGGGCTGATGTTTGGCGTCTTGATGAAGATCTGTATCATGTGATGAGACCCTTTTTGTCTCTGTGATGAAGCTTCGTCTCTGCAAAAATACGATTGAGTGGATGTTTAAAAACAATACCTCAATTACTCAGCTATTGTTAACAATACAGATACTTTGGTACAGTTTTAACAATGGAATTTACAGAAGTTCGTGCATGGAAACGTTCACACCCGGAGAACATATAGCTCAGCTACAAAACTATCATAGAAAGCAGTTCCCTTGACGAATACGGGAGATGGGTTTTAGCAATGTGCATCCTAAAATAGTATCACTTCATGCACATGGTGAATGCCTTTTAGCCCAAGTGGGCTCTTTTAGCAAAAGGGTCGAATTCCCATGAACTATACACCCTTTTCTCTCGATATTCTGTTTGGGTGAATGCACCGAAGCTACGGTTATACCTTTTGGCGTGTGCTCCGCTTTGCACTTTGCCCAATGATGAATCTGACGTGTTCGACTTGGTGTCTTGATGCTGTATCGATGGCTTTGTCCTCTCTGCCAGAACAGACCTGAAAGCCGCCTGTCTACTCTTCTTGATTTTGTTCTTCCTCTCTACTGGTTTTGCCCGGGAATGATCATAGATGACCCTTAACCTCTTCCGGTCTTCGTCCCACTGTTTCAGAGATGGCTGGTACATGTTTTGTGGTGGTTTGGGATGTTATCACTGAAGCAAGATCAATGCTCAATGTTCTGAAATTAGAATTGAGTGAATTCATCATCAGTTTGTATACAACTAACATCTTGCCAAGCCACTTTGGGATATTATTGAAGTCAATTCACTTGAGCTCATGTGCAATATACACCGCCCATGTTTCTGTCATTTGTTTTTATGCAAATCGCCAGACACATCACAAGGCCACTTCAAGGTGTGGGCTACCATCTATTTTGTCCAGGGGGCCGTTGCCACCTACTTTTGGGGCGGAAACACTAGGTTACCCCCTCTATAGTCCATTTGGACTGTCACATGTTTGTTTTGTCGTATACATGTACATTTATTTAGAACTAAAACTATCGAAAGATATATTCTGTCTTTATTTTTATACTACGACTCGCATTGAGCTCATTTGGCTATTTGATTAGGTTACTACCTTCGCAACTCCGCGTGTCATGAATTTACCGGTCCACATCAGGTATCGATTGGTAGTTGGTATATTACTAGATTTGTACAACGCTATGACAAGTAACAAAATTAACTAGACAAAGTGTTTTTTGTTAATTACAAAAACACGGTGTTCGGTTAGACGTTACGTGATGACGTAGTTCAAAAACATTGAACCATAAAGATGTTTTTATACAATGTGTCGTTATTTTATAGTTAAACTTGTATCACACTTTTGAACGCCTTGCTTCTTCACAAATGCAATATGTTTGTGTGAGATTGGCATCAGTTTTTTGTTTTCAACTTATGAAAGCCCTTTAAAAATCTAGCTCACCCCTGCACTTGATGCTGTACACAGATTTGATAATCAACAGCGCCCTCTTTGGTGGGCAAAAAGAGAGCGCTGTTGGGAATTCCCCAAAAAACTTTCGCGCCATATGATTTTTACACATTTTATTGTTATTCAATACCTGATGACGTCATTATGACGTAATTAGGCCTGTGTTGTTTTAAAAATGCTAAGGTTCAACTATCTATTGAGTTTCAAGGTTCAAATCGATCTCAATCTTGAGTTATGCCGTAGATAAGCTTAAAAGTTTTTTTTTTATGAAAAAAACACGAAGGCGAACTTTGACCCAGGGGAACGACCCGAAAGTTAAGGTCGTACGATTTTAGCGTTAACTTTTCAAATGTTGTCCAAGTCTTTATCTATCCGATGCCCAAGTATGAACATCATAGCTTTTATATTCGTTGCGATACAGCAACAAGCAAATGGTCATTTTTTAACATTAAAAACCCTGTCATGACGTCATCAATTACGTCATCAATCCAAAAAAGTGGCGGTTTTATCTAATCACTATTGCCTATGAACATAGTAAGTTTTAAGTTTGTACAAGCTTTACTTTTGTTTAAAAGCTGAAAAGTTGTTTTTTGATGAAAAAACACGAATCAAAAAACACGAAGGCGAACTTTGACCCAGGGTAACGACCCGGAAGTTAAGGTCGTAAGATTTTGGCGTTAACTTTTCAAATGTTTCCCAAGTCTATATCTATCCGATGCCCAAGTATGAACATCATAGCTTTTATATTCGTTGAGATACATCAACAGGCAAATGATCATTTTTGAACATTAAAAACCCTGTCTTGACGTCATAAATTACGTCATCAATCCAAAAAACTGGCGGTTTTATTTAATCACTATTGCCTATGAACATAGTAAGTTTTAAGTTTGTACAAGCTTTACTTTTGTTTAAAAGCTCAAAAGTTGTTTTTTTTATGTAAAATACACAAAGGCGAACTTTGACCCAGGGTAACAACCCGGAAGTTAAGGTCGTACGATTTTGGCGTTAACTTTTCAAATGTTGTCCAAGTCTTTATCTATCCGATGCTGAAATATGAACATCATAGCTTCAATATTCGTTGAGATACAGCAACAAGCAAATTGTAATTTTTCAACATTAAAAACCTTGCCATGACGTCATCAATGACGTCATCAATCCAAAAAAGTGGCAGTTTCATCTACGCACTAGTGCCTATGTACAAAGTAAGTTTTAAATTTGTACAAGCTTTACTTTTGTTTTAAAGCTCAAAAGTTGTTTTTTGATGAAAAAATGCGAAGGCGAACTTTGACCCAGGGTAACGACCGGAAGTTAAGGTCATACGATTTTGGCGTTAACTTTTCAAATGTTGTCCAAGTCTTTATCTATCCGATGCCCAAGTATGAAAATCATAGCATTCATATTCGTTGAGATACAGCGAAAAGCAAATGTCGTTTTTCAACTTTAACAACCTTGCCATGACGTCATCAATGACGTCATCATTCCCAAAAAGTGGCGGTTTCGTCTACTCACTATTGCCTATGTACATAGTAAGTTTTAAGTTTGTACAAGCTTTGCTTTTGTTTAAAATTGCTGGAGAAGGTTCGCAGGGAAAGAAGAACACGAGAAAAAACTAGACATAGTGTTTTTTGTTAATTACAAAAACACGGTGTTCGGTTGGACGTTACGTGATGACGTAGTTCAAAAACATTCAACCATAAAGATGTTTTTTATACAATGTGTCGTTATATTATAGTTAAACTTGTATCACACTTTTGAACGCCTTGTTTCTTCACAAATGCAATATGTTTGTGTGAGATTGGCATCAGTTTTTTGTTTGCAACTTATGAAAGCCCTTTAAAAATCTAGCTCACCCCTGCACTTGATGCTGTACACAGATTTGATAATCAACAGCGCCCTCTTTGGTGGGCAAAAAGAGAGCGCTGTTGGGAATTCCCCAAAAAACTTTCGCGCCATATGATTTTTACACATTTTATTGTTATTCAATACCCGATGACGTCATTATGACGTAATTAGGCCTGTGTTGTCTTAAAAATGCTAAGGTTCAACTATCTATTGAGTTTCAAGGTAAAAATCGATCTCAATCTTGAGTTATGCCGTAGATAAGCTCAAAAGTTGTTTTTTTATGAAAAAAACACGAAGGCGAACTTTGACCCAGGGGAACGACCCGAAAGTTAAGGTCGTACGATTTTAGCGTTAACTTTTCAAATGTTGTCCAAGTCTTTATCTATCCGATGCCCAAGTATGAACATCATAGCTTTTATATTCGTTGCGATCGGCAACAAGCAAATGGTCATTTTTAACATTAAAAACCCTGTCATGACGTCATCAATTACGTCATCAGTCCAAAAAAGTGGCGGTTTTATCTAATCACTATTGCCTATGAACATAGTAAGTTTTAAGTTTGTACAAGCTTTACTTTTGTTTGAAAGCTCAAAAGTTGTTTTTTGATGAAAAACACGAATCAAAAAACACGAAGGCGAACTTTGACCCAGGGTAACGACCCGGAAGTTAAGGTTGTAAGATTTTGGCGTTAACTTTTCAAATGTTTCCCAAGTCTATATCTATCCGATGCCCAAGTATGAACATCATAGCTTTTATATTCGTTGAGATACATCAACAAGCAAATGATAATATTTGAACATTAAAAACCCTGTCTTGACGTCATAAATTACGTCATCAATCCAAAAAACTGGCGGTTTTATTTAATCACTATTGCCTATGAACATAGTAAGTTTTAAGTTTGTACAAGCTTTACTTTTGTTTAAAAGCTCAAAAGTTGTTTTTTTGATGTAAAATACACAAAGGCGAACTTTGACCCAGGGTAACAACCCGGAAGTTAAGGTCGTACGATTTTGGCGTTAACTTTTCAAATGTTGTCCAAGTCTTTATCTATCCGATGCTGAAATATGAAAATCATAGCTTCAATATTCGTTGAGATACAGCAACAGCAAATTGTAATTTTTCAACATTAAAAACCTTGCCATGACGTCATCAATGACGTCATCAATCCAAAAAAGTGGCAGTTTCATCTACGCACTAGTGCCTATGTACAAAGTAAGTTTTAAATTTGTACAAGCTTTACTTTTGTTTTAAAGCTCAAAAGTTGTTTTTTGATGAAGGTCATACGATTTTGGCGTTAACTTTTCAAATGTTATCCAAGTCTTTATCTATCCGATGCCCAAGTATGAAAATCATAGCATTCATATTCGTTGAGATACAGCGAAAAGCAAATGTCGTTTTTCAACTTTAAAAACCTTGCCATGACGTCATCAATGACGTCATCATTCCCAAAAAGTGGCGGTTTCGTCTACTCACTATTGCCTATGTACATAGTAAGTTTTAAGTTTGTACAAGCTTTGCTTTTGTTTAAAATTGCTGGAGAAGGTTCGCAGGGAAAGAAGAACACGAGGAAAAAAAAAAAAACTAGACATAGTGTTTTTTGTTAATTACAAAAACACGGTGTTCGGTTGGACGTTACGTGATGACGTAGTTCAAAAACATTGAACCATAAAGATGTTTTTTATACAATGCGTCGTTATTTTATAGTTAAGCTTGTATCACACTTTTGAACGCCTTGTTTCTTCACAAATGCAATGTGTTTGTGTGAGATTGACATCAGTTTTTTTTGTTTGCAACTTATGAAAGCCCTTTAAAAATCCGATGCCCAAGTATGAACATCATAGCTTTTATATTCGTTGAGATACAGCAACAAGCAAATGGTACTTTTTTAACATTAAAAACCCTGTCATGACGTCATCATTCTAAAAAAGTGGCGGTTTCATCAACTCACTGGTGCCTATGTACATAGTAAGTTTTAAGTTTATACAAGCTTAACTTTTGTTTAAAATTGCTTGGGAAGGTTCAGAGGTAAAGAAGAACACGAGGAAAATTAAATCTATGAACAGATTGTTGATAGCTTTTTAATTTTCACAGAAAGTAAAAGTGTAAATCTATTACATTTATACCTTTCTTTGCACAGAAAACAAATGCTAAGTTTAATACTTTTTAAACCGATGTATTTTATTAGTAAAGAGCTAACTATGTGCAAAGTTTGAAGGTTTTGTGATCCTTGTGATGTTTAACTCAAGAGTAAACTTCTTAAAAGGTTAACTGGATTTGGGGAAACTTTATACGAAACAACAGTTTACTAATTTTAGACTTGTGAAGTAAATAACTGTAAAAGACTTATTTATTAAGTATTACAGAGGTTTCGCAAGTGTACGAAACGGGTACAGATACAACTAAGATAACTGGGATGCACGTTAGATTTTGTTAGGCATTAAATAAACACTTATTTTGAAAAGCAATGATTTGTACACAAAGCTTTACCGTGTAGCGCGCTAAACACTGTCGTGAGTGCCGGATAGAAACACCCTTCACGAGTCGATGTCACGAATCCGCTTCCCGGTGTTTGATCAAAACATAACCAATGTTCGTCTTTTTCTGGTTGCATTTTCTCACATAATTAAAAGTCGTACGAATCGCTGCAGTAGGTGGCCATCTCAGCGAAACTTCGTCTTTAATTCCGTTTTGATAATTAAGCCATGAGAAGGGCGAACAGGGGAACAATTTGACGCCAAATATGATATGAGCGGACTTCAATTGTAAAATGTTGGTACACCATTAAACTAGCGCTACGTTGTAAGTACAATGACCTGAGACTTGTCAAAACATGAATCGAAATCACGCGTACAGTCAAACGATGCACTATTCCGAGCAGAACACACAGGCCTCGTGGACTGAACAAGGTGTGATCAATGGAGCGGAACGGCCAGCCAAAGCGCTTTTGCAGTGTACGCAGTTATCACGCGGGTCAACACATCCGTGGGCTTTATCGTCCGATTTCGACCAGAGTTTCAGGTCAAATTGGTATCATCTCTGTGGGAAAGTTTGAGCAGGATCACTCATCTATAACGGGATGCAAAATTTATGTTGAAATGTTACGTAGTTTTAGAGATCAAAAATTGTAAAATTGTTCAACCTTTGGTTTGAACCGGAAGTCAAGGTCAAATGGGGTCATTTTGTGTGTAGCGTTTTTTGAAGTTTGATCGACCTGTCCGATGATATGTAGATTGTCAAAATCCACCATGTGGTTCAGGAGTTATGATTTCTTTAAAATATTTAACTTTGATTTGTTGTAATTCAAAACCTGATGACGTCATCATGACATCATTAAGTTTGTGTGGTCTTATTATTAAGGTTCAATTGTCTGATGAGTTTCAATGTTAAATTCCATATCAATCTTGAGTTATGACAACAAATTGTCTTTTTTTACAAAAGAACACAAAAAACACAAAGGCAGAGTTTGACCTTCCGGTACGACCGGAAGATGAGGTCATACGATTTTGGCGTTAACTTTTCAAATGTTGTCCAAGTCTTTATCTATGTGATGCCCAAGTATGAACATCATAGCATTAATATTCGTTGAGATACAGCGAAAAGCAAATGTCGTTTTTCAACTTTAAAAACCTTGCCATGACGTCATCAATGACGTCATCATTCCCAAAAAGTGGCGGTTTCGTCTACTCACTATTGCCGATGTACATAGTAAGTTTTAAGTTTGTACAAGCTTTACTTTTGTTTAAAATTGCTGGAGAAGGTTCGCAGGGAAAGAAGAACGCGAGGAAAAAAAAAAAACAAAAAAAAAAACAGAACAATAACAATAGTTGTTCGGCTGTTGGCCGAACACCTAAAAAAAAAAAAAACAGAACAATAACAATAGTTGTTCGGCTGTTGGCCGAACACCTAAAAAAAAAAACAGAACAATAACAATAGTTGTTCGGCTGTTGGCCGAACACCTAAAAAAAAAAAAAAAAAAAAAAAAAAAACAGAACGATAACAATAGTTGTTCGGCTGTTGGCCGAACACCTAAAAAAAAAAACAGAACAATAACAATAGTTGTTCGGCTGTTGGCCGAACACCTAAAAAAAAAAAAAAAAAAAAAAAAAAAAAACAGAACAATAACAATAGTTGTTCGGCTGTTGGCCGAACACCTAATGATGCTTCGCTCAGTTCAAAGAAAAACACACGAAAATGCTAGTTCGATAAGATTACTAAGAGTTTTACAATTCCAGCAAAGTATACACATCAATGATATTTTCACGTTGCTACAGCTTTCATACCCGATAATGATATTGAATAACACCCGTACTTTGACCCGAGAAATGAATGATTTGCATATAAAAGCCTGACAGTAATAATGCTTTCGTTTTCGTTTTAACACCCCGAGGAGACCACCAAGGTAAATCTAACAGACATTATTATTGTCATGTAAGAGTTAGACCAGAGAAACGCATAGGCTACCTTCCTACATTTTGTTTGAGAGAGTAACACGTCATTTTACTGGCATTGAGCCAAAAAAACAAATCTTTTATCCCACTGAAGTTGTATTGTACTCAGTCAAATAATCAGAGAAGTTCAGAGAAATACAGCATGCGTAATCCAAATGCACTGAGTATAAACTGACGTGTAGGCCTACCTATATAATGTTCATTGGACAATTTTCTGAGAATCCCTTGGCCCTAAAAGATTCGAGCTATCAATAAATATTTATAGATCTATGGTGTAAAACCATTTGAATAATTACCGTAAATTTTTTCCTTGCTCTAAACAGAGGGCTCTATTGCCCCTAATTCCTCATAGACCATATCGCAAATACCAATGCGCAAGCGCAGACTGTTGAATGGGGTGCATTGTGGGATATATATGAAATTTGGATACCAGCTAGACCACAATGCACCTAATTCCAAGCTTTACGCGCGCGCCCCGGTATTTGCGAAAAGGTCTATGCAGCATATATGAATCATTTCCATCGTCCACCACTAACATACTGAACAAGAACTGTACAAATATCAACCCATCCTAGCCGGCTTGGTTAAAGACTAGCCGGTTTGGTTAAAGACATCGGACACCTTTGGTTATTGTCAAAGACCAGTCTTTGTACTTGGTGTATCTCAACATATGCATAAAATAACAAACATGTGAAAATTTGAGCTCAATCGGTCGTCGAAGTTTCGAGAGAATAGTACGGAAGCAAAAACGCCCTTGTTGCTTACACAAGTTGTTTGCTTTCAGATGCTTGATTTCGAGACCTCAAAATCTAGTTCTGAGGTCACGAAATTAAAATGTTTTAGTGAGAAACTGCTTCTTTCTCGAAATCTACATTACTTCAGAGGGAGCTGTTTTTTCACAATTGTTGTATACCATTAACAGCTCTCCTTTACTCGCTACCAAGTAATTAAAGCCAGTGGACACTATTGGTAAATGTCAAAAACCAGTCTTCTCACTTAATGTTTCTCAACAAATGCATAAAATAACTAGACATAAGAATTTGTTTGATAACAAATTCGAGGTGTTCGGATTTCTGGCCTGAATTAACGAGCCATCACTTTTTAAGTTTAGTTGACTGGGGAGATAGTGAGCTATGCTGTGTGTTATTGTGAAAACAAAGTGAATAAAAATAACCTTTTTTCTAAGCGTTTTTTAGAACTTCCAGTTTAGACAGGTGAAAAGGTCAATACAAGGTCATCAACATATTCTTTTTTGTGAAGTATGTGGAGCCCTTTCATATGGTGTATATTGTCGAGATGGCTTGTGTAGTTAAGGAAATATGAATTTATGAATATTGACGACTGTAGAAGAGACTAGATTTAACCGAAGGGAAGGATTAAGTGACAAAACGCTTTGAGCAGAAACTATACAGGAAGTTGCAGCACACTTGGGGTTTGTATAGGTGTAACACGTTGTACGTTGTACATACGGTTTTAGTGCTGTACCAATGGGGATAATACGCAGGTGCGCTTAAACGACTGGAAATAAAGGTCAAACAGGGGTCATGTCAATGCAAAAGTTTGAGCACGGTCAACAATTTGCAAACTGATGCAAACATCGTGAAAATATGACGAGCAGTTGTTGAGATAGGAATGTTTGAAATTTTGTTAAACCTGAAGACCGCAAGGTCAAATTGGGTTCGCAGTTGTGGGTGACCTTTTGGATGAAGTTTTGGTCGTAAAAAAGCGTTGGTTAGATGAAACGTGATGACGTCACCATTCCAAAAAAGTTGCGGTGCCGTCTACTCACCGAGGTTGATGTTCATGAGAAGTTTCAAGTTCATACAAGTTTCAGTTTTTCTCAAAATTGGCGGAGAACGTTCAGGCAGAAGAAGACGGAGAAATGAAGGTTTGTCATATTAAACTTCAGCTTCCGGTTTGACAGGATTTAAAGGTCAAATGGGGTCACACTTTGTGCAAAACATATAGAATTGCCAGAGAGCTCAAAATTGATGTAATGATTATTAATGTACCACGTTTCATTAATAAGATACACAATTTTGTATGTACAAACTTATACTTCCGGGTTCGACCGGAAATGAAGGTCAAATGAGGTCACACATTGTAAACATTTGTAGAATCGTCGAAGGGCCTTAAAATTAAGTTATTATATTAATACACAAAATAATATTATTCAGATACGATTTTTTATAAAACAAACTACTACTTCCGGTTTCGACCGGAAGTAAAGATCAAATGGGGTCACACCCTGTGTAAGATTTGTTTAATACTTCATGACCTTTCATATGGTGTAAAGATCACGTATGTAGCATATCTGATTCTGGAGATATGAGTATTTTAATAAAAAACTTCAATTTAATATAATGACGTCATCGATGACGTCATCATTCCAAATTTTGTTCTTTGTCATATACACGCTTTGGTCTAAGTACGTGGTAAGTTTCAAGTCCGTACATGCTGTATTTTTTGAGATAGCAAAATAATTTTTTTTTCGACCTCGTGTACCATTTTCGTTGTGACGTAGCTATGACGTCACACATTATATTTTTAGAATGCTCTTGAGTTTAAAAAAATTTTATGCATTGGACATTTTTTCATATTTTTATTCACTTAGGCTCTAGAGCCCAAAATAACATGATTTGTTACTTTAACTTCCGGTTTCGACCGGAAGTAAAGGTCAAATGGGGTCACGTTGTGCACCGCATTTGTAGATCTTTATAAGAGGTTTTATGTAAAAAAAGAATCTTGAACGTAGCTCTTTTGGTTTTGAAGATATGATTTTTCTAATTATTTAAGGTTTATTTCACGTTTATTTAACGTAATGACGTCATCAATGACGTCACCATTCCAAAAAAGTTGCGGTGCCGTCTACTCACCGAGGTTGATGTTCATGAGAAGTTTCAAGTTCATACAAGTTTCAGTTTTTCTCAAAATTGGCGGAGAACGTTCAGGCAGAAGAAGAAGACGGAGAAAAAAAAAAAAAAAAAAAAAAAAAATTAACAATAACAATAGGTTTTCGGCTAAAAGCCGAACACCTAAAAAAAAAACTTAACAATAACAATAGGTTTTCGGCTAAAAGCCGAACACCTAAAAAAAAAAACTTAACAATAACAATAGGTTTTCGGCTAAAAGCCGAACACCTAACAAACCTGTGAAAATTTGGAGCGCGATTGGTCATCGGAGTTGCGAGATATCTATGAAAGAAAAAACAATCTTGTCACACGAAGTTGTGTGCTTTCACATGCTTGATTTAGAGACCTCAAATTCTAAACTTGAGGTCTCGAAATCAAATTCGTGGAAAATTACTTCTTTCTCGAAAACTACTCCACTTCAAAGGGAGCCGTTTCTCACAACGTTTTATACTATCAACCTCTCCCTATTACTCGTCACCAAGTAAGGTTATATGCTTAAATTTATTTTGAGTAATTACCAATAGTGTCCTGCCAGTGCCTTTAAGACGGGTGGGCTCAACACATAATTTCAATCTACGAATACAAAAATATTACTTATTTTACACTTGTGCAAATCTGTGTTGAATATGGGGGAAAACGATTGTGAAAGTTCGGTTACAAATGTGAAAGAAAATGTATATTATTTGCATGTCAACTGTGGGGTTTATTGTCAAGGCCGATTCGAGGTACAATTGGGGAGGCAGAAATAATCTGAACAATGCGAAGCCGACCGTCTATAACATTCTACAGAATGGGGCCCACTCTATAGGCCCCTGGACATAACAATAACCAAACTTACATTCGGAGCCTTCGTGTAAAATCTCCTGACCAAATATGGATACAGTTTGGCTAGTAAAGAGCGTCAGCGAGAGGTAGGCACCGGGGCCCACTGCAGAACGACCCCGGCAAAATATTGTTGGTTGAAGTACTCTTTTGTAGTACCTTTTATTGCGGTTTACGTGTTGATAAAAAGTTTTTAAAAATTGTTGTTGTTTTGCTAAAACCAATTGGCTTGAAGTAAGAGCGCAACAAGTACATTTTGTCAACTACGTGCAAATATATCTTCAGTTTCACCCCTGTACATATTTTGATAAGATATATTATAGTGATTTTCTTTAGAGGCAAAAGTATATCGAATATAAACGTGGTTATTTGCAATAAAAATTAACCTAGAATTTCGTTTCAAAAGGTGGTCGCGTTTTTGAGATATTGTTGACAATCTGGTGCGATTATGTCCACTCAGGAAGACTTATGCCTATATAGGAAAACACAATCTGAGAAACTGTCACCGTGGTAACGCTTCTTTGATTCAAATGTTGAGGCACAAAAACATATATTTTACTTTTAACTCCAATCATTACTCCGAAGTGAACTTTATTCTATGGAAAGCTGCTATGATATGGAAAGGTTTGCGGTACATATCGCATTTCCAACATGCAAAGTTTCAAATCCTACCTAGCTGCTAAATGCTTCTAACCATCTTTGCCATTCAATTTAAATAATTACCAAACGTTTACCTTCCCTTGCACATATTATAAATTACTAATTTTAACATGTATTTTTTATTATTTTAGTTAAAGCCATTGGACACTTTCGGTAAACAGTATTGTCCAAGGCCCACACTTCGTGTATCACAACTTCTATATAAAATAACAAACCTGTGATAATTGAGGCTCAATCGGTCAACGGAGTCGGGAGAAAATAACCTGAAAACCCACCCTTGTCTCCGCACGTTTCGCCGTGTCATGACGTGTGTTTAAAATAAATCCTTTATTCTCGATATCGAGAATTGATAATTCTTTTAATATAAGTAAGCATTTCATGGAATAATATTTCAAGGGAAGTCTTTCATCATAACCTTCTATAAACCCTGTAAGTTATTTGTAAATCTGTGAACTTTTATTTCTTGTTCTGTTCAGAAATGGCTTCAATAAAAGAAGTGATATACTGTGGCGTTACTTCAAGAAAAACTGCTTGTAAGTTGGTTAATTAGTTTGCTACATGTTTTTTTTGCCATCATACTTGGCAAAAGTGTAAGACATGACTCTAAATTTGAGAGGTACAACGTGAACGGTTCTAAATTTGGTGTTGTTATAAAGGTAAAATGAGCCCTCTACTTTTTGGACCACTTCATAGGATCATGGAGGAAGACATTTCACAATGATAGGATCAACCTCGTTACAATTAACAGTCAGTCGTATCATAATCGTATAATTAAATGGACTGGTCGAAACACAGTTTTTAAGCCAAGATGGCGTCCGACCACTCTCCGTAGTAAGTTCGTTTTTTTCTGGTTAAAAATTTTGACTTTTCGTGAATGTTGTGCCATTACATTTCTGTTTATATTACAGAGATAGTTCTATAGCATTTGGTTTATTTGCTGTTTTGAGGTATTTGAAACTTGTTGTCGGTGTGTTGTCGGCACTGTGGGCTTCTTGTCGGCTTTTAGTGGGACCGTACAGTAACGATGAATTAAAACTTACAATATATTTTTGTTCTTTCCTCGAAGTTTTTACTTGACGGTACCCCACATGCTTTACACTACCATTTTTATTTTGTGTGTGTACAACTAGGCTTGTCTACGACTAGTGCGAACGTGTAATAAGTTAACATCACAATTGCATTTTTATACGGATGATCATGAGAAAATGACTTACCTTTAAGGGGTTAAAACTCCCGGTGAAACCGACTGAAATCAGTCAAAAAGCTGGTAAGTTAAGACTACATTACTGACGTGTTCTAAAGTTGAAACTGACTGAAATATTGCAAAGCTTGATGGTTCTGATGACCAGACTGATTCACTTGTTCTTCTGTCATACTTCCGTGTTCCAGACGCCTGTATATGAACGAGTCTGTGACAAGTCGCACGCTCTCCCTTGTGTGCTATCCATAACACCATGTAGGAAGGAATGAAACCATGGGGTTGAAATAAAACCATGTAAAGCAAACGGATAAAGCTGGCTTCGAAGATATTCACCAAAGAACTTCTGTCTTCTTTTGACTTTCTTTGGAAACGGTGTAACGAAAATTGTGTTCGAATTATTGGCCTCTTTTTGTAATGACCAAGTTTACGTCGCCACAGTGCTGTGCTTCCGTTGGGATTTGTTGCCTTGGTGGTCTTGTTGTTCCGTATAACTCACTCTCCTATGGCCCTTTTCGAAACCACGGCTTCGGTTTGGATTCGGCTTGAGGCTTTGCTCTCTCGTCTGAAGCCCTGAAGATCGCGTATACGCAAAGCACGCGTAAATATCAAATCAACCGACGGTGCCAAGCTATCCTGCGCTGAATCCAAAGCCGAAGCCGTCGTTTCGAAAAGGGGCCTATGCCAAGGTGTGGTCCACAGGGGAACTTTTTACCTTGACGGACGTGGGCCTATTAACATAAATGGGCGTATCTAAACCCTCCTCACTTAGAAGATTGTAAAAAGTAAAAAGATGATTGTGCTGTTTGTCCTGAAAAAGGTCCGGGTCCACAGCACAGTATATCTGTTTGAATTTGTGATATACCGCCTCCAGGCTACCTCCACCATACACTGTGGGTAATTGATACTATCGCTGTATGACATATCTAATGAATATTCATAGCATGCAAATTCCGTCATTGTAACCAGTCTGATATTTTCTTTCAATGTATAAACACGCAAGCTAGTGACATTTTCTTACTCTGAAGTATTTCAGTTTAACATTAAATTTACTCTTTGGCCGTCAGACTGTACGACCTATCTGATTTACATTTACAATGCATCTGTTTTATTCATATTGTGCTATATAAACACTGTTCTATTATTATTATAACCAGCCCAACTTTCCTTCAGATGACATTTTGCATAGTCTTGGTCCAAGACGTTACCGGTGGTATACTTTACGAATGTAACATAACAAGGTTGTATACTATCTTGCAACCTGCTTTACAAAGAGACCACACTAACGCCATAAAAGGAATGCTATAGTATAGTGGCGCTGGCAGAGGGGTTAGCTTTTTGGAAGAAAAACAACCCGCCAAACCGATTGGGATTGTGTTGAATGCACTTGTATCAGAAAACCAGCCAAGCATACCAAACAAAGCCCCAACAACATTGTGAATTATTATAACATGCCTATTGGTAAGTGAAATTCGCAGCCTTTTTCGTGCACAATATTGCCCAGTGGTTCATAGTACATCAATCGTCAACCATAATTTGCAGAAGACCAACAAACCCTGATCATCAGTGCTCTATTTCCAACCCTGTTCCTCTAATTAGAAGCCGACTTGAGCAAGGTGAGTTTACTAAATTATTACCTGGTAATGGCCTATCCTGTACCAGTTACCAAAAGTCATGTTTATGAGCTTTAAAGGCAGTGGACATTATTGGTAATTACTCAAAATAGTTATCATCATAAAACCTTACTTGATTACGAGTAATGGGGAGAGGTTGATGGTATAGAACATTGTGAGAAACAGCTCCCTCTGAAGTGACGTAGTTTTCGAGAAAGAAGTAATTTTTCACGAATTTGATTTCGAGACCTCAAGTTTAGAATTAATTGAGGTCTCGAAATCAAGCACCAGAAAGCACACAACTTCGTGACACAAGGTTTTTTCTTTCTTTCATTGTTATCTCGCAAAGTCGACGACCGATTGAGCTCAAATTTTCACAGGTTTGTTATTTTATGCATTTTTATGTTGAGATACACCAACTGTGAAGACTAGTCCTTGACAACTACCAATATTGTCCACTGAACTATAGGGCTGAGGGCACTCAGAATATTAACCTCGCGCCCCTATGTACTAAAGTATACGCAAATGAAGTGGACTATATCAGGGTTTTTGATAGAGTAAACCCATAAACTTATCTGGTTTGCAATAAACTCACAATAAAAAAATAAAACAGCTTGTGAAATGTTCATCCAAATAATATAATCCCATTAATTTTTATAGTGACAATTCATACAAAGGCATTTGTTTAACAAAAACATTTTTCCCAAGAAATGTTGTTCACGTTTGAATGGCATAACTTGCTTATTTCGACCGATTGCGCGACAAATGTTTACATGTGATCACGTGACCTGATATGGGTATAGAAAAACACAGATACACAGTCAGAGACATGAGAAAACTCGGACCGACGGACCATAATCGGCTGTATTTTCGATAAATAATGTTTTAAACTCAAAACGAAGCTCTTTAAAGCCATTGGACCCTTTCGGTAAACAGTATTTTCCAAGGCTCACACTTCGTGTATCACAACTTCTATATAAAATAACAAACCTGTGAAAATTTAGACTCAATCGGTCATTGGAGTCGGGAGAAAATAACGAGAAAACCCACCCTTGTATCTCAATATCGATATTGTTTTACTGTTTCTCAAAAAGTAAAGCATTTCATGGAATAATATTTCAAGAGAAGTCTTTCACTCTTACCTTCTGTAAACCCTGTAAGTTATTTGTAAATCTGTGAACTTTTATTTTTTTTATGTACCGAAAGGGTCCAATGGCTTTAAATAAAGTTGAATGTTCTGTGACATTGATTGAAACCCTTTCAACGAAATAATGCATTGTATGGTCATAAACTACATTAAACTTATGTATAAGTAATGGACGAAACAAAATCTCCCCAACGTAAAACTCTATAAGGTTGGGACCACAATTGGTCCCGGAAGTTTGAATACGCGCGAGACTTCCACAGTCTATTGCACATAGCGGTTTGGTTGGCAAAAATAATAAGGGAGCATCGCGCTATTTTGTATGCGGCTAATGCATAGAGTTATATATAAGTGTGACCCTGACACTCTTTTGCTAGTCTGGCAGGCAAGATACTGCACTGCCGTCGATTTTATAAAACTCTTCCTAACTTAAGACCAATCTTAGGACTTAAGACGAGTCCCAACCCTGCACTGTAGCATGCAGATCTTGAGATTAATCCTAAGTTAGGAAGAGTTACTCGTCCAAACTCGAGATAAGACGATAAGACTCTTTGTGAAATCGACGGCAGGTCATATGGGAAAGTTGAGATTTCGTGTCATAATTTCCTTAACACACCATTAATGAATGAATAAATCCAAGAGTTGTAAAAGAAAAAGCTTGACAAGTTTTGAGATGTGTCCCCTTTCATCACAAGTTGATAAAAATTGGACAGCGCAATCTCCACAAAATATAAGATTTTATATTTTCTTCCATTAGGCTGTGTAAAAATCATGCCTGCAGGAAGTCCAGGCTTGGTGGCTCTTATTTGTAAACATGTGATGTCACAGGTCACATCGTCTATACTAACTTCCTCGTTTAATATTCAATTGTTAGGATGAATTTGACAAGCAGCATCTCCACATGCGGGAACAATTTTGTCTTCAATACGTGGTTGAATTACACACTTCTAGCTTCGGTTCGTATGCTACTCATTGCCTCGATCAAACAAACCATTTAAATAATGGACGCACACGATCTTCTTTAAAGACAGTGGACACTATTGGTAATTGGCAAAGACCAGTCTTCTCACTTGGTGTATCTAAACATATGCATAATATAACCTGTGAAAATTTGAGCTCAATTTGTCGTCGAAGTTGGGAGGTATGAATGAAATAAAAAAAAAACCTTGTCACACGAAGTTGTGTGCTTTCAGATGCTTGATTTCGAGACCTCAAATTCTAAACTTGAGGTCTCGAAATCAAATTCGTGGAAAATTACTTCTTTCTCAAAAACTACGTCACTTCAGAGAAAGCCATTTCTCACAATGTTCAATACTATCAACCTCTCCCCATTACTCGTAAGTGAGGTTTTATGCAGATAATTATTTTAAGTAATTACCAATAGTGTCCACTGCCTCTAAATGATGCATTGTAAAGGCACTGTACATTATTGGTATTTACTCAAAATAATAAGTTGGCATAAATTATTACTTGGTGACGAGCAATGGAGAGCTGTTGATAGTATAAAACATTGTGAGAAGCGGCTCCCTCTGAAATAATGTAGTTTTTGAAAAATATGTAACTTATTTTCTCACTCAAGTCTTGAAAGACGTCAGGCTGAAGCCTTTTGGCATCCGAAAGCAAACACACAATCATGTGCAATAAGTCTAACTTTTCACGGAATAGTTATGGGACATATGTTGGGATATGTTGGGACAGGCCTACACCAAGTGAGAATACTGGTATTTGAAAATCACAAATTCAAGTTGTCCAGTGCCTTTTATTTGATATTGACCAACATTCCACTTTTAAGCATCGGGATGAGTGAAAGGATTTCATTTCCATGTAGGCCTATTAATTTTTGTGATTTTTGGAAGTTTGCATTTTCTGTCAATTTTCTTGTAATTCGACCCTTGGTCGTCACGGAAAATTGTACACTATTGGTAATTACTCAAAATAATTGTTAGCATAAGAAATTACCTAGTAACGAGCAGTGGAGAGCTGTTGATAGTATAACACATTGTGAGAAACAGCTGTCTCTGAAGTAACGTAGTTTTCGAAAAAAGAAGTAATTTTCCAAGATTTGATTTCGAGACCTCAGAGTTAGATTTTGAGGTCCCGAAGTCAAGCATCTGAACGCACACAACTTCGTGTGGCAAGTGTGTTTTTTGCCATTATTATCTCGCAACTTCGACGACCAATTGAGTTCAAATTTTCATAGGTTTGCTATTTTCTGCATATGTTGAGATACACCTAGTGAGAAGACTATAGTCTTTGACACTTTCCAATAGTGTCCAGTGTCTTAAAACATAATCATTAATAATAGAAATGGATGAGTGAATCCCAAACACAAACACAAACATGCTCTCGTTTATGTTTTATTTTGATCAGCTCCCGATCATAGTGTTTTTCTGTTTTCTGGAGCGCAGAGTGAATCTCTGGCCGACTTTCCTGAATGGAAGGCCAGGTATTGCAACGTAAGTAGTCTAGGTACTAGACAAGCAACAAGCATTGTATATTAATAACGGGTCTTATAGAGAGTATAGTTAGTTCGGTATTTGATATTGGACATTCACATAATGTTTGTGCAGCGAATATCGATGTTGCTTTTATATTGGATATTGACATCCACATATTGTACAGCGAATATCGATGTTGCTTTTATTTGGGATATTGGACATTGGCATATTGTACAGCAGCGAATATCGATGTTGCTTTTATATTGGATATTGGCATCCACATATTGTACAGCGAATATCGATGTTGCTTTTATATATTGGATATTGGACATTGGATATTGGATATTTTATTTCGTGCCTTGAGCACTTTTGTGGAATTTTGCACAATCAAGTTCAATGGAACCAAGTTCATTATTATGAATAAGTATTTTGTCTTCACAACCAATATTGATAAATTAAATAAACGAAATGAAAAAGAACTAGAAAGAACTTTTTAAAGATGTTGTGGTGTGAAGAAAAAGAAAAAAAAGAAATAAAAATACTCATAATAATGAAAACTTATAAAGCGCATAAATCCACAAACGTGCTCATGGCACTAATTGATTATAACTTTATTTCCTCTCATTTTTAACAGTCCTATTAATCTTATTGACGCTTACAATGACCGCCTGGCGTCGGCTTTAGCTTTTGTTTGTGTGTCTGTCCTGGTCTTCAGTAAGATTACACACGATGACCAGAATGCCATCGTACAACCTTCGACTGACACCGTTCCCTTAATGCTGAGAGGTATAATAATAATAATAATAATAATAATAATAATAATAATAATAATAATAATAATAATAATAATAATAATAATAATAATAATAATAATAATAATAATAATAATAATAATAATAATAATAATAATAATAATAATAATAATAATAATAATAATAATAATAATAATAATAATAATAATAATAATAATAATAATAATAATAATAATAATAATAATAATAATAATAATAATAATAATAATAATAATAATAATAATAATAATAATAATAATAATAATAATAATAATAATAATAATAATAATAATAATAATAATAATAATAATAATAATAATAATAATAATAATAATAATAATAATAATAATAATAATAATAATAATAATAATAATAATAATAATAATAATAATAATAATAATAATAATAATAATAATAATAATAATAATAATAATAATAATAATAATAATAATAATAATAATAATAATAATAATAATAATAATAATAATAATAATAATAATAATAATAATAATAATAATAATAATAATAATAATAATAATATCGAAGTCTTTAGTAGCGCACATATCTACCAAACAAGGTACTCAAGGGCGCTGAGTAAATACAAACTTTCAGAAAGATAGGTATTGCAGTGATGAACTCTGAGACCCACTTATGTAGCACCTTATAAGGGTTTACAAGGTGCTACGGCGCATTCATTAGCCACAGCCAGGAAACACCAAGGCGAACCCCTTCTCTATTCGATAAGTGCACTGGGTTCTTTTACATGCGTTACACTACCCATGAGACCAACGGCTTTACGTCCCATCCGAAGGACGAAGCAATGGTTTTAACCATTCTATTCCCAGGTGACTTTAAAAAGTCACCTGGAAATATATCTTTTTTTCTTCAAACATTAGAGTATATGTTAATGAACAATAACATATTTTTTGGGGGTAATTGTTTGTAACGATTTATAATGTTTAAAAAATAGATACAGTTGTTTGGGGGTGACTCCGCCTACCCCTTTTGTGACGTCAATCGAGGCAGACTTTGCCTCGATCGAACATTGAACACACTTACGTTTAATACATGCAAGTCCTAGTCCTGTGTTTGTACATTTCGAAAAAAGGTTTATTTCTTGCATTTTCCAGGCAATGTAGACCACGTGTATTGCTGCTGGTGTATTGCTGCTGAGGCAGCAAAACAACTAAAAATGGGGTCAGTTTGCAAAGTGGTCCGGTCCGACGTCTTTTCCAGCGCTATATGCCTCGATTGACGTCACGAATAGCGCCCTCTCGGGTCGGGCATACTTTTGAGCTATGGTGTTCATGGGGTCATGACCCTTCAGGCACTTATATTACGTTTCTTTGCAGGAGTCCTAAGATTCCTGAACAATATTTGGAAGGCGCTCTTAGTGTGTACGGCAAGTTATCCGATCTTTTTGTGTCTCGGTACCAAGCACAAAGTGACTGGAAAAGCGATTGGGGTTGTCTATAGTCTAATATGGTGAGTACAATGTCTCTGCAAGTTACCGAAGAATCCTGGGGTCGATTTCACAAAGAGTTACTCTATAAATGTAAAGGAGTGAAAAAGCACTCTTTGAAGAGCCATATGAGGGACAACTCTTGCCCGAGTGGTCTTCCACTCTTTTTGATTGAAGTTTGCATCTTTTTTGAGTGATTTTTCACTCTGTCCTGGAGTGAAACCCCTCTAAAAGTGTGAAATAACCACCACTCTTTTTAAAGAGCCATTTGAGGGACAGCTGGAAATGTAAAGAGTGGTGTTTTTCACTCTTTTACATTTAGAGAGTAGGAATTATAATGGGACTATCATAGGAGATATTAAAAACCTTTGGCTAAAATAGGACAAGTCACTCGTCCTAACTCGAGATTAGACTAGTCTTTAAACTCAACCCCTGGACTTTTATCACTGGCGAGACTAAGCCGAAATCTACTCGAGAATTCAAAGATTTTTTGTTTATTATTTGGTGTCACCCTTTTTGTATCTTTAGGACTGCGTTCTTCATTGGTCGACTCGCAGTATGCAGAAATGAACTACTTTTTGAACTGGTAATTTCTTCAGAAATGTCTCCGATATTTTTGTTTTCTTCGAAATATTACATGAGTATATCATACTCCTCTTTATATCGTTGGCAAGGTTCCGGTTTTACACATCTCATGATGACAATTTTTATATTTGTGTATAACATTGACAGCCACTGTCCAAGTAATCATTGTGTATTATTATGTCTAACGATTTAAAATAAATATGACAAATTAATAAAATTATGGTTACTCAATTGCCATTGACACACTACACTCTAGGCACATGTAACTACAAGGGCCTATGGAACACTAATGATCAGCCGTCGATTTCACCAAACTCCTCCTAACTTAGGATTAATCTTAGGACTTAGGACGAGTTAAATACGTTAGGACGCATTAAACCCATCCTAAGTTACTCGTCCTAACTCGAGATAGGATTAATCTTAGCGTTTCGTGAAATCGGCTGCAGGCCCCTGCTCTTCTTGAATGGCCCCTCATGTTGTGAACACATACATTGATAAATTATCATCGCAGGAGTCTTTGCATATTGCAATTATTTGAAGAGAAAACCTGTTTTGACTGTTTAATGAAACTAATTGTATTGCATAAATTGTGTCTAAACTCCTGCCGTGTTGCATTGTTGGTGAAATATGCACCAAACGTTTTTTTTCTATCGTTAAAATTACCTAGTCAGATCTATTGATAAGTGGACCCGGCTTTGTGTTTCTCGTCCTCTTGACTTTCCGGTTTGGGCACGGGCTGGTGAAATACTTAATTCGATTAAGGCTCAACCAGCTTTCGGTAAGTTTAATATAATATGCAATTGAACTTATATAACGTATACTGGGCATAGACCTTTTCGCAAATACCGATTGCGCAAGTGCTAACTGTACAGTGGTGCATGCTGGTCCAGCTAAGGATCAAACTTGTTCTCTAGCTAGACCAGCATGCATCTCATTCCACGCATAACGCGTGGGTACCGAGTATTTGCGATAAGGTTTGTACGTGTTTGCCATCTACCGGCAACTATAAAGTCCTTAGCAACAGCCTTGGCAACAGTCGTAGCCGTAGCTGTAGCCGCAAATTCGGACAACACTTTATAATGCACATACTGGCGCCACAAGTCAAGAAAAAATTGTGTTCCTTCTCTTTTGCTCATTGCAGTGGCGTGTAAATAAAATAAAACGAAAATCCTAAACCAGTCACTGTTGGATCAGCTAAACGCTGACATATTTATCATTGACTTACACGTCGGCATGTATGTTTAAATTACAGAGTCTTAAGGGAAACACAGCACCGAGTCAGTCTGCATCATCAAAGTTTAAGGAATCTCATTTCTACCAAAGGACTAAGTATTTGCTGTCAAGACCACTACCGATGGAGTAGTAAATATCACAGTTGTATTGAATAACAAGTTAATGGGGCACATTGCCTTCGAACATTTTCATGTTTGGAATTATACAGTGTGTTGTAATGAGTGCGTGGCGACTAAAAAGTCATATAAATTTGCCTTATGAAATACAACCGGCACCAGAACACTTCGGTGCACCATTTTGAGTAAAAATTTTGGTCCTACGATAGCGGACCGTGTTCTGTCATAAAATTACAGAAAAATCACACAATTTCAAGACATATTATGTGAGTCATACACTTTGGGATGTGGAATAATCTTCCTCAGAACATCAAACAATCTTCCTCATTAGCCATCTTCAAAACTTCACCTAACGCCTGCCTTTTTTTGCTGACAAAACAGCTGCTGGCAGTGTAAGTACTAATGTAATCCACCATATTCATAAAGTGACAAACCCGGGCCCAAATTCATGGCTCTGCTTACCATAAGCACATAATCGGCGCTTACGGAAGCAGGGAATTATGTGCTTACGGCAAGCGTAGTTCACGGGTAAGCAGCGAATGTTGACTTCTGCGCGTGCGTACTCCACGTTACTAGGCATTGTACGCTTACAAGGCTAGCGCAGAAATTCGGCGCTTGCACGTAAGCGGGGAATCGTGATCGTAAACGCAGAATTCGGCGGTAAGCAGAGCCATGAAATTGGGCCCATTATAGAAGTTTGAGATCGATCAGCCATCTGGGTCACAAGAATATAGTGAGAAACCGATTACACATTGTGCATGACATCGATTAAGAAAATGAATAAAACGCTCAATGAGCGATAACTCCAAACTGTTGGTTTAGTTTTATATAATTCTCATGAAATATGACATTTCAGACAGAAATATTTCAAAAGATGTTTTCTACAATCATCATCATTAGACAGTGTAAGTTGTGTATAAATATGTGGTCTTAGATACGTTTTTCTTTCTGTAATGTTCCTTTAAAATGGACGAAAATGGCCGTCGTCCCTCGAAAATAACTGGAAGAGACACAGTGTTCGTTTTTATTTGTACTAACAAAAGTCATAATGATCCAAAATCTCTTGTAACTTTATTCTCTTTTTGTAGTGGAGGAAACTTCATATCGCGAGAACTTCGAAAATATTTTTACCATGAAAGAGGTACGGAATATTAGCGAGAAAAAACGTGAACGTGAACGTCAAACTTTGTGTTGTTTCTGGGTGACGTTACCACTTTGGGCATATTATTGCATGCTCATGTATGACGTCTGCGCGCACGTAAGTACCTGACGTGAAAAATGGTAGCCTCAAGTATACTAAAAACGTGAGATTTTAACGACACAGTTTTCTGACGTTCACGTTCACGTTCACGTGGAACGTGCAGCTAAACCTCCCACGCGAGTCAAAACAGAGTGCGCAACCAATAGCTGGTTCTTTAACAGGCAATTGTTTAACACCACAATTGAAACAACATTAGAAGCACAATTACTAATTAATGGCAATAATGTCTGTGTTTAAGAATCACCTTTTCTTGTGCACTCTCTTGGTGGCGCGATTAATTGTGACATGAATTTTATTCACATTCCATGCGCCTTAATAACAACCCTTCTAAACAAATGTGATTACATTTTTATGGTAATTTTACATAACCTAGAATAAAAACAAGAACTTCTTTAAAATATCTAGCACAGCATTTACAGGTGTTACTGCTAACTGAGTTATAGGCCTATACACTGATTCATCACCATGCAATGTCTGTTGTAGTTTGTTTTGTACAAACATTATATCATGATGCATAAGTTGTACATTTTGTAATAATGATGTTTTCCACTTTGCAGGTTTCAAGTTTTCTAGACAGAACACTTCTGTCCTTGCTATGGTATTGTTACTGACATACTTGGTAAGATCAAGTTTGAGAAAGTTTTATGTACATGTTATGAAGTAAAAATCATTGTATCGTTTAGTTTTCAATAAACTCATCCAACCAATGGTATATTCATCGCACATTAGGCCTAGTTTTTGATAAAAACGATTGGGGACTATGCCGTTCCTTTTGCTCCTATGAAATGGAATAATCCTCCTCAGAACATCAACAATCTTCCCCATGAGCCTTTTTTCATAACTTCACCTAAAGCCCCATCTTTTTGAGAGCTTAAAGGAACACTACAGAATTGTTTTTTTTCTCTTAACGAAACAGTTGCTGGCAGTGTGAGCAGTGTGAGCATTTACCTTAACTGACAAACCTGTAAAATTTTGAGATCAATCGGCCATCTGGGTCTCGAGAAATAGTTAAAAACCGATGAACAATTTTGCATGACAACAACGCACAAAAAAGAAATTATTAAATGAGTAAAACGCTCACTGAGCGATAAACTCGAAACCGGGAAATTAGTTTAATTTATTTCTCATCAAATTAAGAAATTTCAGACAGAAATGTTTTCTACTATCATCATCATTAGACCGTGTATAATTTGAAAGTAAATCTGTGATCGTGGATTTTGTTTTCTAACAAATTCTGGACACTTTTGGTAATTGTCAAAGACCAGTCTTCTCACTTGGTGTATCTCAACATATGCATAAAATATCAAACCTGTGTAAACTTGAGCTCAATTGGTCGTCGAAGTTGCGAGATAATAATGAAAGTAAAAACACCCTGGTCACACGAAGTTGTGTGCTTTCAGATGCTTGATTTCTTGACCTCAAATTCTTAATCTGAGGTCTCGAAGACAAATTCGTGGAAAATTACTTCTTTCTCGAAAACTACGCCACTTCAGAGGGAGCCGTTTCTCATAATGTTTTATACTATCAACCTCTCCCCATTACTTGTTACCGAGTGATGTTTTATGCTAATAACCATTTTGAGTAATTACCAATAGTGTCAACTGCCTTTAAAGTACGGTGCTGATGAACGAGCATTGGAATGGCGGCTGACAAATTGTACAATTAAAGGGAAACGTTGCCTTGGTTCGGGCGAGTTTGTCTATACACTGTAAAAAAAAACAATCCGTAAAAATTACGGTGCTTTACCTGGCAGCTAGGGTGCCAGGGGCTCCATATTGACACCAAGTTTATTTCCATTGTTTCCTTTATCCAGACTTGCACAGTCAGTTACAGTTAGATATTGCCACAATTTTTGAAAACTGTCGGACTCTTTTCCAACTTCTTGCCTAAAGTTGATTTTAAAGGTAAGTCTAACAAGTCTTGCAGTGCATCTGCCTTCTTACTATTGCATGGTTGATCAGGAACTAAATAATTTATTTTGGTCATGATTGTTTGATCTGGGGCAACAATTTAACTTAAGTTTTCGATAATCAATTGTATCTTGTAGTGACGTTCTGGCTCGCCAATATTGTCGCCTTCATAGTCTGCGTGGTGTCAAATATTGATGCTCAGAAGCGGTACAGGTGAACATTCAACTTTATTTATCTTTTGATCTTTTATTTTATTTATTTATTTTATTTTCAGGCAACACACAAACACTACAAACAGAGAAATAACCTTATCAATAAGACTACAGAGAACAAGTCTGCTGATAACCAAAAATCGAAAAAAATCACTATATTAAAGGCAGTGGACACTATTGGTAATTACTCAAAATATTTGTTAGCATAAAAACTTACTTGGTTACAAGTAGTGGAGAGAAACGGCTCCCTCTGAAGTAAAGTAGTTTTTGAGAAAAAACTAATTTTCCACGAATTTGATTTCGAGACCTCAGATTTAGAACTTGAGGTCTCAAAATCAAGCATCTGAAAGCACACAACTTCGTGTAACAAATAGGGTGTTCTTTTTCTGTCATTATTATCTCACAACTTCGACGACGTCCAATTGAGCTCAGATTTTCACAGGTTTGTTGTATATGCATATAATGTTGAGATACACCATGTGGGAAGACTGGTCTTTGACAATTACCAATAGTGTCCAGTGTCTTTAAAAGGCGATTCAGACAAAACGACACACAAAGGCACACAAGTACAAGAGAAAACAGGTCATAAAAATTTTAAAAATTTTATAGAAAATATAAATTAAATTTATAAAATCTAGAGACAAAAAACCCGATAAGCATCCGCTCCGTGTACTCGGGTGGGATTCCAACCTTTGCAATTCTAGAGCAATGTCATACCAACTACGCCACCGAGTATATATGTTAGAGGCAGTTCGAGGCAAAGAGCTCAGAAGTACTGAGTATACAGTGCTAACGCACATCGGTAAGGGTAAAACCGACATTAATATTCATTATCCCCGATGCAAATTTAACACCTCCATTAAAGTGTTTACTTTTGTTTTATTGTAGTAGGACATAACATGATTTTGTTGATTTTTTATTCCAACAGAGAACACACTTTGCAACTATGGAAAGGCGATCGGTCATTCCAGGCAGGAATTGTTCTCAGCAATGAGGCCATTATGGTAAATTTCACTTTGACAAAAATTAGTTTATGTTGATGTATTCTGAACCATATTCCTGATTGTGAGAGGCCACTGTGCAAAAAAAAAATCGTTATTTACGGAGTTCGATTTTAGAACTAAAGTGTTGTCATGCTCGTGGATGATGCAATATCAAAAGCGCCCCGGTCAAATTCGCCCCTCACAAAGTCGCTCCCTGACAAGGTCGCCGCCATCAAAGTCGCCCCGTGTGTGAGTTGGAGTCATTTCCCAAGGTGACGGTGACTTTTTAAGTGAGGGGGGCGACTTTGCTAGGGGTGACTTTGTATGAGGCGACTTTGCTGGGGGCGAGGCGACTGTTTTCCGTGACGCAAAAACTCACCAACAGGAAATATAACGGGACTCTTGTCACACAAGCACTTTTAAAGGCAGTGGACACTATTGGTAACGGCTCCCTCTGAATTGACATAGTTTTCGAGAAAGAAGTATTTTTCTACGAATTTGATTTCGAGACCTCAAGTTTAGAATTTGAGGTCTCAAAATCAAGCATCTAAAAGCACACAACTTCGTGTGACAAGGCGACCTCGCAACTTCGACGACCGATTGAGCTCAAATTTTCACAGGTTTGTTATTTTATGCATATGTTGAAGTGAGAAGACTGGTCTTTGACAATTAACAATAATGTCCAGTGTCTTTAAGTAGAACTTGGGGGGGGGGGGGAGGCTGCATTAAATATTGTGCTAATTTGCGACTTTCGTTTAGTTAACGTTGTCATTGAATTACTTAATTACTGGAGAAGAGATGTATCAAACTAACAGCTGCATTAATCTGACATTATTTACACTAAACTTATTTTGATCTGCATGGTATTGCCAAGCAGATTTGCCAAATAATTTAGTCATGACTCTATAGTTTGATCCAGAGTCGTAGACTTGCCCAGCCCCAGTACTACTGGTGGATAATACAAAATCTAGCGTAGCCAAGCAAGACTGCCTTGAACACAAAAAGGTCAATTGTTTTCCTAACTGCGTATGTCTGTACCTTGATGTGGAAACACTATTTTAGAAGTGCTGTATATTAAAGACAATGGACACTATTGGTAATTGTCAAAGACCAGTCTTCTCACTTGGTGTATCTCAACATATGCATAAAATAACAAACCTGTGAAAATTTGAGCTCAATCAGTCATCGAAGTTGCGAGATAATAATGAAAGAAAAAACACCCTGGTCACACGATGTTGTGTGCTTTCAGATGCTTGATTTCGAGACCTCAAATTCTAAATCTGAGGTCTCGAAATCAAATTTGTGGAAAATTACTTCTTTCTCGAAAACTATATTACTTCATGAACAGAGGGAGCCGTTTCTCACACTGTTTTAATACTATCAACCTCTCCCCATTACTAGTAATCAAGAAAGTTTTAATGCTAATAATTATTTTGAGTAATTACCAATAGTGTCCACTGCCTTTAAGCAACCCACTTTTGAAGCTCTATAATCTGTATGTAAAAACAATATTGTTCTCCACAGATGCAAAGTACACGCTATATTGGTTTTCGCCTCGCGTTTGCCATAATCGGTGAGAATATAAAAATAACATATTAGTTGTTTTTTATCAGATCACTCCCTATTATATTTGTTCATCCCATCATAATTTTTTGGGGGAATTGTTTATGGGGTTGAAACAAATGAAACCCCACCAAATCACCGGGTTTGTCACATTAATACAAATTATATTAGTTTTTGCTTACCTTGTCATTGTCATTTTCTCCACTAATGTAGTCGTATGTCTGTCCGTGGGTCTGTCTGTCTGTCTGTTGGCTATTTGTATATAAGCATGTACCTTTAGGTTATGTATTTTGTCATGTAAAGGCAAGCCGCTACAATCTACCTGGCAAATTTTGGGCCTTGCCTTCTTGCCTTCTTGCTTCCCCTATATTTTATTCCTTTTCGGTATTTTATAATATAGGTTTTCTCGGTCAAATTCGGCAAATGGGCAGCCGATTTCATCTTCATGCGTTCGAATTAAAGCTGATATGCCTCTCCAGTTGTAACTGTGTTTCAAATTCAGAATACGGCCATTCAATTTCGTTTCGAGTCGAGTCAAATTCCTTTAGCACTTTGTTCAATTTAGCGTATCGTCATTCTTTTTCGAGACACACACACCTCAAGAACTTGAATGCTGCTTTGATGAATTGTTAAAATGAATGATTCTTTTGTAAAATCGAATAACGCAACATTACATTTGACTAATCTTAAAACGAAATTGAATGACCCTTTTCAGTAGTATTCGATTTCGCGCGAAATAGAACAGCTTGAAGATTAAATTGGCTGCTCATTTTCCGAAATTGGCAAAAAAAAAAACTATACATGTATGCATTACAATGTAGTTCTGTGTTATTTTGTGGAAATGTGTTTGTGGAAATAAATGTGAACTGAATTGAATTGGTAGAGCTGACGGCGTTCATATTTTGTGTGATCGACCATATGCATGAAATAACAAAACGGTGGCAATTTTGGCTGGTTTCGTTTTGTGATTCAGACGAAAACGGTAAAAAAAGAAATTCAGGTAAATTTATCGCCTTTATCCTGGTTGTAACAGCCACAATCAGTTCTTTTCAGATATCGATTTTTCAAATACTACGACTTCATTTCAGAGAAAATATTTCACAGACATAGAATGGTTCTTGTATGAATTTCATTAATGATATTTTTATCCATATAAACATTGTGCAATTAAACCACAAATGATACTAATAATTATAGTGGCTTCTTCTTATCCGTCACTCGGTGACGCCCAGGGCGCTGTAAGATACCGTATTTCCTGCAAGGTATGTGGGACTGTGCGTTTGAATTATAAGATCTACTCCTTTTACATAACACCATAGTTTACAAGGTGCTGTGGCGCAATATGCTGCAAATCAAACCAGAAACACCGGGGCGAACCCGTTCTCTTTTCGATAAGTGCACTTGGTTATACGTGCGTTACACAACACACGGGACCAATGGCTTTACGTCCCACCCGAAGGACGAAACAATGATTAAGTGTCGTGTTAAAGTGTCACAAACAAAGTGGTTTCCTTTAAAATTCTGATTAATTGCAGGTTACGAAATTCTACTGCTCGTCATCTGGCCCTGTTTTGTACTATTCAAGCTATTTTTCGTCTCCGCTCTTGAGAAATATTGGTATGTAAAGACAGATAAAGGCAGACAGATGCTTTGTATAATTATACAATATAAACAAACAAATCACTGCTAAGAGTGCCCTAACATAGGGTCTTCACTCACCCTAACTAATTTCCATCAATCTATCCGGGGCCCAATTCCACAGAGTTGCTTAAAGGCACTGTGCACTATATTGGTAATTACTCAAAATAATTATTAGCATAATACCTAACTTGGTTACGAGTAATGGAGAGAGGTTGATAGTATAAAACATTGTAATAAACAGCTCCCTCTGAGGTACCGTATAGTTTTTGAGAAAGAAGTAATTTCTCATTAAAATATTTGAATTTGACGTCGAGAACTCAGAATTTGATGTCGAGGTCTTGAAATCAACCATCTGGTTGGAAGCACACAACTTATGCAACAACGTCGCCTTTTTCTTCCAAAATAAAGAAATTTGGTGCTTAAGCAGCAGCTATATGAAATCGGACCTCAGCTGTACCTGTAAGCACAATATCTTGCAAATGAGCAGTCAATTTCATTTTCATGCGTTCGAGTTAAAGCTGTTTTGCCTCTCCGGTTGTTACTGCGTTTCAAATTCAGAATTCGGCCATTCGATTTCGTTTTGAGTCGAGTCAAATTCCTTTAGAACTCAATTTAGTGTATCGTCATTCTTTTTCGTGACACACACGCCTCAAGAAGCGTCTACGAATTTGAATGCTGCTTTGATGATTTCTTAAATTGAATGATTATTTTGTTAAATCGAATGACGCAACATTACATTTGACTAATCATAAAACGAAATCGAATTACCCTCAGTATAAATACATTCGATTTCGCACGAAATAGAATAGCTTGGTGGTTAAATAGGAGACTTTCCAACGCTAGGCGGCAGCAGACATACCGGGTAAATTTCCATTGTTTACGTAGTTCTGAACATGCGCATAATTCTGAGAACAATGGATTTACCCGGTAAGTCTGCTGCCCTCTATCGTCCCAGAAAGTCTCCCATTGGCTGCTCATTTGCCGAAAGTGACCAAGAAAACCTATATTAAGCAGAAACAGGTTGCCGGCAAAAATTACATTAAAAGCTGTGGCTAATGCCCCACTCATGTTTTGCTCAGCAAAGAAGTTTGTCATGCGGTATTTCTGCCTAACACCTTCATGAAATTGGACCCTGTTTGTTAGTATAACTAAGCCACGCACACTCCATACAATCTGGCTTAAAGGCAGTGGACACTATTGGTAATTACTCAAAAATAATTATAAGCATAAAACCTTACTTGATAACGAGTAATTGGGAGCTGTTGATAATATGAAACATTTTGAGAAACGGCTCCCTCTGAAGTAACGAAGTAATTTTCAACGAATTTGATTTCGAGACCTCAAGTTTAGAATTTAAGGTCTCGAAATCAAGCAACTTCATGTGACAAGGGTTATTTTTCTTCCATTACTATCTCGCAACTCCGACGACCAATCGAGCTCAAATTTTCACAGGTTTGTTATTTTATGGATATGTTGAGATACACCAAGTGAGAAGACTGGGCCCAATTTCATAGAGCTGCTTAAGCACAAAATTTTGCTTAAGCAAAAATATCCTTGCTTAGTAAAATCAGATTACCGGCCAAGACTCCACTCAATTGTTATGCTAAGTAATCAACAGCTAAATACCAGTCACAAGCAATGTATATGGCATGACATTTTTGCCAGTAAGATGTGAAAAATAAGCGAGCTATTTTCGTGCTTAAGCAATTTTTTTGCTTAAGCAGCTCTATGAAATTGGCCCCTGGTCTGTGACAATTGCCAATTATAGTGTCCAGTGTCTTTACACGATGACTTTGGGACTCATAGGAGTTGCTTATCAAGATCCCCCGCTCGCTCCCTCCCCATCACCGCGCACATAATTTTATCGTTTGCAACAAGACTACGTTTTTTTCGTTGGGTGTGATGAGTATACACTAACCCTTGTGTCCCTGAGCAGGACACTTAACTCTTTGCGTCTTTCAACCCAGGGGTAAATGGGTACCTGTGAAGGCAGAAACGGTTCTTTTTTAATTAGCTTAGTGGCGCATGTTGTACAGGTTGAATACTTCTCGGTGTGAGCTGAGATGGTTTAAGGTCAAGTGTCCACCAGGGGTAATAATATTTGAATCACTTTGAGACTTATGTTAATATTCCTTTTCATTTTCTCATTCTTGATTTTTGATACAGGCTATTAACCGTTGTGGTGCTCTTGGTTTGGCGTTTTGTGCAAACCGTAACGACTCGTTTAGTGTTCCTCCAGAGGGTAGATGATGAGGACCGGTCTCTAAATATATTCCGGACAAGAAAGACTTACCTTGGTATCGATAACAGGTAAAAATAATGTTATAAAATGGTTTGCGGTAACAACATGTAATGACTTTGAGTTGGGATGGTTCTGAAAAGAACCGTTGGTTTCAACTCGACGTTTCGATCAGTATGCTCTGATCGTATTCTAGAGAAAGCTGGACTCTGACGATGCATGCTGCAATGTTGTTAAAATAAAGTTGTACATTTTGCTAATCACTCTTAAAGTAAACAGCAATAGCAAATTTTGCCTACAGCAGCTTTACATACTATAAATCCTTTTTGTGAAACATTTCCTTTCGAAGTACTATACACCAACAGTTATTTAAATCTGAGAAACACTGTAGATCATTTACAATAAATTCATTGTATATTGCCTTGTGATAGACCTAGACTGCAAGCGTGCATGCAACACTACCTCACGGATCCGGTTTGGTGGGGGTCCTGCTATTGTTGTTTTGTTATTACCTTTGCTAAAGAACCCCCCTTGTGGGTCTAAGTTGAACCATGGTCTTACCCTTAGGGCCTACGTGTCTTTACTAACTAGCTAGATGCAGTTCGAATCCCATGTTTTAGCAGCGAGTACCGCAACGATATTTGTTAATAGATGTTAAATTTGCATGGATACAGAATTATATTGTGGGGTCCATTGTTGCATGGCCTATAGAAAGACCCCATAAGGGCTCGCCCTTAGGCCAATCTCTATTATTAACCCTCGGGCCATTCTTACCCACGAATGGCGCGCACCTCATCAGGCATTATCCTATACGTCCTATACACTGGCTTCACTGAGAGTTTAATAACAACTAAAATTCAGTTTCTGCATCCTCATTTACTGTTTTCTGTCTGTCTTTTGTTCCAATTTCAGACGTGTTTTCAACGTTGTCTTCTACTTCACGCTGTTTGTTAATTTTATCATGGGCGCAGTGCGTGTTGTATTTCGTGTGATGATCAGTGTTGTCATCGGACTCTTTCTTATTGGTCGAGTTGACCGATGCGCTATGCAGCGTGACTGGGAATCACTTGATGGTGGTATGTAATGCTGAACAGTGTTTTGGACAAGTAGGCGTGAGGTCCCCATACTCGTCCTCTAGTTTACCCACGAACACACTCTAGTAAATACACTGAGCAAACCCGGTAAAATTTCTAGCAAATACGGTGGTCATAAATGCCTCCGAAAAAGAACATAACCGAGTTTAGTTTTGAATGGGAGACTTTTAGGACGCTTGGCAGCAGACTTACCAGGTAAAATACATTGTTCTCGGTAATGTGCGCATGCTCAGAACTACGTAAACAATGGAAATTAGCCTTGTAAGTCTGCTGCCACCTAGCGTTCAACAGTCTCCCATTAATGTAAATTTTTGTCAAAGTCTTCCACTCTCCCACTGATGTGCATTTGTATTACATTACTTACTTTGCTAACATAGCCAGCAAATGCTCTGGTAGCAAAAAAAAAAATACCACAATTTTGAAATGTTCCTTTGATCATCATTATTATTGTTATTAATTATTATTAATACGTATTATTAAATCCTTTCCCGCCAGCGTTCACGGCTTACATCAGTTTCCTGCAACTTGAGGTTTCTCATACACATCCCGTTGTCATCACATTCTGCCACTTGCTGAACGAGTTGATCGCTCAGCGAAAACGTGACCCAACCCCTGAACCAGTGTCAGCTGAAAATATATATGCCGTTGTCAATGAAGGTAAATTGCGCCTTGGAGCAGGTAATTTCAATGCATGCTCAGTGGGTTTTTGTTGCATTTAGGCTTTACCAAGTTTAACTGAATTTTAGGCAATATTATAGAGCAGCCTTCCCAATTTTTGTGGATGTGATCTCTTGTTTGTTTAGATGCACTGGGCACCTTTGGTAATTGTCAAAGTACATTCCTCTCACAACATAATGCATATTACTCAACAAACCTGTGAAAATTTGAGCTGAAGTGGTCGTCGACGTTGCGAGAGAATAATGGAAGAAAAAACACCCTTGTCGCACAAATTGAGTGCTTTCAGATGCTTGAATTCGAGACCCAGCTGAGGTCTCGAATTCAACTCAAAATATTTTAGCGAAAAACTGCTTCTTTCTCAAAAACCACCTTAATTCAGAGAGAGCCGTTCCTACAATGTTTTACTCAACAGCTCTCCATTGCTCATTGCCGAAGTTTGAGTAATCACCAATATAGAGTACAGTGCATTTAAGGCCTACGACATACGTATAAATGGGTGGTGGGTAGAAAAACTGCCACGGATGACAGTTTTTCCTGCTATTATTAAGTAGTGAATTATTCAATGATCCATTGATGTTTACCCTCATTTTCTACGTTTGGCTTGGGCTTCAGACCATGTATACCTTTGTCATCACATGTTTGTAAAACAGCCACAGAGCCTGGGCCTTCGGCAGGCTTGGTTTGCCACAGCCCAAAGGAAGAACACAATATCTTATGGAAATTGCACTGCCTGATTCTTTTAATCAAATCTTTTGACAAGAAGAATTGGGTATAATTCAAAACTTGTCCTGCTGTTTTTTTTTTCTAAACTCATGAATTTATGTGAAACCCATGATAGAGAATATAATTTTTAAGTTGACTGTACCATGTGTATTGTCTTGCCTATCAGAAAGGCCCTGGAGTGTGTAAAAAAAAGGTTACATGGTCTATATCAAAGTGATATTCAATGGGAGACTTTTGGGACGCTTGGTGGCAGCAGACTTACCAGGTAAAATCCATTGTTCTCGGTAATGTGCGCATGCTCAGAACTACGTAAACAATGAAAATTAACCTTGTAAATCTGCTGCCACCTAGCGTTCCAAAGTCTCCCATTGAATACTTGATCAGTAGTTGTGCCAACTGTTAAGCTCTTTCTGTTTTTCCTGGCTCTTAAAAAAGAGAGTATGTTTTGCTTGATTCCCCAAGGTATTTCGCAGACTAGCTCAGAGGGCCCCTCCTCTTGCCGTCCGGCCGTACCGACCGTCGATCGCGTGATGTCCTCCCGGGTCCGCAACCGATGGTTCCTGGCGCTGACTTTGAATCGCAACCCAACGCTGATTCCACTGCGTAAGAAACCCAAAGACGAAATCTCATCAATTTTGGTGTTAAATGTTGGTTAAATACCAACCCCCTCAAAAAACAAATGTCACTACACTCCTAAATTCCCCACAGTTGTAATCTTTACCTAACATTGGATTTGGGGGAAAACAGCGTGTAAATTTCAGTCTCAAAAATCAGTTTGTACACACTTGATACATCATAGCATGGAGCTATACAAAGGAGCTCCATGATCATAGTAAGTTTGCGGTTCTCCACAAGACAATCAGAGAGCACACTGATCGAAAATGTCGAGTTGAAAGCAACGGTTTCGATATCACCCCAACTCATTTTTTATTTTTTTATTTCTTTATATATAGATAAATAACATTACAATGGTGTTACCGCGAACCTTACATATCTCCACCGTGCAAAACAATTTCCTACACTCGATACAATTATGAGACTGTGGGTGGAACGCTCTTTTGTATGTAGTTTTTACACTGTGCTTATCCTATACCAAGAACGTGTTATCAAGGACTTTTGTCACACCCCTCTACAATGCAAGCATATAGCGGGGCTTTTAGGATGCAAAACATGACGGAGTGATCTTGAATTATTTTGGGCCGACCGCTGTAGAAAGCATTAGGTGATTATAATATATAAAAAAACGTATAAAAAATGGTGCGTATTTTGATTCAAGGGAAGATACATATTTACATTATATTTGCACACATTTATTTCTTTGCTGCCCTACATGTACAATTACACATTTTACAAAGTTTGATAATTATATTCAAATTATGAGTAGTTTACAGTATTACTTAGTATCTTAGGATATGAAAGTTTACAATGATTTAGATAGTTATATATTAGGAAGCTTTTAAAGTAGGACAACAATTAGGTTAGGGTGAAGCAGAGGCTTTTGTGCCTTAACCTATGGACAGACAAACAACATAAAATACTATACAGAAGAAAGAAAACACAAGACAGACTAGACAAACAGAATACACGACAGATGATGGTGAGTAAGTTAACAATATACTTCAAACCTACGATTAAGCATCAAGAAGTTTTTTTTATTTTATTTTCTTGTGAATGCAGGAAGAGTGATTAAAGGTTTAATTGAGTAACTCAAATTATTCCAAAACATAATGCCACGTCAATAATGTCAATCAAAACTTAGCACTTCAGCTTTCGATAGTGTTATGCATTTTGTGAATCATTTCACTTCAAAATAATGGTGGTGGTTCATGAAAAATATATCAGTGTTTATTCCAACAGAACTTGAACGTGAGATAATTGTTATTGTCATGCGTCATCGTGCGTTGAAGTATTAATTTAGCAATACTCTTTTAGAGAAGAGGACAATACAATAACCAGGAGCTACTGTTGTCAGTTTTTCTACTCAGACTATTATGTATACCTTTATGTTCTTATACTCAGATTTGTATAATTGTTATACTCGGATATCAATAACGGCCTTTGTTTAAAGGCAGTGGACACTTGGTAATTATTCAAAGTAATTATTCGCATAAAATCCTACTTGGTGACAAGTAATGGGGAGCTGTTGGTAGTATACAACATTGTGAGAAACGGCTCCCTCTGAAGTAACGTAGTTTTCGAGAAAGAAGTAATTTTCCCCGAATTTGATTTCGAGACCTTCAGATTTAGAACTTGAGGTCTCGAAATCAAGCATCTGAAAGCACACAACTTCGTGTGACAAAGGTGTTTTTTTTACATTCATATCTCGCAACTTCGATGAACACTTGAGCTTAAATTTTCACAGGTTTGTCATTTTATGCATTATGTTAAGATACACCAAGTGAGACGACTGGCCTTTGACAATTACCAATAGTGTCCAATGCCTTAAAAATATAATTGTGTTTTTGAGGCCGGAACCGGGGGCAGGAACTGTTTATGTAACAGAGAAGGCCTATCTTGAATGATGTTTCAATTGATATTGTAGTTTGTGTGTAATTCATACATTTTGTTTGTTGTTGCCAATAATATTATTGGAATAAAATGTCTAAAAAATTAATTTGATGTAAGGAGGGCACGATGCCAAGGCTCATTTTTCTGACGCACACAGTTTCCAAAAGATAGAATAGTTCAAAAGTGGTGATTTTTCTTTTATTCCACGTTGGTACATTTTATTCGAAATTCAGGAATAACTTCCTAGAGACAAATTCCTGCAAAAAAATGTATATGTTGACAGAATTCGCACTATATCAAATAATTAATGACATTTACACCACTGCCTTGGAATTGGATCGGTCGAGGTAGAATGATCCACACAAACATCCCTCGAAATTACACGGTTTTCTTAGAACAAACACGGTCGGCCATTTTGTTGAGTCATTTTGTGGAGTCATTTTGCTGTAGGCCTACTCCTTTTGGGGATTTTGTCATTAACGGTCGATAATGTTGAGATGCACCAAGTGAGAAGACTGGTCTTTGACAACTACCATTGTGTCCATTGTCTTTAAAGATGCTATGTCAGATTTTTTGCCCCAAACATTAAAAAATAAAAAATAAATGAGTGAATGGTATTTCAACACCCGCTCTTACGAAAAAAAGTTTAACTTTTACTTTTAATGGTCAGGAACCATGACAAAAGCTTAAAACGTTTCTTATAAAACACATTAGAATAGGTCACGTGATATTTTGTCGGGATCCCGACAAAAACTAATTTTGAGCACTTTATTTCACTGCTACTATTTGGCGGACTTTTTCGAGCAATGGCTCAAATGAAAGCTTGTAACTTTCTCGACCCCCATCAAAATACCTATTGAGTTTTAAATCAAAAATTGTTGGTCAAATCGGCAAAAAATCTGACAAAGCATCTTTAAACTGGTCACCTCTCCTTGTCCGCCGTAAAGTATACCTCTGGGAAACCGACCGCAACATCTCAACAAGAATCAAGGAGCACAAAGTACACGGAATACTGGGACATCTCAACAAATCAGCCATCATCAAACATTCACACGAACACGACCACATCATCGATTTAAATCAAGCCAAACTCGTCGCTCCTGTACAGTCCTGGCACCAACAAAGAGTCAGGGAGGCCATCGAGATACAAGCACACATCACACAGTTCCACACGACATCGGTTTCTTAAAGACACTGGACACTATTGGTAGTTGTCAAAGACCAGTCTTCTCACTTGGTGTATCTCAACATAATTTACATAAAACAACAAACCTGTGAAAATTTGAGCTCAATTGGTCGTCGAAGTTGCGAGATAATAATGAAAGAAAGAAAAAAAAACTTGTCACACGAAGTTGTGTGCTTTCAGATGCAAGTTGATTTCGAGACCTCATCTAATTCTGAGCTCTCGAAATCAAATTCGTGGAAAATTACTTCTTTCTCGAAAACTACGTTACTTCAGAGGGAGCCGGTTCTCACAGTGTTTTATACTATCAACCTCTCCCCATTACTCGTTACCAAGTAAGGTTTTATGCTAATAAATATTTTGAGTAATTACCAATAGTGTCCGCTACCTTTATGCCGTGTTCGCACTGGATTAATATTTTGGGTAACTTAACCATGACGCTGGGTAACATTCCGACGGGTTAACTTTCCCACCGTCCGCACTTGACTAGGGTAACTTGACTTACCAAGACCGTGGGTAAACTTACCGACCGAGCTGGCCCCCTGCGTATCATTTGACAGCACTTTTCGGTTTTCGGCTCGATCTTTCGCAATTATTGTTAATCTAAACAATTCGATATCAAATTCAAATTTGACTCAAAATAGGCATTTGCCTATTACTGCTGTACAAATCGCCATCATATTAAACTTGTGATCGCAACTTCTGAACGGGTCATTTCTCGAACTTATAACCCCGTGTACGGGGAAATTATTCCGCGTTTTCAGCTTTTTTGCGTCATTGAATAGTTCGATAATCACGAGAATCTTATTCTTCCATGACAAGACATGTCAGCTTCTTCGGGTCACGAACGGATGTGAGATTTAACCGAGTCTTCGCGTCCGCATTGAACTTTGTGGCTCGGTTGAACTGACCTGGTCAATAGGCTCCGTTAAACTACCCATTCGGGTCGGGAAAGTTACATGGGAGGAAAACTTCCTAGGCTGTTCGCATTGGACTTAAAATGGGTTAGTCACCCATTGGCTCGGTTAGTTTACCCATTAATTAAGTCCAATGCGAACAGGGCTTTAGTTAACCACATCTGGTCACCCATCCTCAAGCCAACCCTTCCAGCACCAGCTAACCACAAGGATGTCACACTCCAACAAACACACATCCAGCCACTGCAACATACATCACTCTCTAAATTCAAAAGAGTGAAAACTAAGGCACTCTTTGAAGAGCCATATATGGAGGGCCAACTCTATTCGGCTTTCTCCAGACGACGATCAGAGCATGATCGAAATGTCGAGTTGAAACCAACGGTTATCTTCAGAACCACCCCTAACTCATTAGAGATAGTCATATTATGGTGTTACCGCAAACCTTTCTATATCCCTTTTCGAGTGGACTTCCACTAATTTGAGATTGAAGTTTGCATGTTTTTGAGTGATTTTTTTCACTCTGTCCTTCGGTAAAACCCCTCTAAAAGAGTGACATAACCACCACTCTTTTTAAAGAGCCATTTGAGGGACAACTCGAAATGTAAAGAGTGGTATTTCACTCGACTTTTACTTTAGAGAGCACGCATCACCGCCCAAGAACAGCCTCGATCCTTCCCGCCCAAAATGCTACTCAAGCTCCACCACCGCCAGCAGTCCAGCATTCTCCTGAAGACGAGCAGAGTATACTGTTCGAAAAGTCGAGACCAAACCGGCTCTTTTCGGAGCCAACACTCACCCTAAGGGATTTACACATAGTTGCATCGGCAAGTTTACTATTTATTTATTGTTTCCTCTTAACGGCAGTGGACACTATTGGTAATTGTCGAAGACTAGCATTCACAGTTGGTGTATCTCAACATTATGCATAAAATAAAAAACCTGTGAAAATTTGAGCTCAATCGGTCATCGAAACTGCGAGATAATAATGAAAGAAAAATAACCCTTGTCTCGAAATCAAATTCGTGGAAAATTATTACTTCTTTCTCAAAAACTATGGCACTTGAGAGGGAGCCGTTTCTCACAATGTTTTATACCATCAACCTCTCCCCATTACTCGTCACCAAGAAAAGTTTTATGCTAATAAATATTTTGAGTAATTACCAATAGTGTCCACTGCCTTTAAGTAATAAGGTGTTTTCCATGGAAGGGCCGTCCTATATTTCCTAAACAATGAGACGTGATTCAAATCAGTGTCTAGCCACAAAATAATGACCGAGAAATAATACTGTAGCATGGAGGAATTTATTCCTCCATGATCAAACTGACCCACAATGGTTGGTCAAAATGACGCAAAATAATATAAGTTAAAATCACATTTTAACCACTTCCCAGGTCATGCTGAACCAGAGATGTCATAGTAGCCCCTGGCCCAGAAATGGCCCAGTGGCCCAAATGCAGGGGAGCAGTGAAAAACAGCTCTCTTCAGATCTAGAGTTGAAACCACATTATACTATAGTAACTCCCGGTACCGCAAACCTTTCCATATCGTATTTCCGTCATGCAAAGTTTCAAATCTTACGTAAAAGGATTAAACAAATTTTACTAAAATAATTATATGATGCTCGTGACATTGAATAAGAATGTCAAATGGATGACTCATCATTAAAAACCGTAATGATAAAAGTGGTTGATGGGCGGAATTTTTTGGCGTGTGCCGACGTGACTGCAAAACTAAAAGGGCGCCCTCTTTTGACTACTATTATGAAGACGTCACCGGATGGCCCCGTTTAATCACGTGACATATCTTGGGTTGGTAGCCATTCTCATACTGTTCCGTAATTTCTGTATTTTGGAACAAGTGATTATAGTTTTTGAGACTCAAAAGTTCAAGGTATTTTCACAGTAATATGAATGTCATTCTCTGGTAAGTACCATTTCAATCATTAAGGTTACATTCTGTTTTATTTTGGGGGGTTGTTGATTTCGGGGGAAAGGGATATTTTAGACGGAAAACTAACGTAGTTGTGCTGACAACGAACTAGTTTGTGTGTTTTGAAACGAAACGGAAATAAGTTGGGCAGGTAAAATGCATTGACACAGTGCTGTGCAATGTCATGCAATGTCATGTGACGACGTTTGTTTCCAGGTGGGTTACTTTTTTAAAAACTTTGTATCTACTGATTCAATTAGTCGTGAATTATTGATTAGTTATTTGATTTGGAATCATTTTGATTTGAATGATTGGCAAAATAATGGCAGTGGACCGACAGGTGTGGATACTCAATATTGCTTGCGCACGACTGCACTGCACCTACCTAGTCACTGGCTGGTGGTGACACCAGTGTACATTATCTTCATTCAAGTGTGCGCTAATCCTCCAATCAGATTCGCAGAATGGAGTGGTGATAAAAACCCATATTGCACAGCTAATATCGGATGTCGGACACTTCGTACCCTGGACACTTCGTACCTTCGGGACACTTCGTACCGTAACCAAATTGGTCACTTCGTACCATGGGTAAGGTACGAAGTGACCATCAGATGAGTCACTTCGTACCCTCAGCGGAGTCACTTCGTACCTTCATTAAAATGTGTATTCCTCAATAATAATTTAATGTTCGTTGAGATAAAAAAAAATTAATAATACTTCATGAATTATAATTTTTGTTTGAATATGTGAATGTCATTTTTAATGTGAAATTTATATTTTGTATTAAGTTTAAATTAAGTTAAGGACAACATCTTTCGCCAATATTTTTTACAAATATTTTAAAGTGAAACAGTTACACAATCGTCAAAATGGCTCCTTGGTCCCAACAAAATAGTAACAGTTGGTTTGATTTGCTTTTATTTTATAAACATCCGATCACAAAGCACAAAATAATCATAAACGATGCAGACATCCCGAATTAGTACGAAGGTAAGAAGTGTCATGTGAGAAGGTACGAAGTGACTCATATGAGAAGGTACAAAGTGTCTTGTAGGAAGGTACGAAGTGTCCAAGGTACGAAGTGTCCAAGTAAGAAGGTACGAAGTGTCCAAGGTACGAAGTGTCCAAAGTCACTTCGTACCTTGAAAAGGTACGAAGTGTCCAGGGTACGAAGTGGCAAAGGTACGAAGTGTCCTGACACCCTAATATTACTACCATGCGTAATGTGTGTTCTATGTCACGCGCCAAGTTTGCTTGAAGATAAATACGTTCAGCCTCGTTGGATATGGGACGCAGAAGCGCTATATTTTTCGGTATTCCACTCGCGCTTGTGTGATAACTTATTATATTGTAACATAGGCCTACTAGAACTACATACGTATTACCATGGAGCTACATGTACCCTGTAGGCCTTAATATTTGGAGCTTTCTGAACTGAACATACACAATACATGCACACACACAGAATGAAGAAAAAGCGAGAGGAAATAGCGCCACGGATCAATTCCAAACTGTTAAGTCAAAGACTAAATTAAATTTGAGATTTGAACCATCCAATGAAGAAGGATTACAGCCATTTGACACTTTTGGTTAACAGTATTGTCCAAGGCCCACACTTTGTGTATCACAACTTGTATATAAAATATTAAACCTGTGAAAATTTAGACTCAATCGGTCATTGGAGTCGGGAGAAAATAACGGAAAAACCCACACTTGTTTCCGCACGTTTCGCCGTGTCATGACTTGTGTTTAAAATAAATCCGTAATTCTCGATTCTCGATATTGGTAATTGATGATTGTTTTAATGTTTTCTCAAAAAGTAAAGCATTTCATGGAATAATATTTTAAGAGAAGTCTTTTACCATTACCTTCTCTAAACCCAAAGTTATTTGTAAATCTGTGAACTTTTTTTTCTGTTCCGACATTGTAATGGCTTTGAAGGTCAATAGTTAACCTTTTATAAGTTTTAGTTAATCCTCAAGAGGAAAAAGGCAAGTACATTGGTATGTGTACATCAGTAAACAAATTTCTTAGGTGTCAATCGGATATAAATTTTACAAAGTAGGCCTACGCGCCTGAACACCCAGCAGGGTGGATATGTGCGCATTACAAGTCTTATTATTATTATTATTATTATTAATGTTATTACCCATTCATTTCCATTCCCATGGAAAAATATTACTTTACCACATGTAATTCCAATGACTGTAAACAATCAGTAGGGCCTATTGGTAAGTTTACACAAATTTAACCCTCGGAAGTAAAGTTGTTCTGCCCCAACTTTACAATCCTCCCAATCTAGTCCCAGCTAAAGTGTTACAGTTGGAACAACCAACTTCATGTGGCTATTACGTGTAGATTGCCATGATGGTCATGAATGCTTCATTCTTAAATGGGGCAAGGGCACCCATTTTCAGATGTGCCCTTGCACATCTGTGGAGAAAATGAAATGTTTAATGGCATGGAGGAGATTGCCCCACAAATTTGAAAAAAATCCAGGGAGAATCGTGCAATATTTTGTTGGTAACCTTTATGCGACTGTAAGATTTGCCGTTTTCTTGTACTGAGCGGAGTGACTGAAGGCCACACAATTTAGGGTATGAACAAATTTATTTTAGTATGATCGTTATTCACACACTGAGAAAAAAGCAGTGATTTCACAGAGGCAAAAAAAAAAAAAAAAAAAAACACCTTTGTGGGCCTGGTCATTGCCTTGGTGTCCCTTCAATGTATTAATTCATATTAAGCTTGGGCGATATCACGATATTATCGAATATCGCGATATTAATTTGGACACGATTTCGATTTCGGATGGATTTGGTTTTAATCGAAATATCGATATATCGCGATATATCGCAATATATCGCGATAATCGCGATAATCGCGATATATCGATATATCGATTAAATATCGCGATGTATTTGCTAGCTTAGACATCTTGCACCCCATGGGTTTGAAGTAAAACCAGAAGAATAGGTCATTAGAACACCTCTCTTATGCTATGACTGTCTCTTCTACAACTTTTACTTGGAGTTTGAAGACTGATGATGTCAAATTTAATTAATCGCGATTATATCGAATATCGCGATATATTGTCGGCGATATATCGTGAATAAAATAAATTGATATCGCCCAAGCTTACAATGTACAACATTCCTCATTGTTAGTACAATTGTTATCAAGAGAAAAATTGTGTTGCTGTTTCCAGAATGAAGTATAACTATAAGGCCTGTAAGGCCTGAATTGTTTGTTTTGAAAAAGACACTGGACACTGTTGGTAATTGTCAAAGACCAGTCCTCTCACTTGGTGTATCTCAATATGCACAAAATATCAAACCTGCTCAATTGGTTGTCAAAGTTTTTGAGATAATAATGAAGAAGAAAAAAAAACCTTGTCCCACAAAGTTGTGTGCTTTCAGATGCTTGATTACAAGACCTCAAATTCTAAACTTGAGGTCTCGAAATCAAATTTGTGGAAAATTACTACGTCACTTCAGAGGGAGCCGTTTCTCACAATGTTTGATACTATCAACCTCTCCCCATTACTCATTACCAAGTAAGGTTTGATGCTAATCATCATTTTGAGTAAAATTACCAATAGTGTCCACTGCAAAAATACCAAATTTCTTGATCCACAGGCATGTAATTACATGATGGCCATTGCTCTGTTGCAGTCGTTACAAGTTGTGGTGCCCTGCAAAAGTTCCCCATACAACATGTTGTGTATTGGACTTGTACTTCTCAAAATTACAATGGTCTTGCCCTCACCATGATGATAATCCAGGCCTGTATATTGTCTTTGTTAAGTACTTTTTGGGGAAGCAAGGGTGTTTAGGTCCAAGGGCCCTAAGTGATAGATTTGTGATTCGGTTCACGTGTCCATAGGTCTAGTGCATTATAGCATGGACAGCATGCCAGAACATACAGTCTGTTTTGTTATGCAAGACAGGCGACTGTTGAGTTCGTAACACTATTTTGAAACGTGTGGGGTTGACTCAGTGGCTGGATATTATGCCTGCTGCTATTGTCTGCAAACTTGATTTGTATCAACACCCACTCAACCACGACCTTGGTAGAGGATGACAAATACCCTGTGACATATATATTAAAAACTCGTACACAATGGGTCAGAAATAAATCATGGTTGCCCAGAGTTTTATTATCGTCCTAAAAGTATTTTGTGAAAAATAATTGGCTACTACTAGATGACTGCGGTTAACACAATGGAAACGTGTCTTATTTAACAAGCATGACGTACATACAGACTGAAATTGAGTGTGATAGTGCAGATTCATACCTTGTGTGCATCATACAGTTAACTTTGGGGCAGTGATTGCATCGTATTCATGCATTGCAGTCAGCCATTTGCATTGAGTTTTGAATTGGGGACAGCAGTGAATAGAAGCATTCTCTGAGTGTACTATCACTGTAATGATACTTTTATTCAAACAGTACATTTAAATACCATACAAAATGAAGCATAAAGTCGAGGCTCTACATGTACCGTACATGTGTACATCATGGCGGATCTGTTCTAGTAGCGAATATGGGTGTCCTCAATATGCAGCCATTTGCATTTTGCACTTGCAGTTGACATAATGTAGTGACCATAACATGATCCCAGTGTGAGAGTCAGTTCGCTTTCTTAATGGGTACGTACATTGTATAAATGGAACACATGGTTCTTTGAAATTTTGCGCCTATGGGCTCTTGTCATGGGCTTGCCGCTTTGCATTTAGTTGTGTAGAATTCTATGGTAATCAGTGCCATTAAAGGCAGTGGACACTTTTGGTAATTGTCAAAGACTAGCCTTCACAGTTGGTGTATCTCAACAATATGCATAAAATAACAACCCTGTGAAAGTTTGAGCTCAATCGGTCATCTAACTTGGAGGTAATAATGAAAGAAAAAAACACCCTTGTCACACGAAGTTGTGTACGTTTAGATGGTTGATTTCGAGACCTCAAGTTCTAAATCTGAGGTCTCGAAATCAAATTCGTGGAAAATTTCTTCTTTCTCAAAAACTATGGCACTTCAGAGGGAGCCGTTTCTCACAATGTTTTATACCATCAACCTCTTCCCATTGCTCGTCACCAAGAAAGGTTTTATGATAATAATTATGTTGAGCAATTACCAATAGTGTCCACTGCCTTTAAACTGTTCAAAGTCATATTTTGTAGTTGATGATGTACAATTTATTATGTTGCTTGATTCATTTCCTCAAATTCAAGTGATGTTAGACTGTATGCTCACAATGTTTTAAAGGCACTGGACACTATTGGTAGTCATTCAAAATAATTTTTAGCATAAAATTGAAAGCTTGCTCGGTAACGAGCATTGGAGAGCTGTTCATATAAACATTGTGAAACGGCTCCCTCTGAAGCGACATAGTTTTTGAGAAAGAAGTAATTTTCTACTAATTGATTTCGAGACCTCTGAATAAGATTTTGAGGTCTCGAAATAAAGCATCTGAAAGCACACAACTTCTGTGACAAGGGTGATTTTTTCTTCCATTATTATCTCGCAACCTTCGACAACCAATTGAGTTCAAATTTTCACAGGTCTGTTTTTTTGTGCATGTTGAGATACACAAAGTGAGAAGACTGAGTCTTTAACAATTACCAAAGGTGTCTAATGCTTTAACACTGTGGGCGTGTGCTTTGTTCAGTGTAATCGGAGTTCCAAAGTGCATGCATACAGTTTTAAAACCGAAAGCCAGCATAATGGTACGGTGTGCCTACAAATAGTTTTTTTATATTTTTTATAACTACATGTAGGGCCACTGATTTTCCGTTTCAGAAAAGTGCAAATTCCGTTTGGCAAAAACATGAATTCCGTTTCAGGCACAAAAAATTCCGTTTCATGTTTTTTTAATTAGATAAAAGGTTGTTTAATACCCAGGGACACTTATAAAAATCAATTTGAGATAAGTTGCACTGCTGACTTCGTAAAATGTTCATTTGAACTGACAAATTTCAAAATATTTACTTTAATTTTTTTAAATTTTTTATTGTGGATTATTTTGTATACTGCTGTTCGATGAAACAAAAAGATGTAGTCAGGGTAAAAAGGTTGCACTGTGACTGCAGTATCAATGCACATGATGTGATAGACTTGATTCCAAGTCTAAAACTGCAGTTGATTCTCTGCATCAGCCACATTGTAGGCTAATGACAGGAGTGTAATCCACAAGAGGGCGCTGTTTCAGCATGATCAAAGACTTGGGAACAAGTCTATGGACGTGACCGTTCTCCATCCACAAACAAAATGTCAGCCATTTTGTTTTCGATTTGGAGACAGAATGTTGACAGTTTACGGTTTTATTTTAGACCTTTCCGAGATGAAAAAACTTTGTATGTGTTTTTATAGATCATAGGTAAGCTAGTTTGTGTATTATTGTTGGGGAAAGTGCATTATTAGTCAATAATATTAATAGTGCCTTTCGACAATGGAGAAAAATCAGAGGGAGAAAATGCAATTTGGGTGAACAAAAAATTTTAAAAACGTGCCGCGAATAATGCCCTTCGCTTAACCATGTTAACAACGTGTGTACATCATGTGTGTAAACATGGAGGATGGTGTGAAGTAGAAAAAAATGATCCATGGTTACGATCTCGTACTTTTTAATGGTCTGATTTCTGGTGCTTTTTTAGTTTAACAAAAAGAATCTTAATAAAGAATGCAATTTCAATAGTTTCCGCGATCGCGGAAAATCAGTGGCCCTATACATGTAACAGTTTTTTATTAAGTCTTTGATAACCACCAGGATAAACATCAAGGGCCTAAATGTAGCATGTCCCTTTGAACATGTTTCCAACAACGCCCTGCCTACATTGTTTATAATGCCCAATCTGATATGACAATACATGTAGGTAGCCCAATAATAATGCAAATTGCAGATGATTTGGTTAATGAATGTATTAATCCTTTGGAAGTACATACATACATGTTGATAACGTCACTAATCCATTTGAGTGACCTGATACAGTTTACTGTTAACGGTTTTATTTTGATCAGTCCAATTTGTTGCTAGTACATTTGATTGCTTTGATTGTCATAATTGTAGTGTTAAATATCACCCCCTCTGCTTTTTGTGTATGATTGGAAGACACAGGTGTTAGGTTCTGCTGTAAAAAAAGCATTGAGATTTACGGGCCACTGCACATTGTAACCTTTTAATCGTCACAGGTTAGTGGCCACATTCAAACATACAATAGGCCCCTCTACATTGGTTGCAGATCACACTCATGTTGACATGAGGTGTAATACATGTCTAGGGATAGGCCTACCTGTAGTGTACCATGTACATGTACATGTAGACCTACATAATGTACACATTTGTGCTGAGTACTACTAGGGTCAATGATTTGAAACTCAAATGCTTTAGGTTGACCTACCACATCATAGGTCTGTACGGTATTTTGTACAATGTTGTACATTGATTATGCAGCGATGGTACATGTACATGTACCTATGGGTGGTTGCAGAGTGTCTGATCTGACAGGTCATTGTCATCTTGCACATGATGTACATGTAGTTAATCAACTTTGATGAAGGTGTACAGTACACTTGAGTGCATGAGGGCCTACAGCATTGCTTTTTACATATGTACATACATTGTACCTGTACATAATGTACAATATGTTAGTATTTTGTTGTGCATGTGGATATGTACGTGTAGGCCTAGGTGTCTAGGTGCAAAGTTCACTCTTGATATCCTTTCTAGGCGATTTACACTATCGCGAGAATGGAAACATGTAAACAGACATTATGCAAGTCAGATGTCATGTCATGTGTATTTGCCAGTGACTGATCTGTTTGGGGTCGGTTTTGAATAAGACTGAGAACAGCCAGTGTGTGGAGCAAGAATGTACAGTGTTGTAATCACATGTACATTAAGTCGTCATGATGATGCCCATTTAAGTTTGGACCCAGATAAACAATTCCCTCCACCCCCCCCCCCCCCCCCCCCAGTTTTGTGGATCCCACACAAATTTGAGCTCTGTCTATACTGTCTATTTTGTATTAAGTATACAAAGGTACGGTGCATGCAGTGAACATTAATGAATACATTGTACATGTGTACACTGCTCTTCCTTGCTCTACGGTACATGGTAGTACAGATCTGGGAGCTTCCAGGCATGCCAGGGCGGCTTCAATCATGTAAAGCTGTCCTCGTCTTTTTCGTCATCGATCTAGAGTACATACATGTCAGCATGTATGGTGATTGTTGCGTATGGGCCGAGTTTGCTTCGCTGCTCCAAATTCAAGTTCAGGAACTTTGCAGTCATCAATTTCTGGCTGATTGTTCAGTCATCTAGAAGCCCATTATTAACACCTCATAAATGCAGCTGACCTGGCGCAATTTAATAGAGCTGCGTACAGAAAAATAAGCTAAGCATACTTAAACAAATCATGCTTACAAAAGAAGGTTACCAGCCAAAATATTATTTCACATTATTGTAAAATTTGTGACTGGTATCCTGCTCATTAATTTGTGCTTTAGCAGGAAATGAAGTATTTACTTGCTCACATTTTCTGCTCTAATGGGCTTGAAAGCAGCTCAATGAAAATTGGGCCAAGGTTTACTTACTTGTAAACATTGACATCAGTCACGTACATTGTACATGTAGGTCTACCTGTGATGGCAACCACGTAATTAGCTAGTGTGTGCATTCAATGAATAGGCAGTTTACAGTCCTCCCATGTGGATCATGCACTGCACGGTTTGCTTGTATGCTGATCGTTACGTTGAGTTTCAACCACCAGGGGCGAATTTCATAGAGCTGCTAAGCACAAGAATTTGCTTAGCATGAAATCTCTTCCTTGATATAATCAGGATTACCAACCTAAACTCCATGTGTTGCATAATGTTTTCAGCTGATGTTTGCTTAAAATAAATTCTGAAAATCAGGTGGGAATTTGGTTGGTAATCCTGTTTTTATCAAGGCAAAAATTTCATGCTAAGCAAATTTTTGTACTTAGCAGCTCTATGAAATCGGGGCCTGTTCTTCTCCAGACCATCACTACTCAACATGCCCAAAAGAGATTTATACATGGTAAACCAAAACTAGGAAAGAGAGTAATTTTGATTTCATCCCTGGAGCTTAGTAGACTGCCCATTAAAACTGTGCTTCCTGCAATTTCCTTTTAGGTAACTCTTCAAGTTTACATCTCCTGTCTCTGAAGAATCACCAATTGTCAAGACGCAACCATGGCTGATGCAGTGCCAACACTGTCGCAACTTGTTGTCACAAGTAAGAGTTTGGATTTTTTCTTTCCTTAATTTATTAAATTCAATGAGTTCTAGGTTGAACAAAGAACTAGTTGACTGGAAGGGATTTGAACCTGCAAACTCGTCCGGATTACTGTTCCGCCACAATGTTGGCTGTCTCCCTATGGATTGTTCTGTGCAACACCTAAAATCAAAATCTTTATTCTAGAATCTACAAAAACAGTTATTGCAAATTTACAACTACATCTGCAACAAATCAGCAAGAAAACATGAAATAGATGAAAAAACATCAATGAAAAAAAACATCAATCAATCAAATAGAATTTCACAGGCTGCAGTGGAATTTTTTGTAAAGACATTTTCCGTAAACACTGTTTTGATTTGAATGGACCATTCCGACTGTCACTTTAAGTTTGACTTAATGAAGAGCAATCTTGTGACTAGTTGGCATAAACAGGATATGCATGTAACCTGGTCCAACAACCAGCCCCTGCCCTGCCTTCAGGAAGCATGGGCTTGGGTTACTGGAATTTAAAGTCAATGATTTTCCATCCGAGCATGGAGCAATTGCTCCATGATCCCAAGCCTCACGTTGAACATTCTGGGTTTGGAGTTTTTTTTAACCCTTTTAGAGGCCATAGCGGCCACAACAGCTTGTACCAAAATGCCTATAGCGGCAGCAAGGTTTGACTTACTTTCAGTCACATAAAGTGGTCGAAGAAAAAGTCATGTCTGGATATGAAACTGTCAAATGTACATTGTAGTTTGTTAACATTGCATTTCAATTTCTGTTGAAATTTTGTTCTAACAAATGTATGACAAATGTATGAACAATATTTGCAATGTCAAGGTGTTTTTTACATAAGGCCGAACAAAATAATAGTTGTGTTTCCGGTTACCCGACCGTCCCTAGAAAATCACGCCGACCCTACATCTTTTTATTCGTAAAAACGATGTAAAATAAAATCTTATGGTGCCGACCCTAAACCTCATTTTTGTGCACATCGTCCTGGATTTCTTCTTCGTTTTTTTTCCTTTATTTTTTTACTCATTCAAACATGAATGTCGGACACTTCGAACCTTTTCCATTTCGTACCTTGGTCACTTCGATCGTACCACCACGTAATTTCGTGAGCTAGCTCCTACAAAAGTACAAGTCGTTCCAATTCCGTCGGCAAATTCAGTTGTTGTGTTACATGTTCTATCAGTGTGCTTAACTTGCGCAAATTGAAGATATTCCTATGCAAATTAAAACATTTACGTGCGCGAATGTGCACAATTTTCAACTTGCGTGATTACTATTTTGCGCGGTTCTGTGACGTGTTTGGGCTCGTCGAAAAAGGAGCGTAGGGGTGTTTCAAAAATTTATAATGCCAATTAATAAGCTAAATCTGCAGATAAAGTTGTAATTTGCAGATGAAGTTGACATTATAATTTCTGAAAGGGTTTTTTTGTGTGCGTATTTTCAATTAATTTAGGCTCCATTAATAATGAGGAAAGTGTTTTGGAAAATGTTTGACTTGACGTCACCTCCAAGTCCAATGACAGGAAACTTTTCACAGTTGGGTACCAGGCAATGTAAAACGTTGGTCAACATGAGTGTGTTTTGAAAGCTCACTTGCTATTGGTTGTGAATTTGTTTTGCCCACTTACTGGCCAATCGGGATAACGCACATATTATTGTGGGTCAACACAAGCTTGGTGCCCTGCTTCTGGCTGCAAACACGTGTGATACCACGACGCTTTCGATCGTGACTCGACTGACTGCTCGAGGCCGTGTGTTTCCTCGCAGTATAGTTTGCAAGGCCGTTTGCAACATGGCGGCACCGGGGACAGGGGGAGTGTTCGCGTCGACGTGGGATAGATGCTCCCACAAGTTGACCACTACAAACATGATGCGATCGTTACCACTTGAATCAACAATAAACTCTGCATTTACATTAGGACACCCGGACACAGAAGACAAAATACAGGCCTTCGCAAGTACATCAACTACCAACTTTACAAACAAATTTGATGTAGACTTGCTACTTACATTTTTATCTGTTCTGTTGCTTATTATATTACGTATTAAACGTGCAATCAATTATTTGTGTTGGCAATGCATGCCAAAGTTTCTCAAGGGACAAAAGCAAGGGCACAAACAATGCATTGAGGGGTGTTAATTTAGGACAAATCTATACATGTGCATGGATGTATTGTGACCAACACATTAAAAGAAAAATATATGCATGATAATAGAAATATATTTATTTCATATTTTAAAGTATCTGGTAGTAGTTGTGGTACAAATGAATTTTATATTGCCATTTATTGTCTTTTGTGTATTTATTAAGAATGCTGGACTCTGATGCTGCAAGGGATCTTGCATGGTGTTACCACAAACCTCACATCTTTCACGGATTATATTTATTTTTTTACGTACATATTATAAAACAGCAATAAAAACATGTTGGTGTTATTTGTCTTTGAAAGAATGGTGACATGTTCTTGTGTTTTTATTTGGACTCAAACCATCCACTTTCTACTGGTGTTAAGTCAGATACATGCATTGAATCAGTGAATAGACAGTGCTGATAGGTACTATTGACATACAATAACAAATTTGACATGGTCAGTCTTTAAATTAAGTGCGCAGAAAAAAAACATTTAGGAACATTAGCCTACCCTAATTTTCGGAGCCATAAAAACTTTAAGCAAAAAAAAAAGATATTACCCCCTACCTACCCTATTCCCATCCACAGTGTAATAGGAAACACAACTGTTATTTTGTTCGGCCTAATGATTAAATACTGTACAAAATTAATAGTCCATAAAGGGTGTTATTTATCTGAGATTGATGTTTTTGCTTTGTTGAAGATGCTATGTCAGATTTTTTGCCGATTTGACCCAAAAATTTAGATTTAAAATTCAATAGGTACTTTGATGGGGGTCGAGAAAGTTACAAGCTTTCATTTGAGCCATTGCTCGAAAAAGTCAAAAAGATAAAAATTTATGTTTTGATGCCGTTCGTCTGTGTGCACATCAAATCAAACCCTTACATGTACATCACACACGAACACAGAGCGCGGTCGGTTGAATGCTCATCACACGGAATTGAAACGGACGGCAGTGCATGTGTACTTGTGAACAATACAGAACGACAGACGTGCATAGACATTGTGTACTCGAAGTTTATACATGGGCCGGATGTACTTGCAACGACCATTTGAGAACAAACGCACTGGTACTCATCTTGCAAAACGCGTACCTACGCATGGTTGTCCATGATGGGTACCAGCTTATCACAATTTCGTTTCCATTCGAGGTTGGGCGCCCGCCTATTCCACTGGTACTGTGCCTGTTCACTGGTACTCGTACATGTCGTGCGCATGGGCCATGTTACGTAAATCACGCATCATGTAATGTACATGAAAGGTACATCATGTATGTCCGTTGAATAAATCTCCGCTGCACACAGTCAATAAACCCTTCCAATGAAATATGTAAATTGCACGTAGCGCGTGCGCACTAACGTTTGGTTGGCAAAATGAGGGAACATCGCGCTGTTTTGTACACAGCTAACGGGTGCGTGACGCAGACGCGATTGCGCGTCTGCTTAGTGCACAACTCTATGGCATTTGCCAACCAACAGGGTCTGTACGCATGCGTACTTTTCTTAAGTCATCTTCATTTTATCCATTGATTGGTTCAGGGTAGACAATTTCGTAATGTAACAGCAACAGTCAGCCTGCAATATCTTTCGCCTCACTGAAGTCTCCAAAATCTAAGGGTCTTGCATGAATTTAATCAGGACTCGAGTTTAGGGGGGAAATCCACAATGCCGTAGGGCTTGAAGTGAAGATTACAGTAATTTCCTGGACCAGCGTTTATTTGACAAGACCAGTATGTAATGAGAGAGAATTTCCTTCCAGTTTAAAATGTAGATGTAAAGTATATTTTTTGGAATTTATAAGCTCTAAGAGAATATCTCATTAAATTTGTTTAAAAGATTTAAGTATGCTCTATAATACCCAACAACATAATTGAATGATATTTACCAGACTCGAAGTCAACATGAACTCCATTTTCTTTTTATTACACAGTGAAGTACTTTTAGTTAATTGAACTTTTCTGTTGTATGCAAGTCACCAGACACACAAGGCCTGAACGCCACTTCAAGGTGTGGGCTACAATTGGTTTTTTTCCAGAGGACGTTACCACCTACTCCTAGGGCTGAACAGGGTTACCCCTTTCAAAGTCCATACGAATGTAGGCTTGGGTATCATCAATTCGAAGCCTGGTCGGTAGACATGGTAGAGCAGAAAGCACTCCCTCCTCAATTTCTGAGTTTACGGTCCTGAGTTTACTGGCCCGAAATCACTGGCCTCAGGCCTGTGGTCCAGTGTTATATTCAAGCACTAGGTAATACACAGCCGTACTGGTAATAATACATCCCTATGTCAAGTACATGTAGCAATACTGAGGACACAGGTGGATGTGCGGGGTTATGAAGGATTGTCCCAAGGGGAGAATCCAAATTGAAGAAGGTAATCTTCCGCTAGACTGATTCTCCTCTCCATAAAAAATTTCTCTTTACTATTTTGTTGACAGTCCGCTCAGCCGATCTCAAAGACACCAACAACAGTTTCTTCAGTAAAGGTGATCCCTATGTGGAGATGACTGTAGATGGTCAGCCGCCTCGTAAGACAGAGGTGGTCAAGAAGACGTGGACTCCATCCTGGGATGAACACTTCACTGTGTAAGTGTAATACTAAACGACTGCTTCTCATATAGCGTATTTCACATTAAACGTCTCAATGCGATTTACATGAGTGCCCTGGTCATTAGGCCAATAACATTCCTGTAATCTTTCTCACCTCCCTGGGCAGTTTAAAACCTGGGCAACCTCAACGCTTCATAAATGTTTTTTTATGATCGCTTCTATTTATTCAACTTCAGATTGGTGAAGCCGACCACAAAGCTAGAATTTAAAGTATTCAACCATTTCTCGATAAAGAGCGACGTTGCTCTAGGCGTGGCTAAACTAGATCTTCTGCCTCTACTTCAGAAGAACAATGGACAATGTAAGTCAGCTTCAGTATTCTTAAATATCCAATTAGCCCCTTATGCCTTTTGTAAGTTACATTAAAAAAAAAACAATGGACTGGTTAAATAAGAGAGAAAAAAAGAATGGTTGCGAGTTCTTAAACGGCCGTTTAAAACCAGCAGGGTCATGGCAGTGCGATAAAGGCCAGAGCTGAAGGTTTTAAAAGGCATTTTAGAAACGAGTTGTCCAGTTTTTGGGGAAGGAAAGTAAAAATCATAGAGCAATGTTTTCAGGAGAGTCCATAAGTTCAGTAGATTACATGCTAAAATAATATTTTCGTTTCATTGAGACAAAAATTATTTTAGTGAAATATGTTTACTCGTATCTCAAAAACTCCAGCACCTTAAAAAGTAATATTTGAAGGGGAAGCATCAGCCATCTTCAAAGTTTGCTGTCGATCTGTGGATGTTTGTGTTTTGTGTCGTACTGATGCATGATTCTTCTACAGGCAAGGTTGCAGTTGGTGATCTGTTTTTCTTTCTGTCTTGATTTCAGTTGATAAACTCAAGCACAGCGTCGATTTAAAATCAGTCAATAAAAGTAACTCGCAGAGAGGGGGTAAACTTCTTTTGGTGCTCGATGGATTGAAATTCAGCGCCGAGACGATGGCCAAGCTTGGAAGTCCGGTTCAGAATGGTCAGTAAAAATATTTTATGTTTTTATTTTGTATTGTTTTGAAAATCCAAAGGGACGACAACTTCAAATTTGGGCAAACCCTATTGATCAATTCACCTAAGGTTCCGTTAAGAAAAACATTATTAAAATTGTTTGATTTTAGATCAAGGGAAAAAAAACATCTCAGCAGATGGTATTTAAAGGATTTTGGTACTTTTTGTAACACAAAACTTAAACACAATGTCCACGGATTTACATTAAACTTACACAGTTTGAAGATAGTGATAGTAGAAAGCTTCCCTGAAAATATTACTTGCTGAGGTGCTGTAGTTTTTGAGAAATTAGTAAATCAATGTCATGAAAATACGTTTTTAAATGCTAAATAATTTTCGTCTCATGATCAGTGAGACGAAAATTATTTTCATGACATTGTTTTACTCATATCTCAAAAACTACAGCACCTCAGCAAGTACAATTTTCAGGGAAGCTTTCTACTATCATTATCTTCAAACTGTGTAAGTTTAGTGTAAATCTGTGGACATTGTGTTTTTTGTCCTACAAAAGTTATATAGACCCTTTAAGGAAAACAACTTTTAAGACAACATTATTAAAATTGTTTGATTTTAGAACAAGGGAGAAAAAACATCTCAACAGATGGTATTTAATGATATAAATATACAAGGATACTTAGATTCAAATTCATTCCTGTGGTACGGTTATTAGTAAGCTGATGTAACTATTGGGGATCAGGTCGGATCAGTGGTTTCTTTCCTTTCCTTTCACCTCTGCGGACCCCGGTTCAAATTACCTGGGACTACAGTCTTCTTAATGTTAATATGTAAAAACTGTCTGTACAGTATTTCGTTTTCTATCCATCCTGTTAATGGCACTATTTTTTTTTACAAAATTTTTTTTTTGCAGTAGCTGAAAGGGTCACTTAAAAATGGTAAAAATATAAATAAGCACATGTAAAAATACAAAACATCGCACATTAAAGCCATTGGACACTTTTTGAAACAGTGTTGTCCAAAGGCCCACACTTCTTGTTTCACAACTTATATGTTAAACAACAAACCTGTGAAAATTTAGGCTCAATCGGTCATCAGAGTCGGGAGAAAATAACGGGAAAACCCACCCTTTGTTTCCGCACATTTCGCCGTGTCATGACATATGTTTAAAATAAATCAGTAATTCTCGATATCGAGAATTGATAATTGTTTTAATGTTTTCTCAAAAAGTAAATCATTTCATGGAATAATATTTAAAGAGAAGTCTTTCACCATTACCTTCTTTAAACCCTGTAATTAATTTGTAAATCTGTGAACTTTTTTTTTTTTTCTGTTCCGAAAGTGTCCAATGGCTTTAAAGCCATTGGACACTTTCGGTAAACAGTGATGTCCAAGGCCCACACTTTGTGTACCACAACTTCTATATCAAATAACAAACCTGTGAAAATGTAGACTCAATCGGTCATCGGAGTCAGGAGAAAACAACGGAAAACCCCACCCTTGTTTCCGCGCGTTTCGCCGTGTCATGACATGTGTTTAAAATAAATCCGTAATTCTCGTTAACGAGAATTTATATTGTTTTGCTGTTTTCTCAAAAAGTAAAGCATTTCATGGAATAATATTTCAAGAGAAGTCTTTCACCATTGCCTTCTGTCAACCCTGTAAATTATTTGTAAATCTGTGAATTATTTTTTTTTTTTTCTGAACCGAAAGGGTCCAATGGCTTTAAAGGGCAATAAAGTAAAAGTACAAAACTTACAAAATCCTTCATAAAACCTAATTGTGCTGATGGGTGTGAAATAAATTATTAAAATATATAAATAAATTGATTTGTATTTATAGGATTGCCATCAAGTCAAACTAATGGTGATGCGCCACCGACATCACAGCGTAGCAGCCAGGCCAACTCTTCTTCACAAAACGGCCCAACGAGCAGCAGCAACCCCAGGCGACACAGCAGCGCTCGCGCCGCCGCCAGTGACATCGCAACCCAGGCTGCCAGCGTAGCTATCGCCTCGTCAGCCAGCTCAGGTAACATCACCGCACCAACAGTGAATAACGCTTCCTCAACGAATGGCCCTTCGACCGCATCGGTCTCTACGGCGACGCCCGAAACCGGGGCAGGAAACGGCACACAGACGGCAGTGGCTCAGAGCGTGAGACGGAAACCGCCGCCTCCACCCCCATCCAGGCCCTCTCAAAATGGAAGACAACCCCCAGCTTCAGGTAATAAATATATCGGATGACCCTCCTCATAATCCCACATGCTGCTGCAACAAGATGGTAAGGCTCTCTGATTTGAGAGCTTCGGCTGTGGCCTTGAACAGACGGCCTAGAAATGGCCTGTTCTTCACCATTGACGCTGCAGCTATTGGCCATAGCTGTAGCTAGCCTAAGTCGGCCTTCCTCACAATTTCATAAAGCTGCACAAAAAGTGGCTAAGAACAACAAAATGAAGCTTACTGGAATAAAGCTACCAGCCAAAATACCATGGTGCATGTACATTAAGTGACTGGTATCCTGGTATCTAAGCGCAAACTTTGTAAGCGAAACTGTCTGCTCGAGCAGCTCTATGAAGTTGAGCCCTGAAAGAAAACGACAATCAATAATACAATAATACAATAAAACTTTATTACCCCTGCAAGGGAAACTCCTTTGGCCTTATTGCTCACATAAAAATACAGTCACGTAGTAAAAAGGTACCTTGTTGAAAATGGGATAGACCTTACCACAGCAAAATAGTGGGCCTAATAAATGCAGAGTTGAAAAATGAACCTGGGCCCAAGGGGTTAGGATTATTATTGTTACTAATGGAAATTCAATGATGTTTGTCTTTTTCTCAATCCAGAGAGGAGTTTACCCGCACCACCAGCAGGTGGCCCAGCAGCGGCAAGCACAGCAGCAGTAACTACAACAGCAGCAGCAGCAGCTACAGCGGCAGCAGCAGGTTCCCGTGCTGCTCCTCCAGCAGTCAATCCACCACCGGGCAATCCACCACCAGCCATTGGTGCCCCTCCAGTGACGGGGACAGGTACCGGGCCCCCACCGGGGGCACCGGCACCATCACATTCAGATATCAACAATCAGCCACTACCTGGCGGGTAAGTTCACTGGACAAAATGAGACTCTAGGTGGCAGTAGACAGGAAGTAGGATTGTCAGAGACCTTATTGCAAAAACTGGAGCGCGCGATTAGTAGGCAGGGATATAGGTGCATTCTGGGATAGCTAGAAATCAAATGTGATCAAATTTTATCTAAAGCTATCCCAGAATGCACCTCATTTAACAGTTGGCGCTTGCGCAATTGGTATTTGCGAAAAGATCTATAGACCTATCTATTTCAACATCACAGCTCGAGTTGTTGCCAACAGGGGTTGGAAAACTATGGAAAGCTGTAAATGCAAATCAGAAACGTATAGCCATATTTTGTAAATGTGTTACTCGAATATTCAAATATAAGTTGAACTTGAATTTGTTCACAATTTATTGGTTTGCTAACATGCCGGCCATGCCAACCGGCGCACTTTGTCTATCAACAATGGATTTTCATGGTTACTTTTGTACAGATCATCTTTTTCACTTTGAAGTGTTTTGAAGGATTTGAAGGTTTACTCATAAAGTGTAAAGTAGCCTTGCGGCCATTTCTGTTATATACCGATGAACGATTTCTCCCAGCAATTTTATTTTTCCCTGTGAACTTGTAACTCTTGTGTATGAACTCAAGAGCCATTTTTCTTTGGTTGATTATTTTCAGATGGGAAGTGCGGCTGGATCAGCACAACCGGCCATACTACGTTGATCATAACACTCAGACTACCACATGGGAAAGGCCTCAACCTCTACCCCAAGGGTGAGTCAATAAACACCAACCTCTTGACCATGGGCAGTATGCTAAATCCATAACCTCTTGTCACTAACCCCTGGAATGGAAGCACTGAAAATCAAAAACTGATTGGCGAACCAAAATTTACTGCTTCCCCTGCATGCTCGTTATAAACATTCAGGCACTTGTGTTGAGCTAATCGAACGTTCACTCACTCCTCTCATGGTGACGCCATGCACCTCGAGCCAGCCCCAAGTGACCAGTTCCACACGCAGGGGAATTGGGGCTGACCCAGGTGAGCCCCTGGAATGACGTCAAAGCTATTCGAACATACAGGGGGCAGATCAGGGTTGACCCAGGGAAACTAAATCAAACATGCCCATTTTGGTCACCCTAAACTGCTTACTTGGGCCAGTTGTTTTATGACTTGATGCGTTTTTTGAAAACTCTGCCTAGTCTCTTTTGATCAGCCACAGTGACTAAAAAAATATCCAATGTGTTTGGTTATTTCAAAGACACATTTCCAGGTGATCGAGGGGTTATGATCAGGCAAGACATTGTTAGGGGGAAAAAAATCACAACTGGTGACAGTCTTCAACTGTTTACAATTGATTAGATCAAAGAGTTAGATCAAAGATTTAAATCGCATTTAAGAAAAGCATATTTGTTTTGTGTTATTGTTTTTTAATTTAATTTTTTTACTATTGTTCACTTCAGTTGGGAAAGAAGGAGAGATCCCCAGGGTAGGATTTACTACGTGGATCATAACACTCGCACCACGACGTGGCAGCGTCCGACCGTGGACTCCTTACGAACATTCCAGCAGTGGCAACGACAACACAACCACCTACAGAACACCACTATGCAACAACTGCAACAGAGGCTTTACCTCCCGGTCAGTAAAATCATTATTTATTAATTTTGTGACATTTGCTGTACAAAAAGTACCCAAACCCTATTCTGCAAATGAACCAACAACATTTCATGTCTTTGATGTCGGTGTTCTTTTTTTCCCTTCTGCAGTCTGCCAGCGGAGTAGAACCCAACGATCCGCTCGGACCTTTGCCTGTAGGATGGGGTGAGTACGGCACTGGTGTTGTTGATTTGCTCCCCCATGCATTGTAGCATAAACAAACCAACTAGCAAGTCTCATTTGAATTTGAACATTGTGACCTGTTAAAATGTGCGAGTTTGTTTCCTTCACGCACTTCAGCGTTTACGTTGGTCCTAAATGGTCAACAAAATGTTTGAAAATGCGCAAGACTTGCATGTTTTGTTTCCCCTACTCTTCTCCTGGTTTTTCTCTTCACAATTGCAGAATTGCATGTCTGCCAGTCCTAGTTACATGTAGCCTACTGCTGGTATGGCTATGCAAGACCAAGTGAACTCAAATCTCATGTTTGTCTGCAGCACTCCCTATAGACAGTTTGTAGATACTCTAACTTCACCAATAAAAATATAGGGGCCGCTTTTCACAAAGCAATAAAATTCATTGCAAGACAATTTTTTAGTATCACCATGATAGTGATTTGTATTGTGACATCACACTTTACTTAGCAACTACGATTGATTTGCAGTTACGATCAATCTTAGATCTTTGTGAAATCGGCCCCAGGTTAGCTCAGTGGTTACTTTCCTTTCATTTCTGTGGACCCGGTTCGAGTTAGACCTCAAACCAGAGCACTGGACCAGAGCCTTTTATGTGGATCGGGTTTTCAAACCCTACATGATTGCGTGTGTTTCTTTTTTCCTTTCTTAACCTGAGCATTTCTTTTCAATTCATATTCATCCTTTTATTGGCGCTGGTTGTGCTGTAATAAAATAATATGAAAATACTCTTGAATAGATGTATCTGGAATGCAGAACAATGTTTTAAGTGTAAATTAAAAATTCCTTGCATGATTGGTTAGTGATTCACTGGCTTCGTAGAAAAGTAAGAACGCTCCAAGCCAGAATCCAAGTTTGCCCATAATTGGCATGTTATATCACAAACTGTGTACAACTTGTTTTGTTTTTTTGCATGACAGAACACATATGTTATAGTTTTGTTCATTTATTGTTGCTCTTTGTTCCTATTGCAGAGAAGCGAACTGACCAGCTTAAACGAGTTTACTTTGTGAACCATGACAACAAGACAACACAGTGGGAAGATCCACGAACACAAGGGTAAGAGCAACTTGCATTCCCCCCCCCCTTCCCTCTGCCTTATTTCCTCTTGATGATCTTGATGTAATCGCACCTTAAAATGTTTATTGTTATGATATTTTTAATTTTTCAATTCACAATAGGTTTATTTTCATATAAAAATACAACACCAAATAAAAAGTCACATTTGGCAAAAATGGCATTTGGTTAACAATGAAATTACAAAACACCATGTATAGGCCTATGCAATGTAAATGTGGTGGGTTTTTTTCCGATACAGTGCCAGTATGCAGGAAGATCCACTGCCCGACAACTGGGAGATTCGATACACCAAGGAAGGCGTGCGATACTTTGTGGATCATAACAGCAAGACAACGACATTCAACGACCCAAGACCCAACGCAGCCAAAGGGTGAGTTCATCCACTAATATTATAGTTATATTTTACATTTTATATTTATTTTTTAATATTTTCGGTTGGATAAAAAGAAACAATAATGCATATTAATTAGGGTAAAAGGATTCACAAATACAGCAATTAGCAATTAAGTTATGGAGAAGGGAAAAAGTAAAACACGTTCCTGCCTAAAAAGCATGACTATGAATTGAAATATAGAAATGTATACAAACAGTAAACAAATATTACAAATACGCATACAAAATAGACATACAACGCCTGTTTCACAAGCCATGTTCGGATGAATCTGCTTACCTGAACAATGGATCGGTTAGCAGCTATAGACGATGTGACCTCTGACGTCACTCGAAATACATAACATGATTCGAGCGCTTTCTGCCAGGCAAAACCTTTGTACACATGACGTGTACAGTGTTTTTTTTAACAGAGGGCTGTTTGACTGTAAACAGGTCACGTCGTCTGTATGAACTAATAATAATAGTAATAATATGGAAGTCTTATACAACGCTCACATCTACCAACAAGGTACTCAAGGCACTTTAGTATATACATTTATACTAGACCCCCGAGGTCTCCCTTTTTATGCTACTGTTAAAAATTAATAATTTTGTTGTACCCCTCTCTGTCCCATGTTCTACAGACCGAAGGGCGCATACGGCGTTCCCATGGCGTACGAGCGAAGCTTTAGGTGGAAACTCGGCCAGTTCCGTTATTTGTGTCAAATCAACGCCTTACCAAGCCACGTCAAGATCAATGTGTCCAGGAGTACACTCTTTGAGGACTCGTTCCATCAAGTAAGTGGAAACAAGCTATCACATACCTGGGGCAAATTTCATAAAGCTGCTTACCCGTAAGCAAATTTACAGTAAGCAAATTGTGCGCAAGCACAAATATATTTTACCATGATTTCTCAAGTAAACAGAACATTTTTAGGCGCACATGCACATTCACCATGGATTTGTATTGTTACGAAAATTAAGCTATCTGCAATCCAGTTGCTACGGTAGCCTATTATGAATTTCAATTGTAAGTTTTGTAAGGGTTATTTGTCTTTTTTTCTGACTGTTCTGAATCGTTTTGATCTTCCTGTAGATAATGAGGCATCAAGCCTTTGATCTTCGGAGGAGACTCTTCATCATCTTCAGGGGAGAGGAAGGATTGGATTATGGAGGCGTAGCAAGGTCTGTTCAGCTAGTACCAAACTCTTCCTAACTTAGGATTAATCTCCCATTCAATTCAAAGTCAATTTATCTAAGAATGAGTTTTAAAGCTCTATATCCATAGACGTTAGGCGCATTGAACCCATCCTAAGAAGATGTGCGCCTTTGAACAACTTTGATTGATTTTGGCTTTACAAATTCCCTCTGATTAATTGATTGATTGAACAAGTTCCTCGTTCTAATGCAAGATAGGATTAATCCTACCATTTCGTGAAATCCGCTGCTGGTTCACGTTGTTCAATATTGATTCATAAATGATTAAGTCTTTAAACAAGACCATAGCGGCTGCCAACTGGTTGTACCAAAGTGCCCGTAGCAGCCGCAAATGGCTGCTAGGATTGACCTACTTCCAGTCACATAAAGAGGTCAAAGTAAAGGTCATGTCCGGGTATGAAATTGTCCAATGAAGTGTGCAGTGTTGTAGCCACATTGGGCGGTGCTGGGCGGTGCTGGGCGGGGCCTGCCCAGAACTAACAAATTTCCCCCAGCACTCTAGGCAAAATACACTGCTGCATGCCCTGCACAGATTCCCCCCAGATAGCACTTTTAAGTGAAGCCCACCACTAAAATTGGTGTAGCTACAACACTGGTAGTATGTTAACATAGGCCCTTTTTGAATCCATGGCTTCGGCTTTGGATTCGACTTCAGGCTCCGTTCTCGCGTCTGAAACCCTGAGTGCGTGCGCAAAGCATGCGCAATTGTCAAAACAAACACGGGCCCGGGCTAGAGCCTGTGTTTCGAAAAGTGCCTTAGAAGCCCAGTTTCGAAAACAAATCTTTCCCTGCTCTTCCTTATTGTTGTAATTAACTGGACTTGTACCCCGCCTCCTTTTCCCCCTCAGAGAGTGGTTCTTTATGTTATCCCATGAGGTTCTGAACCCCATGTACTGCCTATTTGAGTACGCCAACAAGAACAACTATTCGTTGCAGATCAACGCAGCGTCCTCGGTCAATCCCGATCATCTCGCTTATTTCCGTTTCGTTGGAAGAGTCATCGCAATGGTGAGTTGAGCTGTAAGGTCAGGCAGTCAATGTCTAATCAAAATCTCACATTTCTATTCCTGGGTGCGTTTTGGCAGCTGTTGAATTGGCCATTCGTTAATCACTGGCCAATGGCCAAAATGCACACCAAGTCTTACGTCCAGGGACCAGTTTCATAAAGCTGCTTAAGTAACGTCCGTCGATATCGTTTTTTTCCCATAACCGATATATCGAAAATTTAATATCGAGTATACTCGATATATCGAGTATTTCCCGCGCGCAAGATGAAGCCTAAAAACAGCACATGGTATACTCATGGAGAGTAGAAATATATATACCGTAGACGGACAGTTTAATAGGGTTACATTTAAACCTGTTTTTGTCTGATCCCCCGAACTTGTTTGTAGTTCAAAAATTTCAAATTGCGTAGTCCCGCGCCCCGATTATTTCTGGTTTTACAACAAAGTATGATCGCCGCTACCGCTGGCGTGATTGGATTCGTGATTGGCCATGATTGGCCGTCTCAAAATGACACAGAGCCTTTGTGAGTCCGCCGACATGAAGGTGTCAGTTGCCGATGCATTGACGTAGAAGTGTCAATCAAGTTGTCCGACGGGTGCGCGGGCGGGCGGCTTTGAGTTGAGAACTTTGGTACGATGTGGGAAAAAAAAAATTTTGGTGCGACAGGCCCGCTGTTCTATATGGAGAGTGAAGTGTGTTAGGGGAGCGTGGCGCTTCAAACTTTGTCAACACTAAATGAATTAGTTACTAAACGTTTTCAGAGTCTAATGCCCTCCAAAATAACGACAATTCACGGCAATATTGTTAGATACATAATAAATGTCCGCTGGTATGTTACACTACCTTTATGGTTGAAAATGGTTGAGATAATCATAAAAAAAAAATCACTAGAAAGTCCCGCAAAACACGGACCTACCACTCCGCGATCACAATATACAACGCAAGCGGCATGCAGTCACATAGTCTCCAATAAAGGCTCGTAGCACTTAGCATTCTATAATAAAGGCATGAAACATTGAATGCCAGAACGCCCTCTATTGTCGAAATAACGCAGTGCATCACGCGATACCGCCTCTTGACCAAAGACTGCACGTGTCTGTGCATGCTTAAGCATGCACAGACACGTGCAGTCTTTGGTCACTTGGGCAAATGGGTTTTCCCCCCGAATTGCAATAACCACACACGCTGGTGTGCACGCTTAAACCGTACAACAGCATAGTCTTCGCTGGTACGCACGCAATAGCCGCCGACAGCATGGTCTGCGAAGCATATAGTTCCTCGGAAATGTTAGCTTGTTTACGAAAACAACACAACGTGTAGGCTTTATTTGACCAAAATGACGCTATTACGATACCTTGGATTGATAGAAAGATTATTTTACTGTATAACGTAAGATTGTTTTCTTCCTTGTTTTGTTATGTCTTGTTGATTCGGGGAAGTTTTTGCGGGGTATTTTTGCAAAGCAGCGGTGGTTTCTTTTGAGGTTTTACCGTGCGCTCGCCGCGGGGTCGTGAACTTCTGCGGCGCGCCAGCGGCTGATGGCGAAAACACAAAGAACAAGCAGACATACTTGGTTGTAAAACGTATTTTATTTAATAGGGCAACTCAAAATGATGAAACTACATAACGACGACGGCTTTTCTAATACTGAAACACAGATTTCTTTTAAATAATCGGACACTCTTTTGGTATTTTCGATATCATTTAGGAAAATCGAAATTTTAAAAACATCGAAATTTTCGATATATCGAAAATCCGATATTACGATATGATTATAAAAGTGACATCGGCGATTTCGATGTCAAAAAAATATCGAGTTTATGAGTATTTTCGATTTATCGACGGACGTTATGCTTAAGCAGAAAATATTACTTAAAGGGATGCTGCAGTGAATTCAAATAAAACAGTTAATTTTGCTGTCATTTATTTCTGATATATGTATTGAACATCAATGAAATGTGTTTTGTTTATTCCTGACATATCTTACTTGAGTAATTAGCCAATAAGTCGTGCCCCCCCCCTTTTGTGGATTGTTACCGCCCCCCTACCATCGACGTCACGTCTGGAATTCAAACATATCCTAGGCAAAAAGAGTCTGGTCCCTAACTACATGCGCCTAGGTACCAGGCCACACAGTGCACACGTCTCTATATGCACACAGCCAGGGGGCCCGGCGGCTCGGGTTACCGACATGAGGTCATGTTTATGCAAATAAAGGCTTCCTTTTAGGGGCGGCGTGGGTTCCCCTATTCTCTTGAAAACCATTTTTAAAATACTTGCGCATTTAATAAAAAATCAAAAAATATATTTTAGGTTTAAAGAGTCATGTTTAATCGTTTATATGAATAAAAAAAAAACACTGCAGCCACCCTTTAACAATTGCCTACTATTAAGCAGAAATGAGTATTAAGCAGAAATGAGTGTTTTACATTTTGTTGTATTATGTTCTTGTGTAACTGGTATGCTTCTAAGGCCCTTTATCATGGTAAATTTATCTACAGTGGCTTCACTATGCCATTCTACGTTTTTTACATTTTTATTTGTGAACAACTGTTTTGCTTTGTAGGCCCTGTATCATGGTAAATTTATCTACAGTGGCTACATTATGCCATTCAACATTTTGTTTTATTTTTACATTTGTGTACAACTGCTTTGCTTTGTAGGCCCTGTATCATGGTAAATTTATCTACAGTGGCTACACTATGCCATTCTACTCGTTTGTTTTTACATTTGTGTACAACTGCTTTGCTTTGTAGGCCCTGTATCATGGTAAATTTATCTACAGTGGCTTCACTATGCCATTCTACAAGCGAATGCTGAGTAAACAGTTGACACTGAAGGATCTCGAGAGCATCGACCCTGAGTTCTATAACTCACTGTGCTGGCTCAAGTGAGTATGGTCTAATAATAGTTGTTAGATATTTATTAGGCCTGGGTAGACGCAACTAATTTTAAATGTTCATGTTGTATTGTGCCAATGTATGCCGCAAGCGCAATATAGATAAATTCAAGCTTAATTGATTGAAGGATTGTGCCACTGATATCTGATTGGGTTTTGTTAGTAAATGATGTTGTAGTGAATAGTCGTGAGCGACATAATTGGTTCACCAAACACGTAGACTGTTTTTGTAGTAGGTGCAACTATTTTTGTAGTAGGTGCAACTCTTTTGTAGTTGGCTGGACTATTTTTGTAGTAGGTGCCACTATTTTTGTAGTAGGCAGGACTATTTTTGTAGCAGGTGCAACTCTTTTGTAGTTGGCTGGACTATTTTTGTAGTAGGTGCAACTATTTTTGTAGTTGGTTGGACTATTTTTGTAGTAGGTGCAACTGTTTTTGTAGTAGGTGCAACTATTTTTGTAGTAGGCAGGACTATTTTTGTAGTAGGTGCAACTGTTTTTGTAGTTGGCAGGACTATTTTTGTAGTAGCTGCAACTGTTTTTGTAGTAGGCAGGACTATTTTTGTAGTAGGTGCAACTGTTTTTGTAGTAGGTGCAACTTTTTTTGTAGTTGGCTGGACTATTTTTGTAGTAGGTGCAACTATTTTTGTAGTTGGCTGGACTATTTTTGTAGTAGGTGCAACTGTTTTTGTAGTAGGTGCAACTATTTTTCTAGTAGGCAGTACTATTTTTGTAGTAGGTGCAACTATTTTTGTAGTTGGTTGGACTATTTTTGTAGTAGGTACAACTATTTTTGTAGTAGGCGCAACTATTTTTGTAGTAGGTGCAACTTTTTTTGTAGTTGGCTGGACTATTTTTGTAGTAGGTGCAACTATTTTTGTAGTAGGCAGGACTATTTTTGTAGTAGGTGCAACTTTTTTTGTAGTTGGTTGGACTATTTTTGTAGTAGGTGCAACTATTTTTGTAGTAGGCGCAACTATTTTTGTAGTAGGCAGGACTATTTTTGTAGTAGGTGCAACTTTTTTTGTAGTTGGCTGGACTATTTTTGTAGTAGGTGCAACTATTTTTGTAGTTGGCTGGACTATTTTTGTAGTAGGTGCAACTGTTTTTGTAGTAGGTGCAACTATTTTTGTAGTAGGCAGGACTATTTTTGTAGTAGGTGCAACTATTTTTGTAGTTGGCTGGACTATTTTTGTAGTAGGTGCAACTATTTTTGTAGTAGGTGCAACTATTTTTGTAGTAGGTGCAACTATTTTTGTAGTAGGTTGGACTATTTTTGTAGTAGGTGCAACTATTTTTGTAGTAGGCGCAACTATTTTTGTAGTAGGTGCAACTTTTTTTGTAGTTGGCTGGACTATTTTTGTAGTAGGTGCAACTATTTTTGTAGTAGGCAGGACTATTTTTGTAGTAGGTGCAACTTTTTTTGTAGTTGGTTGGACTATTTTTGTAGTAGGTGCAACTATTTTTGTAGTAGGCGCGACTATTTTTGTAGTAGGCAGGACTATTTTTGTAGTAGGTGCAACTTTTTTTGTAGTTGGCTGGACTATTTTTGTAGTAGGTGCAACTATTTTTGTAGTTGGCTGGACTATTTTTGTAGTAGGTGCAACTTTTTTTGTAGTAGGTGCAACTATTTTTGTAGTAGGCGCAACTATTTTTGTAGTAGTCGTGCAGTACAGAACCCTATTGATCGCAGTACGAGTACACCACCAGAACCAAGCAAAAATAAACAACCTTCCACAGGATGCTTATGTCATTGTTTTTTTTTTATAGAGGTAGGCCTAATGGCTTGCACAGGGAAATTGTGTCCTTTGGAATTTGAAGGCATTTAAGTTTTGTAAACAAAAATTCTTTTGTTTTGTTTTTCGAACAGAGACAATCCGATCAACGATTGTGATTTGGGAATCACCTTCAACGCTGATTTTGAAATTCTTGGGAAGTTGGAAACGGTGGACCTAAAAGAGGACGGAAGCAACATCACCGTGACGGACGATAACAAAGAAGAATACATCAAGTGAGTCATGCTGGATTCCCTGAAAAAAACAATCTTCACGGTTCTATTAGAATTCATAAACCATTAAGAAATCTTAGATTTATAGTTCCCATGTTCTTCTATCCCCTTTCTTTTTGTAAGAACTAAGACATCTGAGCCTAATGTCATAGACCCGCTTAAGCACAAAAACTAGCTGAACAGAATAAAATTACACATGACTCTCTCTACTGATTTGCATATCCACTGATCGTTTTTCTCGGCAAGTATGATCGCTTCACTTTTACACCTCTGACTTCTTTTACTATCCCTTGGACATGTTTAAAAAATGTTACTAATAAGTCCAGGAAAGTCCAATAAAGCCTGCACCATGTGTTTATAAAGGTCAACCCTTGTACTTGATAAGAAGTTTTGTTGTCTGCTTCAAACCAGGGCCCAATACCGTGGCTCTGTTCACCCCAAATTCTGCGCTTATGATTGTTTTATTTCCTGCCATCTTTTTTCCAGCTTGATGACAGAGTGGCGTTTCACACGCGGTATAGGGGAACAGACCAAGGCATTTTTGGATGGATTCAACGAGGTGGTCCCTCTACAATGGTTGCAGTATTTTGACGAGAGAGAGCTCGAGGTAAGATAGAGAGGAGTCTTGAAGGTTCAAATAAATGAAGTGGTCGCCACTCTTACCAAAAGTTGTTTATCCGAAGCACGCCGACACAATTGAAGCAAGGTCCACATTCATTTACTGGATGGCCATGTTTGGTGCTTAAAAGTTCTACTGTGTGATCCAGAACATTTTGATATAGTCCTTTTTATGATGTTTGTGAGCTTGATTTTTGATAAACATTTTTTTATTATTTTATTATATAATACATATTTTTTGGAGCCCGTATCGACCCTGAATTTGCGTAGATATTTTAGGGTTTTTTTTAGAGAGAGAGAGACCCAGGCCCAAATTCATAGAGTTACTCAAGCAAAAAATATTGATTAAAAGTTTCTGCTAAGCCAAAAAATAGCAGGATACCACTCACAGCTTGTAACTGAGACATGGTATTTAGGATGGTAAGTACAATTTTGTGCTTAGCTATTTTTGTGCTTAAGCACCTCTATTAAAATTGGACCCTGGTCCGCTTTCCTACAAATAAAACCCGTACACATTCCCCTAAAGAGAGGAGCTTCAACCCTGTGTTTATTGTTCATCTTCTCCATCTTCTCAGTTGATGCTGTGCGGGATGCAAGAGTTTGATGTAGAGGACTGGTTCCGCAGCACCATCTACCGTCACTACACACGAGAGAGTAAACAGGTTCAGTGGTTCTGGCGCGCAGTGCGCGAGATGGACAACGAGCAGAGAGCGCGACTGCTGCAGTTTGTGACGGGCACGTGCCGTTTACCTGTTGGAGGCTTCGCTGAGCTCATGGGTGAGTCGTAGGATTCCTTCTGTTAACTCTTAAAGGCAGTAGACACTATTGGTAACGACTCAAAATAAATGTTAGCATTAAAAACTTACTTGGTAATAAGCAATGGAGAGCTGTTGATACACAATGTGAAAAACGGTTCCCTCTGAAGTTTTTGAGAAAGAGTTTATTTCTCTCTCAAATATTAAAAGACTTGTCTTCAACACTGGCTCTTTTCAGAGAACAAACAAGGGGGTTTTACCCGCCGTTTACTTTTATTAAAGGTTTCTTCGAATGATGTTTTCTGGTAACAATTACTTGTTAAATGTGTATTTTCAGGCAATATCATGTGAAATGTAATTGATTTTGTGTTGTTGCTTTTTTAAACAGGGAGCAACGGCCCACAGAAGTTCTGCATTGAAAAAGTCGGCAAAGAGACATGGCTACCCAGAAGCCACACATGGTAAGGCCAAGTTTGGAAAATTTAAGTTTGAAAGACTTCAGGGCCTAATTTTAATAGAGCTGCTTAAGCGCAAAAAGTAGCTACTTGTAAGCACAAGAAAAGTATGCCTACCAGACTTGGGTTACCAGCCTAACTACCATGACACATGTACAATTTGTGACTGGTACCCTGCATATTTCTTCTAAGCGGAAATTGTTTAGCAATATTTTCTGCCTCTAAAGCAGCTTTATGAAATTGGGCCATTCTGAAACCCTTTTGATTTATATTAAGCTTGTTTCAATATTGTTTGTCATTGTGGTGAAAAAATTGGAAACTATGTCAAGTAAAATTGCTGTAAACATCTGTATAATACTTGTCGTTTTTGCTTTGGTTAGAAGTCTACACAGCAATGTTTGGTGGTATAAAGCCTTCTTGAGAAACATTTTACTTTAAAGTAATGCAGTTCTTTAAAAAGATTTGAATCTAATTTAAAAATTTGAATCTGAGAAGCATTATTGCTTATTGCTTCTCAGATTTTATTTTCCTTTTAGGGATTATTATTTTTACATGTGGACTAAACTGCTGCGGATTTTCGGCGAAATCTGAAAAAACGAAACGAAAAGTGAAATTTGAAGAATAAGCATGATGCCCCATGATGATAGCAATCCTTGCGCTCGTAGCATGGTGGGAGTCTCGGTACCAGACTCGCTATGCAATGCTAGACAACACAGGGACCCTTGGCTCAGGGGACCTTTTATTAGGTCACTGAGTTGGGGGGCTGAGGGCAATAGAAGACGTCGGTCATGTCCGAAACGGTGACTTTGGCTCTAAGGAATGGGCAGGCACGGGCGATCTAGCTGTACCTGAAGTTGCCGCTTCGGACACGGCCTAATACATGCTTAAAATTTGATGGTTACAAGGAATTAGTTTTAAGAAGAGAATTTAATAATAAGGCTACCCTATGTAATGATTTTCTTGTTTTTTGTTCTTTTGAGAAGAATTTTTGAGCTCTGAGAAGAGAATTTTGCTGTATTTAGCTGGTGATTTTAAAGAGAATGGATATGTTTGGTAATCACTCTTAACGTTGATGGCGTTAAAAACGTTTGGTTAAAAGCCTACAGCAGTTTTCGATAGTATAAAGCTTTTTATAAATAAGTTCACTTGAAGTAATGTAAGTTATAAGTTTTAAGGCCTCTGAGAATTTACTGCAGTTCACTTCTCATATTGTGTATTCCTATTGAGGATTATTCTTCCTGTGTGGTTTAACCGCTCTGCGATATCTAAAACCTTTTACCACCTTTTGAAATGAAATTTGTACATTATGATGTTAGTTTTATTGTATACATCTCATTTATATTTATGATTAACATAAACGAATGGTTCCAAAAAACCAAAGGTATACTTGGCCTTTAAAACAGAAAAAAAAAAACGGATGCAATATTAGCAGGAAAATTGTTGATGTTGTTTTTTCTTTCCCTCGATCAGTTTCAACCGTTTAGACCTACCGCCGTACAAGAGCTACGAGCAACTTCTAGAAAAACTTCAGTTTGCCATCAAGGAGACCGAGGGATTCGGTCAAGAGTAATTCAAGTCAGGCGTCGCCCTCGCTCATTCTAGTTGGCCATAGTCACTGCCATTTTCCAGTCATCAGGGTCGGGACGATCGACCGGCGGTCATTACCCAAATAAGGTGAAAGGTCGTAGGTCATTGGCCGACCGCAGTCAGAGTGCACTCTCTTTCATTGTGTCACAAATCTGTGAGGTGTTTCTTTTTGTCGTAATAACAGGGATTTTTCTTTATGAAAAGCAAATGCTTGACTTACCCTTCTTGCAAAGCTGGCCAACTCTCCCTGATTCTGCAGAAAGTTCTCTGAAAATCTGTCCATTTTCTGATGAACAAAACTTGAACATTTCCTTGGTTGTGAAAACCTTTTTCCTGTAAGTTTGAAGAAGTTCTTAAATATCTCCTGATGTTCATAATCTCCCTGAGTGCAAGATACAAATGCTGGCAGTACTTGGCTACTGACGGTGACGGTTTGCGCTCAGGCTTGTTAAAGATTATTTGAGTGATCAGCAAAATGTGTGTCAAAGATCCATGTATTTTAACATGATCATGTTTTTAGGCGGTCACCATCAACTGCATGCAGTTTGTAACATCTCACCACAAGATTAAAGGTGAATGTAAGGGGATCGGATGCCCTACTAAGATTTAGAGCCCCTTTTTGCCGGCTACCTTGCTTGAGCACTCGTTTAGACCTGGCTCGACCGCATGCCTGATTAAATCATAGCATATTATTTGGAACATATAACCTTGAACAATTCCAGGGGTTATGATAAAGCAAGATATGCCCGCGCGAAGACTAAATAGGAGCAGCAAGATCTTACACCCAAGGGGATGAGGTTGTTTTGGGTTTATGTTCGCACCTTAAGAAAATCCTAAACTTCTGTTCTTAAAGTTTAATCAGCTAAATGATTTAAGTCTCTGTTATTAACAGTAAGTTTCTTGAAGAGATCTTTTGAATTAATTTGACACTATCCTAATCACAATGGTTCCTTGTAAATGTATGCATACACAGAAAGAGAATAGAGTTTACCAAACTGTTTTGTTCACTCACTGGTCAGCCTAGTGCACTTGACTAGTATTCCACAAGCCGTTTCATATTTGTAAGAATTCATCAATCATTATATCTTGGGTTTTTTTTACCGACCAAGATATTGGTTTTGTTATGTGAACAAACACATTTGGTACTTCATGTAGTTCATGTACCAACAGCTGGAGCAGTTCAAAATTGTTGAGTGTCTGAAAAGACATTGGAAAACCACGGCTGGGACAAAACAGACGTATCAGTGCAGAGCAATATTGTTTAAGAAAAACTCTGGGGTTTTTTGAAACTTGGTTATGTTTGTCAATGTCTATAAGTACCTCATGTTAAATTTGTGGCGTCCTGGTTTTTTTATAAGTGAAACTCAAACCTAGTTCTGCGATTCTTCACTTTTTTCTTTTCTTGCGTAGCTACACAATTTGTTAATGGCCCGCGCCAAACTATATGGAAGTGTTATCCCTTGCTGTTTTCACTGGCTGTTGGTGACTGCTAGGGTCCAACTCTATTTATGGGGCATCATCAAAGTTACACCATCTATAAAGTATGGTTTCCAGCATGCATTTATACATCATTACACAGTTTCTCAGTTAAATGAAACAAGTACCAGACTGCCTACCTTTGTTTGGCGGAATGGATTTGTACAGAGATATATATAAATTAAGACAATATCCAAAATCAGCGACTATGGCTTGATCGTCATGTGAACATGCATTGAGGAATAGGAGGCCCATAGCAACACTGTTAGTTACAGCCGCAGCCACAAAATAATGTGGAAATCCTACAGTGTAGACTTCAAGTATGTAATAAGCTTGAGGTAGAATTCAGCATCTGATTTGCGAATGATTTGTGTCGCCTGGAATTTCACGACCATGCCCTTCATTGCCTTAGTCTTGGCCTTGTTGCCCCTTCAAACAAATTTTAACAGACTTTTCAAAAGAAAGTGCCCTTTGCAAAAATGAAAGTGGCCTTGCCCCTTTGAACACAAAATTCCAAGCCTGTATTAAAGCAGATCTGAAAGGCAAATGCAATGACTTTGCAAGAGAGTTTCAATTTTTCGCGATTTAGCCTTTTATTAAATACGCAAAGAACAGCACTCTCATGTTGAATTTTTGCACGGCTCACTGCACACTTTGTTATGTTCTTCATATCCGCCTCGCAATCCACTCTCATTCAAGAGTGCCAACTAAATTTTCTGTATTCATCAAAGCTTGCACTTTTCATTCGTTCTGAGTGTAAAAAAAATGAAATCATGCAAATGATTAATCTTTTGTCAGTTGAATATTGCTGCAGAGCAAGACGTTAATATAATATATATAAATATATAAATAATAAATATACTTGTATTGTAATTTTTTGGTTGTACATAACAAGAATAGTAGCTATTTTATTGAGTTGGTTTTTGACATTTATCCACTTGGTAGAGTTTAAGAACAAACTAATTGCAAACAAAGGGAAACATCTCCATATAATATGCATAATTTAATATATCAAACAATTTCATTCGAGAGACAGGGTATACTTTTGGTAACTGTCAAAGACCAGTATCTTAAAGACCTGCTTGAACGAAAATGTCAAGTCGTGAACTTCAACTTAAAATGTTTTTGATGAATAAGGAAATCGAGTCATATGATTATAAATAGATTTCAATTGTGTAAAAAAACAAACATTTTGTATGCCCTTATCCAGAGCTTTTCTGCGAGGTTTGCGAAAAGCCCCGTTACGTAATCACTCACAAAACGTCATAAGTAGATAAAGCCGCTTTGTTGCAGCGTGGATGTATAACAAAGCAAACTCCCACAAATGACGTCAGCGGCATTGTCCTTTGACGCCCGCTCTCAACGGCAGAAGTGTTTTTAGTTTTTCAAAAAACCTTTAGGTAGGGGCCTGATTTTTTAATCGATAATTACGAAAAGTTCAGAAGTGTACACATATCAAAATTACATTAAAATGGTGAACAAGTGCATTATAAACAAGTTACAATACCATTTCCGTTGAAAACATTCCGCTCAGGTAGGTATTTTAACTTGGTGCATCCTAACACATGCATAAAATAAGAAACCTGTTTAAAAGTGGGGCTTAGTTAGTCATAGAAGTTGCAAGAAAATAATAAAAAGAAACAACATCCTTGTTGCATTGAATTGTGTGCTTTCAGATGCCTGATAAAGGCTTCATGCCTGAAGCCTTTATCAAATTCAAATTGATGTTGGTGAAAAAAATACATATTTCACTGAAACTGCATTACTTCAGAGGGAGCCGTTTCTAACAATGTTTATAACATCAACAGCTCTCCAGTGTTCTTTACCAAGTAAATTTGTTATGGTCATTAACTTGTGGAGTAATTACCAAAAGTACACCCTGTCTTTACAGATTTAGGCATGTTAGTTTGAGTTGATAAAAGAAAGCTTCATTTTTTTGGATGATTATGTAAAATATTGGGTTGTTTCAGTTGGTAGACTGCCATTATGTTAATCCGGAGGTGGCAGGTTCATATCCCGCTGTAGTAAATGTTTCTATATTCAACCCAAAATTATTCAAATTTGTCAGAAACGGCATGTTTGCATTTATACTGATCACAAGTGGCTTTTATCCCCAAAACACCTGTACCAGCCGCAAATTGGCTGAAGATTTCATTAATTTTCCAATTATTCTTATAAGAGATAATTGTAACTAGTATCAACCTTTTCCTAAAAGTAACAGTTTTCCCATTTTCAAAATATTTTTACTCGTTAACATTGTTCGTATCCTTTCCAAATCAAAGCAAAATTTGTAATTTTTGTTGTTGTTTTTTGTTTCGCTGGAAAAGAATCAGCAAGATGTGTAGTGTTGGGGTGTGGCAGTGCGGACACAGAACGAGTGTAACTTGTTAACCAACTTCTAAGTTTTGTTTTCTTGCATGTTAACGATCCTCTTATTCCAGCTTGGTATATTCAGTAATTCTTGTGTTCCTTTTTTGTTTTGTTTTTGAAGTGGACATTTGTCAGGGTGTTGGGTGCTTGAAATAATGTTTGCCAAGTAAACGTTCTGCTTAACTGACTGGCCAAATATCATGCCTACTTATCCATGTGTGGTGGAAGTCTACCCTAAGTGCACAACAACTATTTGATTCTACTTTGAATCGCTCCCTTTCATCCCGTCCCTGCGTGGGTCTAGTTTCATGACGGGCTCTTCTCGAGAACTTGTAAAGAAGCAAGGGAACAAAAAGGTTCTTGCAGTATGCATCTCTTGCAAGACATTTTAGCTGATCACCTGTTTGTGTATCCATGACAGACTAGGGTCAAGTTCGAGCGAGGGACTAAAGTCGACCAGTGGGTGATTTTGCCTTGTACATGCATCGTAGGTAACCATGGAATATTGCCTAGTGGTTGACAAATGGTCACTACTCGAATGGGCCCTGGGAAGTTTGATTAGTGTATGACCAAAATCCATCTAGTTCCTTCTGCCCCTTTGTCACCCAACATCAAATTGTTTGGACTTGGATAAAATTGGAATGCCTTACCCTGTGACAAGCAAATTTCTTCTTAAAATCTGGGCCCAATTTCATAGAGCTGCTTTAGCAGAAAATATTGCTAACATTTGTCTGCTAAGCTAACATTTGTTTGCTAAGCTAAAACTGTCTGCTAAGCTTACAATTGTCTGCTAAGCCTACAATTGTCTGCTAAGAAGAAATGCACAGGATACCAGTCACAAATTGAAATGTGACATGGTAGTTAAGCTGGTAACTTTTTTCTGGTAAGCATTATTTTGTTTATATGCTTAGCTTTTTTGTGCTTATGCAGCTCTATAACATTGGGCCCTGCACTTGGGCAACTGGATAATGGCCAGTTGCAGATGGGGAATGACCTCCTTCAATGCGTGTCTACCTTTCTACGAGGTCACTACTGGTACTTCCTTTGTGTACTTATTGACACCCACTATAGGGAACAGGATAGGCGTATTTAAGGGTCTAGGAGGTATTGGGCCAAGCCTGGTTTTCTCCAGTTCAGACCTAACTTTCGTTCTCCCAAGTTTCAAAGGAAAGTGTGATTTTCTCAGTGCCATCTGTACATAATGACCATGGGAGGTGGAATTAAAAAAATATAAAATAGGTTTTTTAAAAGGTGTATTTTAGCATGCAATTTAGTCCCCAGTATTTAGAAAACATGAACTATCGGAATGCACAGCATATTTTTTTATGTAAATAACATTTTTTCAATCACGAGGAGATTTAGGCCAATGAGTTGATTTCTACAAGCGGACATTTTGGGAACTGATTGTGAAAAGGTGGATACCCATAATGTTGTATTTGACTGTTTGAATTATTCATGATAATTTGCATACATGATGTTGAATATTCAATATATTATTGGTTATTAATGGGTTGAAGGAGACGTGAAAGGAGCTTTTGAGCTTTAAGCTCAAGATATGTAAATTAACATGCCTATATATTAATACAGAATTATTTAAATTTTCATCTTTCAAAGGATTGCCTGGTAGCAACACAAAGTATTACAAACTTTAGCCAGGGGAAAATTTTTCTTGTGTAAATTATGTGAAGAAAAAAAAAGCGAATAATGGAATTTACTTTAACCTAATTTCTGGATTTGTTTAGAGATAATGGGTTGTGTAATATAGTTGAAATAAATGATTTTTTTAATGTCGGTAATCACACAATTTTGGGTTTTAATGTGTTTTTTATTCAATTGAAATGCTGGATTATATATGGATTGTACATGACGTCATTGCCTGGCCATTTTGCACGTTCAACCAAGGATTTGCATTGTGATGTCATTAATTTCCGTTCAGTAGGGAACGAAAGGTTAGCATGCCTTTTCTTGTACTTGCGGTTAGCATCCTTATGAAATGGAAATCGAACAGTAGGCACAAAATCGGCCATTAAGCAGCTCTATGCTCGATTTCACAAAGAGTGAGGACTCGTCTTATCTCGAGTTAGGGACGGGTAACTTAATCTTAAGGTCTGCATGCTATAGTGCAGGGTTGGGACTCGTCCGAAGTCCTAAGATTAGTCTTAAGTTAGGAAGAGTTTTGTGAAATCGACGGCAGGGTCCACAAAGTTAAAAGGCCGAGACAAAAGTTTACTGAACCAACATAATCCTCAAACAAAATCTTATACTCCTCAACACCCGAACTTGGGACTCAAGTAGTATCCCAAGGCAGTGGACACTAAATAATTATTAGCATAAAACCTTACTTGGTAACGAGTAATGTGGAGAGGTAATTGTGAGAAACCACTCCCTCTGAAGTGGCGTAGCTTTCGAGAAAGAAGTAATTTTTCATGAATTTGATTTCACGACCTCAGAATTAGATTTTGAGGCATCTACAAGCACACAACTTCGTGTGACAAGGGTGTTTTTTTCTTTCATTATCTCTCAACTTCGATGACCAATTGAGTTCAAATTTTCACAGGTTTGTTACCTTATGCATATGAGATCCACCAAGAGAGAAGACTGCCGTCGATTTCACTAAGAGTTAGGACTCGTCTTATCTCGAGTTAGGACAAGTAACGCAGCCTAATCTTAAGGTCTGCATGCTACAGTGCATGGTTGGGACTCGTCCCAAGTGTTAAGATTAGTCTTAAGTTAGGAAGAGTTTTGTGAAATCAACAGCTGGTCTTTAGTGTCCAGTGTATTTAATTGGTTAAATAGTACAATTCTCAGTCCAACAGAATTAAACAAACATCCAGCTGGGTTTAAAGGGTTTAGAAGCTTTGCTAAAAGTAAACAGGCAAATTTCTGTTTCAATACCATTTATTTTTATTATCCAAAACCTCCACAGAATGGTATAAAACCAGTTGATAAAGGTCTTTTCAAAAGGGCAATTTTTACATGCAACAAACTGCACTGCATGGAAAATGCACTGCATGGAAATTATTCTTGTATGGCTTTCCAATTAACAGTATTGTTTTAAAGACGGTAAACTAAACAGACAATGCAAAACAAAAAATCCTCAAAAGATTTAATTAATTTGTGTTCGTGGCAACCACATGGTGACATCTCTTAAAGTTTTACTATGCAAAAGTTGCTTTTTCTACAAAGAATCTCTGTATCTTTATAATAATGCGTGTACACCAAGGAAAACCAAACTAGTTTCAAGATATTTAGATGTAAAGTAAATTCTTAGTGCAATCGAAACATTGAAGTAGTTACAGACATAAATAGGGCATAGGTGAAGAATTGTGCATGAACAGTGTCTCTGAAATTACACTGGCTGCCATCGTCCAGGCCTGATATTTTCCTTCATGTGAAAGTTTAAGCTTGATCGGAAATCGTCACAAAGAAATAGAGAAAAACGTTACATGTTTTGGTTCAGTTTCTAATCTTATTGAAACACTATGTCCTCTCTATGTCTTAATGGCTTTAAGGCAGGTCCACAATGGTGGCTACAGCTGCGGCTTCATATCCATGTCATCGTGTGATGAAGTATAGGACGTCCTTAGCAGCAGCCGTAGCCAATGCTGTAGCTGCCAATAGACCTTATGCATTGACGTCATCCAGCCGCCATCTTAAAGGTGAAACGGTGACAAAATAATAGAAATGCACAAATTTGTACGCGCGGCAGCTCACAGGATTGGCCAATGAAGAACCTCCTTTTGACCTCTTGGTGAGGGCACCCTATTGAAATGGCGTCATGTGCATAAGGTATAGTCGGATACAGCGTTAATCTTTACAAGGAATATGCTTAGAGACTGACTACTTAGTCATGGCTTCTTTCTCCTCTTGGTATCTATAATGTAGAAGTTTGACGTCTGTCTGTGAGATGAATTCCCAACCTGTCTCCTTCATGTGGTACACTGTAGAGAAATGAAAACATGAGATAACGGTCAGCAAACATTTCACAGAATAATATGTTCGAAATTGCCAATATCCCACTAGCCCGGGACTACCAGATTTAAGGTCGGCTACTCATTTTTCCAGTTTGATAAGCCAGTTGGGCTAGTGGAAAAATAATGTCAAAAATGAACTCTGCTAATGGTGTGGTAAAATGAAACACTTTCGGTGACCAATTTGTGACGTAAATCAAGACGTAATGTGTTTTTCGGGCTACCAAAATCTTATCAGGGCTACTAAAAACTATCGACTACTAGCCCTACTGACTACCATGACAAAACAATTAACTCGATCCCTGGAACAACTTTTGAGAACTTTGGAAGGAAATATGAAGCCTTGAAGCTTAACGAAGTTTTCACACAAAGTAAACAAAAATTATATATATACATTGTATATATATAATGAATAGGGTAGATGGCCTTAGCTTTCGATCCAATCCGGACCTTCTTCAGAGGCATAAGACAAGTACAAACAAATACATATCCATTTATAGAAAAAGAGAGGGGGAAAGGGATTAAGGAAAGGATCCAGAAAGAAGCGGGAAAATAACAGCCAATCAAAGTTCCTATTTCAGAAACAATATTGGGGGCTATGAACCAATAGGAGTGAAGTGGCGAGGACAAAGGATGTTTAGAATGAAAGGAAGGGTTACTGGACCATAAAAGTGGTAAATGTATTGTTCGACAACAATGCAGGGAGACATGAAAGGGTAGGATTAGAGAGCAAGTTGCATCATGATGCAACTAACATGGTCAATTAATAAGAATAGCAAGATCAAAGGTATGATGATTTTAAAAATAGGTATGAGGGACCTGTGGAAAAAAAGGGGGGGGTTACTTACATCAGATAGTTACAGTGATGAATTTATAAAAACAACTTTAAACTAGGTTAATTTATACTTTATGTACAGAATATATACAACATATAAGTTCTTAGGCAGAAGTGAAGTGGAGGGTAATGAGAAGTTATTTAACACCAGTACAATCTGGGATGGTTATAAATAAAACAAATAAAAAAAAATATTTCAAGAGAGGGGCCTTTACAAGTAGACTTACAATTAACTACACCACCACTGTAGGCATCTCTGTGGGTCGCATGGTAGATTGCCCTTTGACCTAGGTCGTAGGCTTCTTCTACAGTGAGGTCATCTTTATGGCCACTGTCCAGTACACCATAAGCATACGGGGAGCCAGACCCAACGGAGAAGAGCTTGTTGGTCAGTCTGCTGCCATCACTGTCTACGTAGTACAGGCCCGGACCCTGTTAAGAAATCATTTAACAGAGCTAAAACATTAAAGGATTGTTACAGAGTTGGCAAGAAACAAAAATTGAAAGATCACAGATTTACATAAAACTTACACGGTCTACTGATGATGATAGTAGAAAACATCACTTGAAATATTGCTGTCTGAAATGTTATATTCGATGAAAAATAAATTTTATCTCTCAGTGAGTGTTTCATTCCTTTTTGTTTCTGCATCAATGTCATGCAAAATGTGTAATTGATTTTTCAGTATTTTCTCTTAAGCCAGATGGCAGATCGATCTCAAACTTCTACAGGTTTGTCAGTTTATGTATATGGTTGATTACATAAAGTGCTTACACTGCCAGCAACTGTTCTGTAATGTTCCTTTAAGCCATGTTCTCAAAGTGACAACAATATCCTGAACAACAATAATATTCTGAAAATTAATCATGTGTTTTACGACAGAAAAGCTGCAGAATTTAAGGCAGCAACAGTGGTTAACACATTCAATTTAAAGAGTTTTAAATCCAATGTAAAATTGACGCTTCAAGTTTGATTTTGTTTTTTATTCACTCACCGTCTTGTCCCAGCCGCAGACCATCGTTCCCTACAAGAGACAGACACAAAGATACCATAAAAAAAATCGCACAGACAAAATAATATCACTTTTTATACAACAGGACTTGAAAAGTTGTCATTTTATCCAAGCCAAGTAAGAGGGAAATTGTTCACTTTAAAGGCAGTGGACACCATTGGTATATACTCAAAATAATTATTAGCATAAAACCTTACTCGGTAACGAGAAATGGGGAGAGGTTGGTAGTATAAAACATTGTGAGAAACGGCTCCCTCTGAAGCTGAGTACTCTTCAAGAGTAATTATCCACAAACTTGATTTCGAGACCTCAAGTTTAGAATTTGAGGTCTCGAAATCAAGCATCTGAAAGCACACAGCTTCGTGTGACAAGAGTTTTTTTTTCATTCGTTATTATCTCGCAACTGCGATGACCAATTGAGCTCAAATTTTCACAGGTTTGTTATTTTATGCATACGTGTATGTTGAGATACACCAAGTGAGAAGACTGGTCTTTGACAATTACCAATAGTGTCCAGTGTCTTTAACACAAACATGAAATCGGGTTCTGACAGCTTGCAGTCAGTAAAACTGATAACGGTGAATATTGTTTAAAGTCCACGTTTGGTGGTGTCTGAACATTTAGTCATTTGCATGTTAGATTTGAATATTGTCCTGTACAATGACGTGCTTGATCACAAGTTACCACTTAAATTTGAATTCCTCAGACTATCGAGACAGTTGCCATGTCACATGATTAGCGGCAAGCTGCAAGCTTTGCGTAGTAACATAAGAGACGGTGAACACCCATACACAATTCTGAATGGATGTGTATGGCACAATGGTACCAGGGTTTGCTCATCTGGAGGTTGCTATGCAAAGGTTTGCCCCAGACCATTTAACATAGCAACTGCCTCTATAGTCAGAGGAATTCAAATATAAGCAGTACATTGCGACTAAGCAAGTCAATGTACCAGACATTATTCAAATCTAATTCTCAAATGGCTTAGTTAACTCACCACAGAGAGACCCATTCCTTTGTAGTTGTACAGAATGTTGGCCAGCAGTTTGGAGGCTGCTGCTACAGATATCCGCTCCTTGTTGCGTAACTCATAAATCCTGTCAAAACAAAACGGTTGAGTTTAGTGTACACTGTTAAAGTTCTACCATTTTTTGTTTGCTTAATTTGATCAACGAGATTGGTCCCGCTTGTAGTGGTGAAAGGGGGTGGTAAATGGTATGTGCAAATGGTAGACTGAAGAAGTCGTGTTTTAAGATGGCAGTTCAATAAGGGACGAATGTAAAACTAAACAGGCAAATTTTAGGCTATTTTTTAGATTTGCCAGGGTTATCCAAAGTTGAACCTCCAGTTTGCGCTTCTAGACTCTTTAAAGACATAGAATTTCATCTTAAAAAGGGCAAGGCCATTTCCCTTTTGAAACTTTGCAAAATGGAAATGGCCTTGGGGCACTTCTACCGGTGGAAAATCTTAAAGTCAATGGGAAACTTTTGAAGGTGCACAAAGGTTAAGGCTTGGGCCCAAATTGGTAGAGCTTCTTAAGCAGAAAATATTGCTTAATCTTTTTTTATTAACAACTAAGCAGGAAACCAGTTACATTTTTTACACGTATGTAATATTGTATTTTAGCTGGTAACCTTATTCTAGTAAGCATAGGTTTGTTGTGCTAAGCAACTTTTTATGTTTTTAAAGCAGCTCTATGAAATTGGGCACAGGTTGGCCTTTGTGGCCTGCAAGTAATTCCAGACTTGCTTTAGATCTAAAAATTCTCCCAAAAGGTAGGAACATGGTACAGTTGCCCCACATACTTTGTTGTCAGGCGTGGGAGTCCTAAATGGCTGACTTACCGGCAGCGTTCTGCCAGGACACGCTCCCAGAACATGCAGTCTGCAGCACCTCCGGCCATGGTGCCCAATAAGTATGGGTTAATCTCAATGACTTTCTTCACCGTCTGTGAGGCTGGACAATAAACAGTTCAAATGGTCATTAACTTGACCCTTAATAATAATAATAGGAATAATACTAGGTTTTTAAACAGCGCTTTATCACCTCCCTAGGGGCGTATCAAAGTGCTCAGTATTTTGTCGTGCAAGTTGTGTTGAGCTATGTTTGAAGTATCAGACCTATTCCTTAGAGAAAGTGGACACTAATGGTATTGTCAAAGACCAGTCTTCTCACTTGCTGTATCTCAACATATGCATAAATAACAAACCTGCAAAAAATTTCAGCTCTATCAGTTTTTGAAGTTGCTAGATAATAATGAAAGAAAAAACACCCTTGTCACACGATGTTGTGTGCTTTCTGATGCTTGATTTCGAGACCTCAAGTTCTAAATCTGAAATCAAATTCGTTGAAAATTACTTCTTTCTCAAAAACTACATTACTTCAGAGGGAGCCGTTTCTCACAATGTTTTATACTATCAACCTCTCCCCATTACTTGTTACCGAAAAGTTTTTACGCTAACAATTATTTTGAGTAATTACCAATAGTGTCCACTGCCTTTAAAATAAAATAAAAACAACATGTAATGGTTTACAAGGTGATGTATCACGATTTGCTGCCAATCAAGCCAGGATCACAGGGGCGAACCCCTTCTCTTTTGATACATAAATGCACTGGGTTCTTTTCTGTGCATAACATCAGAGTTTGAATTTGGTGCTCTTAACCGCTCTGCCACAACACTTTCATTCTGACTGGTCCTCATGTGTTTTACATGGCATTTGGCCAGCGGACCACTAGGAAGTTCCAACACTTAGCACTTAATATTAAACATTGCTCAGCCTAGTATTTTTCTTACCAATGTAGCTGCCAGCAGTGGCTCGAGAGTCTACAGCGATTATGACACCATGTTGGAACTTGAAACCCAGGGTTGTTGTACCGTGAAGAAATTCTATCTTGGGTGACGACCCATCCTCGGAGAGGGTCCGCAGAAACTCTGCTGGCTGCAATGGGAAGAAGGATTGTCAAGCTTGAGACATGAGTAAACACAACAAGAAAAACTAACAGCAAAAATCTTCTGCTCATTATTTAATAAATGGCCAGTGACTGTTGTGGGGGGGGGGGGGACTTAGAAAGTTTAATGTAATATTAATAAATGTATAACGTCAAGCAAACATTGTGATTGTGATTTCCAAGATCACAAGATGAGAACACACACCATTTTTTTTTCCACAGAGTTGACTTCTATTTATTTTTTTGGAAGTAAGATTTTTTTGAAACCTACTTTACTCACTAAGTTTAGTATTTTTTAGTTACTTATCCCATGTTTAAAATTAGCAATTTTTTTTAGGATTTTAGGAATAGATACTATTTAAATTTCATATTTTTAGTTTATTTTTATTTAATAATTAATAAACTGACTACATTTATAAAAGAAAGAAACAACCACAATAATGAAAAAGTGCTGGCACAACAAAGTTTCAAATGGCAGGATTCAAAAACGTCTTTTTCACAGATTAAAATGTATTAAAAAAACTAATTCGTTAAACCCATTGGACACTTTCGGTAAACAGTATTGTCCAAAGGCCCACACTTCGTGTATCACAACTTATATATAAAATAACAAACCTGTGATAATTGAGGCTCAATCGGTCATCGGAGTCGGGAGAAAATAACGGGAAACCCACTCTTGTTTCTGCACGTTTCACCATGTCATGACATGTGTTTAAAATAAATCCGTAATTCTCGCTATCGAGAATTGATATTGTTTTATAGTTTTCTCAAAAAGTAAAGCATTTCATGGAACAATATTTCAAGAGAAGTCTTTCACCATTACCTTCTGTAAACCCTGTAAATTATTTGTAAATCTGTGAACTTTTGTTTTTGTCTGTACCAAAGCGAAAGTGTATAATTTTTTTGTTTTTATAAATATATTATAAATATAATGGCTTTATCCCTTTATTTTAAAAGAAGAATAAAACAAGTCATCCATCATGTCCATACGGTTCCATCCATACCCTGGTGACACACTTTACATTACAAATCACACGAAGCATTAATTTACTGAATTGTTCATCATCATGCACCGACCGGCGTCTGCAAGCACTACAGAGAAAGTCATGAAAGTGCGGAGCAGTTGCATTCTGTATGCGCCAGCCAGCGGTCCTACTACTATTGCCGTCAACTCGCCGACTTGCCGTCAACTCAATTTCGTGCCGTCAACTCATTAAATTTACATGAAAAATCTATAAAAAGGGGGCATGGAAGTGTTAAGTCTGGGCTTAAAAAGCCATTGTGAAAAAGCAAGATGGCTGCCGACAGTTTTTCGGCTTCGAGAATTTTTTTTCATGAGAAAAAAACTCAATTTTTATTCCGAAATATGACCTAAAACTTACGCGAATGCTCTTTGAGCTGATACTTTACAGTTCTATGCTTCTTTTGTGGATTTTAAATGTATATTGGAGGAGTTGACGGCGAGTTGACGGCGCAAGTGAGTTGACGGCAAGTAGTACTAGTATAGTAGGACCCCCAGCCAGTGTACAAAGTGGACGATCAGCGTGACAAAACATTCAATCAACGAACAAAAACAAATGCTTCAGATCTCCAATAATTTTGACATTTAAGCACAAACCTCGGCAACAGCCGGTACAGTGAACTTGGGGTTTTCAAGAGGATCATCTCGTAGAAAACTGACGTCCATGCATTGCCGGGATTTGGACCCAAACCCACCACCACAACCTTGCTGGAGATTAAATCCGCACACTGATTCGAGCGCCATGTTGATCAACTAAATTCTGCTTGTCATTCGTGAAGGGCGCCCTCTTCCGTCTTGTATTTATTTTGGTGTCAACAAGTTTTTGGTGTCAACTTGTTTGTGATAGAGTGAGGAGGAGGGACCGGGCTGGTTTTGTCGGTGAAGTTTTCTTCTCTTTCCAAAAATGACAGCAGTACTTGGAAAAAGGATACTCTCAGCACGGAGAGTGCTGCAGGTAGTTTATCGTTGGATATTGATATGAAATTAGATTAGTTCATTTTATTTCATTTGTAGCCCCCAAACTAACGTGTTGTTGCTGATTTTAACTTTAAGGGATGTGGTATAAACCATGATTGTAAACAAAAAATTAAATTTATTTAATTAAAGGTTAAGGATTTATTGTTGATCTAGCCATGGAGGTAGAATTCTACCTCCATGATCTAGCGTAGTGGTGTTAAAGCCATTGGACACTTTCGGAACAGAAACAAAAAAAAGAAGTTCACAGATTTACAAATTACTAACAGGGTTTACAGGAAGCTTGGGTATGGTGAAAGATTTCTCTTGAGTTGAAATAGACTTTATGCACATGACGTCATTAATAATAATAATAATAATAAGACTTGTAATGCGCACATATCCACCCTGCTGGGTGTTCAATGCGCAGTAAAACCAAAAACAAAAACAAAAACAAAACAAAAACAAAACACAACACAAAGAAAAAACAGACACAACAAAATTAGTCATTGAAAACCTGTGACATAAGATAAGTTTTGAGAAGAGACTTGAATTTTGCAGTACAGTGCGGCGCCCTCGCCTTGAGGTCAAAAGGAGGTTGTTCATTGGCCAATCTATGTGCGTTTCGATTGTTTCATCATGAAATGCTTTACTTTTTGAGAAAACATTTAAACAATATTAGTTCTCGATATTGAGAGGTACGAATTTATTTTAAACACATGTCATGACACAGCGAAATGTGCGGAAACAAGGGTAGGTTTTTCCATTATTTTCTCCCGACTCCGCTGACTGATTGAGCCTAAACTTTCACAGGTTTGTTATTTTACAAGTTGTGATACACGAAGTGTCGGCCGCCCTTGGATTGGACAATACTGTTTACCGTAAGTATCCAATGGCTTTAAAAGGCATAAATCTTCATTTGTAATAATATTAGAAAAAAACGGACACTGAAGACAGCACAAACTTGTTGATAAAATTAAAAAGGTGACTTAAATTAAAGTTAAATTTCTTCCTAAAAAATCCATTTAAAAAGATTGAACGATTTATACTTCTAGAAATGTCGATCTACATATCATCTAGTGGTGTAAACAGGCATACTCAAATCTTGTTCTAATAAAAAAAATTGATATTGACTTATTTTGATTTACTTTTAAGTTTTATTTCACAAGATTTTTTACACTTAACTTAACTTAACTTAACTTAAATGCATTTATAAAGCGCTTTAACACTGTTTCAAAGCGCTGTACACTCCACTGTCCCCTCTCTTTTAGATTCCGTCAACTCTTAGACAATGCAGGAACCTACATACGTCCATCAACCGCAGCAAATTCTTTGAGCTACGCACGTATGTCATTAAACCAGCCAGCTTCAAGGACTACCTTGATCTATCAAATGAGAAATTCCATCTGCGAACGGCCCACTCAAAAAACAACGGCTTCTGGTTGTCTGAACTCGGTGGACTCAATGAAGTCACTCATCTCTGGGAATATGGTGAGAAATCTAAATTTCCCTGTTCCCAATAATAGGGAGCTTTCAACGACGAATGGTTCTGCGACGGTATGTAGTTTTCAGCCAAACGCTGACATTGTTTTTCAGTAGAATGCAGATTCATCCAAATTAAGTACTGTTGTAGAAATTGAAGGACGACGGTCCTCAAAGTTGATGCATGCGCAGATGGCGCAAATATAATCACTGCCGTCCCAGAACCAATTCCAGTGTTTACTTGTGACTAGTAAATTCTTGAAACAAAAATCTAGTACAGCTGTTTAAGGACGTATAGTTGTACATAAATACTTAGCTTAAAAACTTCTAGATGATACGAAAATGTTATGGCTATCAAGCGAAATAATGTGTCAAATTATTTACTTTTTTACAGATGACTTTGCTCATCGCACCAGCGTGCGACAGAAACTGGCCTTGAACCCAGACTGGCAGAGTCAGTACATAAAGACAATGCTGCCATATTTAGATAAACAGGAAAATGTCGTGCTGATGGAGTCTCCTTTAAAAAAAACTGAAGATGCACCACTACAGGAGGGAGGTAATAAAAATCATAATCAAATTTTAGTTTAATAATATCAAAGTCTTTTATAGCGCACGTCTACCAAACAAGGTACTCAAGGCGCTGAGTATATACAAACTTCAGAAAGATAGGTTATTGCAGTGATGAATTCTGAGACCATATTATTTTAGCACCTTACAAGGTTTACAAGGTGCTACGGCGCATACACCAGCCACAGCCAGGAACACCGGGAAGAACCCCTTCTCTTTTCTTGCTTAAGGACCAAGTGTCGCGACTGGGACTCGTATGACACTCTGCTGATTAAAAACGCCAGAATTTTACAACCTCAGTGCATTGGGAATGGGATTTTTATCCGTTAATCCGGAAGTTGTTGGTTCAAGCCCGAAATCGATCGTTTAAAATTTACCCAGTCAGTTTCCCGTGGGGTTTATAATTGATTTTAATCACATTTTCTCTGAAGGTGTGTATGAGCTATGCGGGTATGAAGTCAAGAAAGGTTGTGAAGATGAAGTGATGCAACTGATCATGTGTCGAGCTAAGCTGATGGAGGGGCTCGGCGACAGCAAGCTGATGGGGCTGTATTCTACTGAGGTTGGACCAAACAACAGCGGTAAGTAAATCATGCCTTTGTCTATGAGTTGGTAAAGGGAAGTCACATTCATACAACATTCATATATTAATTTCACAGGTAAAAATGAAAAGAAAAAGAAAGGAACGATAACATATTCATACACATAGGAGAGAAAACAAAAAAGTAGCACCCCTGATGGAAAAGTAAACTAAATTACTGTCAATCATTCCGATTGAACCCAGTCAGGAAAATAAATGTGAATGCATAACTCTACCCACTACAAAATTGGTGAGAAAAAAACTTGTCTAAGAACAAAGATTTACATAAAACTTACAAAGTCTAATGATTTATGATAGTAGAAAACATCCCTTGAAATATTTCTTTCTGAAATGTCTTATTATTTGATGAGAAATAAATAAACCTAAATTCCCGTTTGGAGTTTATCGCAAGGTACATGTATATGGGGCTACTTTGAAATTATGAGACCTACTCCTTATATGGCACCATGTCTTGGTTTACAAGGTGCTGTGGAGCAGTAAGATGCCAATCAAACCAGGAACAAATCATTCAATGTCACTCATTCTCCCTGGATAGTATCTGGGGCTAACATTATAAAGAAAGGAAGGTCTCTTCGTTTTAAATGTTAACGAAATTTTCAAATGGATTTCACCGTTTGTTTGAAGGCAGTGTTTTGTTTTCAACGTTTCTGAAAAGTTAGCAGCCGATTGGGAGCTTGATGCGAGGTGGAAGAGGAGAAATAACTATTATAATTGTAAATTTTCTTTTTTTCTTTTTTTATTTCTAGTGTACCAGTTGTGGAATTTCAAGTCTTTAGACAAGAGGCAGGAGACCATGAAGAAATCCAAAGGTACATGAGAACGTTAAGAAACTGCGTTACCATTTTTAATTCCATAGACTAACGGGAAAAAATGATAAAAGGAGACTGCATAAAATGGCAAGCCGTTTGAGAACCGCAGGGCAATAAGAAAAGCACTAGGCATGATTTATTAGTGGAGTAACATCACACATGCATTTATACAAACAGGATTATTACGTCTAATTTGCAGTGCATCTTGTTATTTAATGATGTATTTTTATGTTTGATTGAATTCAGATGATGCAGATGGCCTCTCCAGTCATGTGACCAGTATGTTCAACAAGATAATGATTCCATGTTCATTTTCACTTTTGAAATAATCACTAGATGATTCCCCCCCCCAAAAAAAAAAACTTTCCATCAGCCAATCTAGTCTTCATTCAAGCCGTTCATCTTGTTATATGATGCACTGCCAGACATACCATACCACAGACGGCTGTGTAGAGCTGTGGGTTTTTTTATTGTTTTTTTTTATTATTAGTTTTTTTTTATGCTAGTCGCCAGACACACAAGGCCTGAAGGCCACTTCAAGGTGTTGGCTACAATTTTTTTTTTACCAGAGGCTGTTGCCGCCTACTCTTAGGGCTGAAACAGGGTAACCCCCTTTTACAGTCCTAACTGATGTAGGCTTGGGTATCATCAATTCACAAAGCCTGGCCGGTAGAGCAGAAAGCACTACTTCGTACAAAGGAATTTAACCCCAGACTAGCAGGCATCTTGTTTTTAGACACAATGTGTGACATTCATCAATGATATGAGCAGTAAGATTGTGTCTGAATGGGCAGCTACGGCTACAGCTGCGGCTAGCTGGATTGCCCTGGCAACATGGGTTAAAGTGTAGGCCTCTCTTAATACTTATGCATGACGTCATAATTCTTACCCAAAATGAGGCTATGGGCGCACTTCCCCCATACCTTGCAGTGGCTGCACCCATCGCCTCGTTTTGAGTTAGCATTGTGAAGTACCTCATGCATAAATATTAAGAGAGGCGTATTGGGCATCCAAAGCAACACCCATAGCAATAATACAATACAAATACAAAAAGGCATTTATATACGGATGTTTCATTTAGCAACGACCCTAGCTGTAGCCAGAGCCAGTTTGGGTACATGCCATTTGCAATTAGATTCAAACAAAGTCTTGTATAGTGGCTTACTTAGTCACAAGTTACTGCTGAAATTTGAATTCCTCGGATTAAAAAGGCAGTTGCTACATGTATGAGCAAGTTCGAGCGAGGCACTATAGTCGACCATTGGGTGATTTTTCCTGGTACCCAGGATGTATTGAATGCATAGGTCACTATTGAACGTTGACTTGTGGTTGACAAACAATCGTAGCTTAAACTTGCCCTATGACACAAGGTTCAGGTTTAACTTTTGAATATTAACGCAAGAGATGAAAAGGTAAATGATATTTTTCTTGTAAGTAACGGGAAACACGCTAACTGAGATAATGTTGCTAGAGATTGTTTATTTTTACACAATGACCATGTGACATCAAAGTCATGATTTTATCAGATTATCGTGGTTCAAAACAAGGTGAATTATGGACTGTTCCATATCACGAGGCGATTAAAGACACTGGACACTGTTGTAATTGTCAAAGACCAGTCTTCTCACTTGATGTACCTCAACATAGTATGCATACAAAAAAATTGTGAACTTATAGCTTTATATGAACTCGGTTAAATTATTAAGAAATTGATTTTTAAAGAAACTGCCTTTAAGCAACATTGTTTTTTGTATTGATAATGATGAGCATTACAGGTAATAAACACATGTTTACACAAAGGTATGCAATTGCTTTGTGTTGACTTATTATGTTGTACACAAAGATCACCCTTGAAGTATTCAATAGGGTTTAAAAGTTAGATTTTATCAAAATCGGTTCTGCATTACTTTTGCAACAAACATTGCATGTTATAAGGCCAATTTTTTTTTATACCAATATTGATCGTCCCCTATCGCATTCTATTTTGAGACTGCATAATTTTGTGTTTCTTCAAAAAGACGCATTTTCAATGTATTCCTCATTTTACTTCTTTCAAAAACTTGTAACGCATTAAATAGTGGGTAGCTTGGCTGTCACCTGTAAAAAAAATAAAAGGCCCTCAATCCTTCTCTTTTTTGAACAACCTGGACGATTAACTGGTATTTTTTGTTTTACTTGGTCTTGTAAGTTTGTGATTTGCTTTTAGTTTGTTTGCAGGGATTGTAGACTTTGTGTGCGGCGGCTATTTTCTCCAAATATAAACAGCAATAATATGAACAAACAAACACCCCAACAAACAATACACAACGTAAAAAAAATATATAATTTTTTTTGTTTAAACAACAACAACAACAAGCAAACAAACAACCCCACCAAACATACGAAAACACAAACAAACAAACGAACAAAAGAACACTTTGTTATTAATATTCTTTATTCTTAAAAATTAATATTCTTTTTTTCCTGATGCAAACTTATTATCTTACGTCCTTTTCACACAACTCCCGGGGTTGCCTATTGGGAAGTACCGCTAGAAGTGTCGATGGTAGAAAGCCTATTGGTAGAAAGCCTATTGGGAATAACGATCAGCCTTTTCACACTATGATCCCTTTACCTCTGGTCTGCCCTCTGTCTGCCCCAGCAAATGGGCATACCCCGGGGAACAGACACATCATTGCTCTGGAGCTGGGTAAGCGGTAAAACCCCGGGTTATTCTTAAAACGCGCAACCGGATCCCCGTGGAAAAGGGATACAGTGTGAAATTGTGCCGGGGTAAACCGTGTGGTAAAACTGGCCCCGTTGCCTCCCGGGCTGTATTCCTAGTTATCTTTTTAGGCATACGCCCCATCGTTTGCTCTCTTTTTTAAAGTCTTTAGTGGATTATTAAAGACCGTTCTCTACAATATTATAACGGGTTCATTCTACACAATTCACTGGATTGTACCGGTAAAGTGGAATGCCGCCTCATTGAGGATCTTCTCTGTTATGCGTGGAAGTTTTGGACTTCTTGTGTACTCATTGTGGCGACTATGTGCATGGAGCTGCATTCAGATTGGACCGTTGCAAATAATTATTGGATGGCGTACTTGGAAGACTGGATGAATTCTCGACCTTAGTTGGATGGAAGACGCGTTTTTGGAGGAACTTTCTTGTCACTGGTCAGAAAGACTTTTTTTAAATTAAGAACACTGCAGTATATTATTTCAAACAACATTCTCTCGTCCTTTCGTCCTTTATCTACGTCTTATCCAACTGCAGACTTTGCAAATAATGTTTACTTCGGTGCTGGGCTTGCGAGAACAAATGGAGAGAGCCGGCTATGATCGCCGTAGACTTCAAAGTCTGACACATTCTCTCCATGACATTTTGTTCAGGAAAGGCTCGGGACAGTGCTTAGAATTGTATAACTCTTGGATGTCTATAAACTATTAAACAACTAGGACTTCAACCCACATTCTTTAATAATATTTACATTGAAGTTTATTATTTTGTGATCCTTGCACGTTACTTCCTAAGCCACTTATGTGATCGCTGCGAGAAAGAAAAAAAAATGGAAAGAAACGAACGCGGCCCTAGTCTGGTTCCCATACCCCAAAATCTCCGACTACGCTCTGTCGACAAGAGACGTCAAGGAATCTTTGGTCAGGGGACCAGACTAACGCGGTCCATCCAGAAGACAAAGAATGACGAGAGAGAAGAAAAGAGGGCAAAAAAGAGCAGATCACCACACACGGTGGAAAGACATCATTGATGAAGTGGGTTTGTATAAAACAGTAAAAGTCCTAAAGTAATGTGTATACAAAAATAGGACTAGAGAGATAAGACTATAACACTTTGCAGTAGGCCTACCGATTTCACACCATACGAAACCGCGTAGGTCCACTTGCGCAACGTTTATGGCGTAAGTTGCGCCAGGTGGAGTTCCGCCGATTTCAAAAAAGTTCATGTCATCACGTGGCGTAACTTTGGGCGCAATGCTGAAAGTTACGCAACAAAATGGCGCAACTTACGCACTCGATTTTAATGCGCAAGCTAATAATCTGCCACAAGTTCATATGGGGCCATTGGTTTACAAGTATGTTTTACTCTAAAGAACTGCATACTGTAATTACAGTTATTGCTAAACATATTGATTTATTGATAAACATTATTAATGTCTATACTTAAAAAAAACAATAAAAAACAGATGGGTTTCTTTTCTCCTGAAACCAATTCTCTGAAATGAGGGAAAACGGAATGTTGTAAAGCGTACTCGTGCTGGGGGATGCTTCGGGGAGTTGATAATACCATGCTAGATATCTCAGTATTCCAATCATTCAAGTAGCTTCGTATGACAGATACTGAACAATATTTGGATATGAAAATAATTAAAATTAGATTAAACGTTGCATGCCAACCAATGAAGTGACGGGCTCCAAATCGAGCACGCTTATGTTAAGCCAAACCACTGTAAATGGCGGACGATCTCGCAATGCCTAAGACCAAAAGATTTCAACACACTATGGAGTGCAAGTGTCTTGTAAAAAGGTTGGTCAGGTGGTTTTAAACTAAACTTACTTTTGTTTTTTTTATTGCGAACAGTTATATCCCGTTAATCTATCGGAAACCCATGACACCAGGATACCCATGCAACCAGTCTGAAAAAAGGCCCAGATTTAATTGATCAAACGCCCTCAAGCGTTTGGCCCGGTAAGCCCTCTGTTGGTGATATCTTACACATGCGAACAGACTGACGGACTAGACTGACCTCACCTCTCGATATCGTGTGTCGTGTGTTCGTGGAATTCAATTTATTTAGAAACTCTGTATTTTGAGGAAAATAATATATTACTTTTCATTGAAAGGTTGAGGAACATTGGGGTGTTATTCTTGTCCAGTTTGAAGATACGAAATGAGTAAGTGAGATAATGTTAACATTAATTGAATGAGTCTGTCTGCCGGCAGTCTGGACATGCTGTGGTCGTGGTGGAGGTTCGATGTCTGATGAGTGTGTGGGGTTTGTTTCTTCTCGGGTATGATCATGATCATGATGCTTTATCAATGGTGATATTCTTCAACATCATTCATAATTATTTCAAATCATTTACCTCAGAGGGGCAGCAGTCAGGGTGGCTCAGTGGTTTAGGTCCGTGGCTTACAACTAACTCTGTTGGCCCCAATTATGAGTGGGTTTTTCAGTTTGTTTTTATTTAATTGTTTGTCATGTTTGTTTGTTTGTCAGGTCAGGTCAGTAACAGGGTGTTTGTTTGTACACTCTCAATCTTGAATCAGTCCATGATCAGTCGGAGTCTCTGCTGGTGGTGTCATTTCTTCTTTCAGTTTTCACCGTACATTGTATTTGCTGTAGTAGTACAACCAATTGTACATAAATTAATGTGTCAACAAGAAATAATTATAATGCTTTTTGAAAACAGTCTTCGAAAGCCCCGTTCATACTTTTTGCAAATGCAAAGCAAATTTTGACGTTACATGTATGGCTGTTTTCGCAGCAAATGTTTTGCAGGAGTTGTACACAGTTCAACTGTTGCAAACTATTCGTTGCGAATTTATGTCATTAAAATTTGTATCACAATCGCAGGAAGTTTAATGTCCATAAACAATCCATACAAAAATTAATATATAGCTCAGAGAACTCGACCATCACCCGTCGAGCAACTGACAGTTTGAGAAGAACTTGACATGCAAATGATAATGTTCACAAGACACTTAAAAAGTTATTCACTTCACTAACAAGTTATTCATCATCTGAAATGGAAGCCCTTGTGTTGATTTTTCCTGTTTTTAGCAACTCCCAATAAAGTTGTCGTCGTACCTCGCAACTTTGTACTTCTTGCGGAGTTAGAAGCAGCCCAGAAAGGCACAGGTGATGGAACGATAAGCTGGGGTCTCGAGGATGAAGATGACATGGCACTAAGGTTTTGGAACGGCATGATCCTAGGACCTAGTGGAGTAAGTGCAGATGTTAAAAACGCTTGAACATGGACTGAACCAATCCATTAAGGCACTGGACACCTTTGATAATCATGGTAAAATTTAAAGACCAGTATTCTCACTTGGTGTATCCCAACGTATGCATGAACATATCAAATCTATGAAATTTTGCACTTCAGGGTCATCAAAGTTGCAAGAGAATAATGAAAGAACAAACAAGCACCTTTGTTGCGCAAATGTGTGTGGTTTCAGATGTCTAAAAAAAGCTTCAGGCCTGCAGTCTTTTATTTTTTTGAGAAAAAAATTACCTCTTCCCTAAAACTACTATGTTACTGTACTACTTCAGAGGGAGCTGTTTCTCACAATTTTGTCTACTATCAACAGCTTTCTATTTCTTGTTTCAAAATCAGGTTCTTTATGCTTACCATTATTTTGAGGAAATCAATAGTGTCCAGTGTCTTTAAAGGCAGTGGACACTATTGGTAATTACTCAAAATAATTATTAGCATAAAAAACCTTACTTGGTGACGAGTAATGGGGAGAGGTTGATAATATAAACCTTTGTGAGAAACGGCTCCCTCATTTTCTATGAATTTGATTTTGAGACCTCAGATTTAGAATTTGAGGTCTCGAAATCAAGCATCTGAGAGCACACAACTTCGAGTGACAAGGGTGTTTTTTCTTTCATTATTATCTGGCAACTTTGACGACCAACTAAGCTCAAATTTTCACAGGTTTGTTTATTTATGCATATGTTGAGATGCACCAATTTGGAAGACTAGTCTTTGACAATTACCGATAGTGTCCAGTGTCTTTAAGTTAGATCTGCCTTTGCATGAATCAATTTGTTAATTGATTTATGTTCACCTAAAACTTAGAATAAATAACAGGATGCACAGAAAATAGAAAGACCTATTGGATGTTGCTTAGGATTGTTGGAGAAAATTTTGTTTGTGCAATTGAAACCTTTTCCCAGTAAGAAAGAACTACAGACTTGGAAATCCTTGCTGACAATAACAACATTTCTGTCCCAAGCACATGATTTGACATTTTGTTTTCTCAAGGGTGGGGGGTTGATTTTTTCCAGGCCTTAAACTTCACAGAGGCAACGAAGGTGATTGCCTCCATGCCCCCTGGTCATTGCCTTGGTGCCCTTGAAATGCTCCAGTAGAAATTTACAATTTCCTCATAGGGTGCCCTTTACCAAGGAGAAAATGCCTTGGTGCCCTTGCCCTTTCAAAAACGTAGCATACATGCCTGCTTTTCTAAAACTTTTTTATCAATACTTCCTTGTTTCAGACTGCTTTTGACAATCGTATTTATAACCTGAAGATCGAGTGTGGACCCAAATATCCAGACCAACCTCCCGTCCTACGATTTTACAACAAAATCAAACTCAACGGCGTGAGTGAGAATGGCATGGTGAGATATATAGCAAACAGGGCCCAATTTCATAGAGCTGCTAAAGCACAACAAAGATGCTAAGCACAACAAAAATGCTTACCAGTATAAAGGTACCAGTCAATCTACCATGTCACACATGTACAATTTGTGATTAGTATCCTGCTCATTTCTGCTTAGCAGAGAGTTGTTAAGCAATATTTTCTTCTAAAGCAGGTCTGTGAAATTGGGTCCAGGTATTACTTCCACTTCCATGAAACCAAATCAATTGTACGAACATTTTTGTCAAGTTTACAGACACTTTGATTTCATATTAGGGGATACTTTTGCGGTAAAATCGTGTTAATTTGTTTTCTTTTTTAAGAGATGGTTTGAACTTGATAATTTGACTAGTTTAATCTGCTGGCGGATTTGTTAAATGCTCCCCGTCACTCTGGTTTTCATTTTCAAATAAATAGAATCAAAACTACAGTATGACTGGAAAAAAGTCTGGGTCTGTCGATGTTTTACACTTCACTTTTTTTATTTTGTTTTAAATCTCCAGATTGACAAGAGAATATTCAACACGCTTAACAAATGGAATCGGGAATACAAGATTCGGACGGTACTCTCAGAGATACGCGAAAGCATGACCAACAAGCATAACATCAAGCTTGCCCAGCCTCCTGAAGGGGCTTATTATTAAGTGAGAGTTATTTTTCCCCTCCACTCTTCTCCCCCCCCCACCCCTCTCCACTCCCATCCCCTCTTCTCCTCCAATCTTACAAAACGGCAAACACTGCAATGGTACCAAGGTTCTGCCTCGATCAGGGTCTCCTCACCAGTGTATGTCTTATTGTCATCCATTCATCATTTGCTCGTTCCACACCCTCCTCTACTCATTCAATGCGGGACTTTTGGGATGCTTTTAGCAAGTATGGTTGCACACCATGGTTGCACACCATGGTTAACTAACACCCCCATCACACCGAAATTGTTCTCAATACGTTCTGAAAAATGATAGTAATGTACGTGGCGAGGAAGGAGCGAGCGCGGTGATCGCGATAGTCAAGTGATAGTGTGAATAACAACTTCTTGCACCATGACTACACTTTCCAGAACGTAGTGGGAACAAGTTCGGTTATGATGGGGGTATAAAGGTTGTCTTTTTTTACTTGAACCCAGGCTGGTCGCCCATTGGTTTGGTTGACTACTGGGGTCGCCCATTTGGAACCAGCATTAGGACCATGGGTTTCTTCACTGGTCCTAATAGCCTGTTCCATGTTAACATGTGGAAAGTGCAGAAGGGAACCAGTGACACTATAGCAAAAAGGCAAAGGGAGTGTTCATGTACCATGGTACCGATGGTTGACTTCCAAATGAGTCGTTTGAGTGAGTATATCACTGTGCATGTACGTGCTCGGCAGTGGTCAATCACGGGTCAACTACATGTGCACACTGCTCTAGGTGGCAGCAGACAGAATTACAAGGTAAATCCGTTGTGCTTTGTGCATCCTCAGAACTTCTACAATGGTGGAAATTTACTTGGTAAGTCTGCTGCCACCTAGTTTTCCAAAGTGTCCTATTCCTATCGCCCCCAAGTCTGATCATCTTGATGGCGTGATTGCGCTTGTTTATTACTGTGAGAAAAAGACTTAATTCTCAGTTCACTGGTCAAGTTTCGACCCAATCTTTCCAAACCCCAGTTCATCTCCCCCCTCCCACCACCACCACCAAAAACAAAAGATTGAATAGATAGGTTTTTTTTATTAGCACATCATGTCAGATCCTTTGTGATATATTGCTATAATGTGGCAGCATGATGAATCTTTTTTGCTGTACTTTTTCTGTGACAGATACTATTGGACTAATAACTAACCCAAAAAATGCATTTTCCGTCTGGTTTTCAATGCATTTTTTCCCTCATAAGATAAAGTGATGCCCATAAATGTGAACAATTCACCTTTTAGCCTATTGACCTTCAACCTTCTATTGACCTCTTACATTAAGGTCACATGTGACTACTGTCTGCCACGCACTATTCATTTTAGGAGTCAAACTTGACATACAAGTTATTGTAAGCTTGTTCTCCCTGCATGGCTTTTTAAAGGCACTGAACACCTTTGGTAATTGTCAAAGACCAGGGGTCGATTTCACAAAGAGTTAGGACTCGTCTTATCTCGAGTTAGGACGGGTAACTCCTCCTAAACTTAAACTTAGGATTAATCTTAAGGTCTGCATGCTACAGTGCAGGGTTATGACTCGTCCTAAGTCCTAAGATTAGTCTTAAGTTAGGAAGAGTTTTGTGAAATCGACGGCAGTAGTCTTACTTTGTGTATCCCAACATATGCATCAAATAACAAACCTGTGAAAATTTTTGCTCAATTTTGGTCGTCAAATTTGCAAGAGAATAATGAAATGAAAAACACCCTGGTTGCATTACTTTGTATGCTTTCAGATGTATCCAAAGTCTTTTAGTAGTTACTAGTCTTAACTTAGCCCCAAACATTAAAAAATATATTTTTTGGAGCGAATGGTATTTCAAAGAGTAGGCCTATCACCCGCTCCAACTTTTACTTTCAATGGTCAGGTACCATGACACAAATTTAAAACGTTTCTTATAAAACACATAAGAATTGGTCACGCGATATATTGTCGGCATCCCGACAAACACTAATTTTGAGCATTTTATTTCACTGCTACTAATAATTGGCAGACTTTTTCGAGCAATGGCTCAAATGAAAGCTTGTAACTTTCTCGACATCAAAATACCTATTGAATTTTAAATCAAATGTTTGGGGTCAAATCGGCCAAAATCTGACATAGCATCTTTAGGCTTTGAATATCTCCTAGGACTAGTCCTAACCTAGACTAAATCTTTGTGAAATTGACCCCTGCATGGCAAGCAATAAAATAGTAATATTATCTGAGAAGATTCTCTGCAGATGAAATTACTGATAGACAGTAAACAGTAGTACCTTTCAATGTTGTATTATATCCAGCAATTCGAAGTTATCCATCCTTTCAAAGCGGCTTATATATACAGTGTACATTGCAACAGTTATGTTTGACTCGCTTGAGTTGATTCATTGAGTTAGAATTGTTTTTCAAGTAAACAGCATTCTAGGACAGAGTGGACCCCTCCGTTTTACATTGATGGAAGTATTTAAAATGCCCGCATAGTGTAAAAATTTAAATCATAATGTTTTAATATGACTTCTTTGTTCTGCCTTCAAGGCAGTGGACACTATTGGTAATTACTCAAAATAATTGTTAGCATAAAATGTTACTTGGTAACGAGTAATGGGGAGTGGTTGATAGTATAAAACATTGTGAGAAATGGCTCCCTCTACTGAAGTGACGTAGTTTTCGAGAAAGAAGTAATTTTCCTTGAATTTGATTTCGAGACCTCAGATTTAGAATTTGAGGTCTCGAAATCAAGCATCTCAAAGCACACAACTTCGTGTGACTAGGGTGTTTTGGGTTGTTTTTTTCATTCATATCTCGCAACTTCGACGACCAATTGAGCTCAAATTTTCACAGGTTTGTTATTGTATGCATATGTTGAGATACACCAAGTGAGAAGACTGATCTTTGACAATTACCAATAGCGACCACTGCCTTTAATTAAATCTACTTTTAAAGATACATTACAGTAATGATACATTACAGTAATGGTTTTTGGAAGAGCATCCATTCCAATCGTTAATTTAAAAAAAGCAAACCTGGTAAATTTTTATCATTAAAGATGGTAAAATTGTCAAGAAAAATGCAGTGTAATGATAGTTAGTTTGTTCAGGATTTTGTGCATAGACCTTTTCGCAAATACCGGGGCGCGCGCGTAAATCTAGGAATTAGGTGCATTGTGGTCTTGCTGGTATCCAAATTTGATCCATATATATCCCACAATGCACCTCATTCAACAGTCTGCGCGTGCGCATTGGTATTTGCGATAAGGTCTATGATCATTTAGTGTTTTTCTTGCCCAAGGTAGCATCGAAGTATTTCTCAGAACAGTTAATCCCGGCCCCAGTGTCATACCGGTTCTTTTAAGCAGTCTCAGTAAAGAAATAGACAGGATACCAGTCGCAGATGACATAAGCATTTTGCTGATAACATTATATTCTGCTAAGCAAAATTTTGTTGTGCTTAGCTTCTTTTTTGCCGCTTAAATTTTCTGTATGAAACTTGGCTCAGGTATCAGGTTTGTAATAAGTTTGGCCATGTATGAATTTGCAGCTACGCCATGTCACTGTGCATTGAAGTATTAGGAAGTCGTTAGCAATGCCCTTAGCATAACAGGGTACGACTTCATCCTGCATTGTTGCATAGCAAACTATTTAATTTAGACTGAGGTTTTTTTTGTGCACACTGAATGCTAATAATTGAGTAGCAAAACTTGGTTTTTGAGTAGCACCTGATAAATGTTATGTAGCAACTTGCTCTGCTATACAAGGGAAATCGTTCACTGCATAAGCTTTCGGACAGAAAATGGTGTACATGTTCCCTGTACAATCAAACTTCTAACCAGTATAAAGCATTAATAATGTTGACTGTACTATAAAGTACATTTAACTATTACCTGAACGATTTTATTTTAACAAGAACGATTTGAAACCTACATGTTGTTTTATGGAAAGTTGAAACTAAACTGTTTATTTACAACAGTTTTGTTTTTCATAGGTTTTGGGCCTTTGAACTAAGTCAAGGAGATTTTTGCTTTTGACTCCCAAAGAAATTTTGGGAACTCTTCAATTTTTTCTTAAAAATATTATAAACGAAAGATGAATAACTTCACTAATTTCTTGTAATATTACTATCTTCTCAAACAAATCTAGTCGGGCAGAAGGAGTTTGATTAAGGACAGCCATTTTAAAGCCGATGTTTTCTGAACATTTCAAGACATTTTTTAATTTTTATTTATTTACTGTCGGTAGTGTAGAGTTAAATATATTTTTGTTGTCTTTATTGCATTTAGTATTTAACCAGACAACTGGGTTGCATTGTTGCAGTATGTGCTCACATCAGCAATATTAATTACTTGAAAACGCAACCCCACTAGAGGCGGGTAAATACCCACAGGACTATTGGTTGTTGTCCAGTAGTTTAAAGGCAGTGGACACTATTGGTATTTACTCAAAATAATTATCAGCATAAAACCTCACTTGGTACGAGTTATGGGGAGAGGTTAATAGTATAAAACATTGTGAGAAACGACCCAGTCTGAAGTGGATTTCGAGACCTCAGATTTAGAACTTGAGGTCTCAAAGCACACAACTTTGTGTAACAAGGGTGTTTTTTCTTTCAGTTTTATCTCGCAACTTCCATGACCGATTGAGACATTTTCACAGGTTTGTAAATGTATGCATATGTTGAGATACAGCAAGTGAGAAGACTGGTCTTTGACAATTACCAATAGTGTCCAGGGTCTTTAAGCGCAATTATGACAACATTCGTTGATCTTGCATTATTTTATGGTCGCGTTAACATAACATCACCAGGGCCCAATTTCATACAGCTGTTTAAATACAACAACTAATATTGCTAAACACAACAAAATTATGCTTACCAGAAAAAGGGTTTCAAACTGCCTTGTCGCATGTATCATTTGTGATTGGCATACTTCTCATTTCTGCTTAGCAGAATATTGTTAAGTAATATGTATTGCTTAAGCAGCTCTATGAAATCATTTGTGATTGTTATACTGCTCATTTCTGCTTAGCAAAAAGTTGTTAAGCAATATTTATTGCTTAAGCAGCTCTATGAAATTGGGCCCTGAATCGGTCAGTATACATATTCTGTGGGCTCTGCCCACACTGCAGCCCTAGTTTCGATGGCAAAGGTCTTACCATCACATTGAGCCCAATTTCAAAGAGCTGCTTAAGCACAATAAATAGCTAAATACAACAAAACTTTGCTACCAAGAACATGGCTACAGACTAAAACTACCATGTCAGATAGATAATTTGTGACTGGTATCTTGCTAATTTCTGCTTAGCAGACAATTGTTAAGCAATATTTTCTGCTTAACAGCTCTATGATATTGGGTCCAGTGTAGGAATATTGTTTATTATCTTGTCATTGCTTGTACATGTACATGAACAAGATGTAGTTGAAACTGTGCAAATGTTGTAACCTGATGTAACTATATCTCCACAGAATCGCAAAAATACAATACCAAAGGTGCTGCTTGTTTAACAGTGATTGACCCTCGATCCCTCCAGTGTTCTCTATACACTTTTATGTGTGTATATCAATTTTATCATCAATTTTGAACCCACAAATTTAAAGACAATTGATTCCAAAAACTTGAGTGGCTGGCGGTAAATAAAATCAAGGCCAGTGCCCAATTTCAGGGTGCTGCTTAAATAAGAAATATTGCTTACACGTTTTCTGCTAAGCAAAACCGAACAGGATACCAGCCACAAATAATAAATGTCACATGGTATTCTGCCTGGTAAACGTATTCTGGTAAGCATAATTACACTGTGCTTAGCTGCTCTATGAAACTGGGCCCAGTACACAGGGTATTTTGAAATCAGAAAATAGAAGACCAAGCCAAACAAAATGATGATGACTTTTGTTAATGTTGATCAAGGCTGGGAATAGGGTCCGATTTCATGACTCTGCTTACCCCCAAAATCTGCGCTTATACAATCACCTATCTCCGCTTTTACTGTGCAAACGCCGTTTTTCTGTGCATAGTAATGGAGTAAAATTCCAAGCTAACCTTTGATATACGCATGACGAAAGTGCTGAATTCCCTGCTTCCGTAAGCACCGATTCTTTGCTTTACGGTAGGTAAACGGAGCCATAAAATTTGGCACAGAGTGTTCGTGTACATTCTTTTGTTGTAATAATATTCAAGTCGGCAGAATCTTTGCGAGTACAAACCCATTTTAACAGTGAAATTTACCTATAGAGCAGTGTTGTTTTGAATTACTGTTAGTTAATTTGTTTTAATAAAAATTATGATTATTTCTTAACCTTTTGACTGGAAGGTATTTTGTTTGATGAATGCGTCTGTTGTTCTGCCGTTTCCTTGTTGGTTATTACTTGAAAGTTTAAGGTGGTCCCTCTGCTGCCACTTCCATGGTTGTATCGAAAGGCAAAAAGTGACTTTGAGAATACGATTGAAGCTAGATGAGGTCAAAGGGAAAAGCAGTGGACACTGTGGGAGGCTGTACACAACTTGATTGGTAAATGCACATACCCTATCCCATCACAGATAGGCTGTATACCAAGTTGTACATAACTCAATCACACCAAGTTGTCCGCCTTTTCCCGTTCCAGAGGCAGGGAGGCTGAACACATCTTCATTGGTATAAATGTGCATACCCAATCCCATGTGGTGTGAGGCTGTAACACACATTCCCATCCCGGGGAGGCTGCACACAACTTGATTGGTAAATATACGTACCGTATCCCAACACAGATATGCTGTATACATATAGGTATTGTATGTCTGTGTTTTTTTCGGGGTGGGGGGGGGGGGCACCCTCCATAGTAATCCCCCTTGTTGAGCCCCTCCCCCATGGTTTTAAACCCTTCCTCAAAGTTTACTGACTCGATGCTGAGCTAAGACTACCCAGTTTATTCCACCCTGAGAATTAAGATCTCGTGAAAGAATTTTTTACGCCACGTCCAGACCCAGTTTGCAGCGCCCCAACAGCGCGCTGTAGACTTATATGCCTACTCCTTGTCCTTGATTTCGAAATTTTGTCATTATATAACAAACCTGTGAAAATTTGAGCTCAATCGGTCGTCGAAGTTGCGAGATAATAATGAAAGAAAAAACACCCTTGTCACACGAAGTTGTGTGCTTTCATAATATTATGCTTGATTTCGAGACCTCAAGTTCTAAACTTCAGGTCTCGAAATCAAATTCTTGGAAAATTACTTCTTTCTCGAAAACTACGTCACTTCAGAGGGAGACATTTCTCACAATGTTTTATACCATCAACCTCTCCCCATTACTCGTTACCAAGTAAGGTTTTATGCTAATAATTATTTTGAGTAGTTACCATAGAGCTATATGGTAGTTACCAATAGTGTCCACTGCCTTTAATGTACAGATCACTGAGCCTTTGGTGCATGATGGCGCCCTCATTGTTAACACGATTTCTGTGTTGCCAGCACATGTTATAAAAAGGTAAAAAGCGTTTAAGCAGTTTATACCGCGGCTTTTCTGCCCCGCCCGTGGGCGTCAATTTCTTTTGAAAGATTGGGGAACATCGTTAGTCATAACATTTACGGCGTGTGGTCCGGGCCCGCTTTAGGGCCCGGGGAAATTTGAGGCCGTATGCTCTCTGGTGCAATCTGGGGAGTCTGAGGGGTGATGTACCCCATATTGGAATTTAAGGCATATTTTTCAACTATGAGGCACAATTTTATTGCTATTGATTTTAACAAGATAATTTGCTCAGACGCCAGCTCCACCGGTGCGGGTGCTATAATCTGTAACGAGGTTCACACAGCCCACAAATTGCCAGGGGCCTGGCCCGCTCCTCTAACTACACGTTCAACAATGGTTCCCCAACTGCACGTCCAATAATGGCTGCCCAAACTACATGTTCAAACATGTCTACCCAAATACTCATTCAAAAATGGCCTTCCATGCCATTACCAAACGTGTAGTCCATCCCCTTATTGACGCCCATGACCCCACCCTCGTCCCGCAGATGAAATTGTTTTTGTTGATTGAACAAAACATTATTTTTGTCCAGAATTTTTGTGTTTAATTCACCTTATTTTCATGGAAAAAACAACCTCCCATAACATGTTAATCACAATTTTTTCCCCGTCAAATTTAATGTTTGATGAAGTTAACATTCTGCCCAGCCCCATAAAACTTGATGCCTGGAGATAAAGCTGTAAATGTTTTGTTCTTTCCCTTGATAATTTCCCCATGAAATGCTTTCAGATTCGAGGCAACTTTCCAGGGGGCGGCTTCTTTGTAAACAAAAAATGATCTTATAAACACTGAACGCTATTGGTAATTGTCAAAGACCAGTCTTCTCACTTGGTGTATCTCAACATATGCACAAAACAACAAACCTGTGAAATCTTGAGCTCAAAATTAGTCGTCGAAGTTGCGAGATAATGATGAAAGAATATACATCCTTGTCACACGAAGTTGTGCGCTTTCAAATGCTTGATTTCGAGACCTCAAATTCTAAATCTGAGGTCTCAAAATCAAATTCGTGGAAAATTACTTCTTTCTCGAAAACAACCTCTCTACAGAGGGAGCCGTTTCTCAAAATGGTTTAAACTACCAAACTCTCCCCATTACTCGTTACAAAGTAAGGTTTTATGATAATAACTACTTTGAGTAATTACCAATAGTGTCCACTGCCTTAAAGTGACTTTCTTAGAACCGCGTCAATCATGACCATCTAGCGATCCCGAAGCGCAATACAAATCACACTCTTTGAAAAGCGCCACCAAGCGGTCTCTTTGAACGCCCAATATTTATAGGGTGCGTTCGATTAGCTTCCCTGGGTCGACCCCGGTGTGCTCATCCAAGTGGTGTATTTGTATTATTTTTTTCCAGGACGAACGTGGGCACTGATAATTACGTTCGTCCTGGAAAAGTCGTCTATTTTTTTCAGGACGAACGTGTGCAGATATTTACCCACGTTCCACCTGAAAATAAATAAAAATACGCATCATCACGTGACCTTTCTCGTGGTGACGACAGAGCACCTCGGGCCAGCGCCAAGTGACCCTATCCACTATCTTGAGTTATTACCAATAGTGTCCAGTGCCTTAGCACGATCATAACCTGTGGTCTAATGTTCATCGAGGGACCTTAGACCGTGATGTCCACAATCAGACCAGCTCACTTGCTGTTTCAAACGTCAAACCAAACGTAATTTGTCAGTTTCTCAACATAATGCATACAATAACATACCTGTGAGCTCAATGGTCGTCCAAGTTGCAATATAACTATGTAAGAAAAAAACACCCTTGTCACAAGAAGTTGTATGCTTTCATATGCTTGATTTCGGGACCTCAAAAGTTAATTCTAAAAAATGTCACTTCAGAGGGAGCTGTTTCTCACAATGTTTTATATTATCAACCTCTCCCCATTACTCGTTACCAAGTAATATTTTATGCTAATAGTTATTTTGAGTAATATTACCAATAGTGTCCACTTACCGTTGGGGTCCCCAGAGTACAGTTGTTACCTTGAATTGTTTACAATTTTTATATATAAAAAGAAAAAAATCCTCAGGAGGAATGGGTTTGATATGATAATAGCTTACAGAATGTTCACCGCTCTTTGCATATTGTTAATACTACCCCCAGGCCTGCCTCAGATGGCAACCGTACCCATGCAGCACTTCCTCGTACCTCGAGATATATTCCATTCACCTTTCCGCATACCCCCTGGCCACTTGAGATGCCTCAGGTTTATTTTTGGAAGGGGAAAACCCCCACTTGCTCTAATATCCACACGGTTATCACGGTGCAGCATCTTGCTTTATTATGATTCTACCGGATGGAGGCAAGACTATAGCTTCCTGCTGATTAATTTAACCTTGCTATATTCACCATACTATTATCGTCTCATTAACCTTGCCAGTGGGTTCAGCTGTGGAAAAAAAAACCTTCCACAAATGGTTTACTGTATTTAACAGGAATGAAACATCTCTACTTATTAACCACTGCATTTTGTATTCTGTAAACTAATTTTGTAGTGCTTTGCTGTTTTTTGTGCTTATGAATTGGCTCTGCACTGGATGCTGGCTCATGGGACTGTGCTACAGCTGAAAACCACAGATGTAGCAGTAATATTAATTAGTTGTTTAAATAAATTCTAACAATCACTGTGCCGATGGTGAATAAAAAATGTGTTTGTGTTTGTTGTATAGACCTTTATCGTACTGCCTCCATCTTTGTCATGTTCCTCGTATCGAATAACAACAATGAATGCTAATAATAATTTTGCGAATAGAAACCAGACTATTTTGGTTCTTCCAGCCAGCCTCGGTTTGGTAACATTGACATAAATGGGAGAAATTAAAGATGGCTGCACCATGATGAAGATCTATACAAGATGTGTATGTTATATTTTGTAAATTTTGGTGTCGCCTTGTCCTCCACTACACTTAAATCAGAGGTCGCCATCTACAAGAATATTAAATAGATTCGCTAAATTTCCCTCAGGCGATGCCTAAGTTCATGTTCTTAAATTTTTATTCCACCCATGTGAACAAAAAAGTGTGCTGGTGGTTATTGGGGAATTGACACATTCCTAGGTTTATTGGGGAAGCATTCTGGAGCACTCTACAGGCTTTTATCGATGACCTTTTTTGCAGGTGGTGTCATCAGGGGTACAAAGCAGACCCTCCTTGTAGATTTTCGTGGAAAAGACAGAGTGGCCCAATACAGGAATCGGGAAACAAAGCACTGAAATGTGATTGTTGACTGCTAAGAAATGAGAACTTCAAAGATAATAGAACCGCCTCTAGCTACCTAGCAATTGCTGTGGTCTAGTTGGTAAGACACTGCTCTTAGACCTATTGCAAAGGTCGTGGGTTCGAATCACACCCGAGTAATATCACAGACCTCGGGGAAAGACCGAGTGCTAACACACATCGGTGTTTAGGGGTAAAAATTACTATTCTTTATCCCTGATGCAAATGTCCGTCCACCACAGATCATAGTTCACTTTGTATCCCCTTTCAAATGTTTTCCTTCAACAAGGGGTGTGGTTTGGGTGCAACGGTATCCTCGCTTTGGAGAAAACATTGTAAAACGATACACTGAAAACTAGCTTTATAAGAATTTTTAAGCAAGTCCTTCACTGTGTGATTCTCAATGAGAAGCCTATATTGACGTCAAAACGATACTACAATTATATACAAATTGCCAGGGGCCTGGCCCGCTCCTCTAACTACACGTTCAACAATGGTTCCCCAACTGCACGTCCAATAATGGCTGCCCAAACTACATGTTCAAACATGTCTACCCAAATACTCATTCAAAAATGGCCTTCCATGCCATTACCAAACGTGTAGTCCATCCCCTTATTGACGCCCATGACCCCACCCTCGTCCCGCAGATGAAATTGTTTTTGTTGATTGAACAAAACATTATTTTTGTCCAGAATTTTTGTGTTTAATTCACCTTATTTTCATGGAAAAAACAACCTCCCATAACATGTTAATCACAATTTTTTCCCCGTCAAATTTAATGTTTGATGAAGTTAACATTCTGCCCAGCCCCATAAAACTTGATGCCTGGAGATAAAGCTGTAAATGTTTTGTTCTTTCCCTTGATAATTTCCCCATGAAATGCTTTCAGATTCGAGGCAACTTTCCAGGGGCGGCTTCTTTGTAAACAAAAAATGATCTTATAAACACTGAACGCTATTGGTAATTGTCAAAGACCAGTCTTCTCACTTGGTGTATCTCAACATATGCACAAAACAACAAACCTGTGAAATCTTGAGCTCAAAATTAGTCGTCGAAGTTGCGAGATAATGATGAAAGAATATACATCCTTGTCACACGAAGTTGTGCGCTTTCAAATGCTTGATTTCGAGACCTCAAATTCTAAATCTGAGGTCTCAAAATCAAATTCGTGGAAAATTACTTCTTTCTCGAAAACAACCTCTCTACAGAGGGAGCCGTTTCTCAAAATGGTTTAAACTACCAAACTCTCCCCATTACTCGTTACAAAGTAAGGTTTTATGATAATAACTACTTTGAGTAATTACCAATAGTGTCCACTGCCTTAAAGTGACTTTCTTAGAACCGCGTCAATCATGACCATCTAGCGATCCCGAAGCGCAATACAAATCACACTCTTTGAAAAGCGCCACCAAGCGGTCTCTTTGAACGCCCAATATTTATAGGGTGCGTTCGATTAGCTTCCCTGGGTCGACCCCGGTGTGCTCATCCAAGTGGTGTATTTGTATTATTTTTTTCCAGGACGAACGTGGGCACTGATAATTACGTTCGTCCTGGAAAAGTCGTCTATTTTTTTCAGGACGAACGTGTGCAGATATTTACCCACGTTCCACCTGAAAATAAATAAAAATACGCATCATCACGTGACCTTTCTCGTGGTGACGACAGAGCACCTCGGGCCAGCGCCAAGTGACCCTATCCACTATCTTGAGTTATTACCAATAGTGTCCAGTGCCTTAGCACGATCATAACCTGTGGTCTAATGTTCATCGAGGGACCGTAGACCGTGATGTCCACAATCAGACCAGCTCACTTGCTGTTTCAAACGTCAAACCAAACGTAATTTGTCAGTTTCTCAACATAATGCATACAATAACATACCTGTGAGCTCAATGGTCGTCCAAGTTGCAATATAACTATGTAAGAAAAAAACACCCTTGTCACAAGAAGTTGTATGCTTTCATATGCTTGATTTCGGGACCTCAAAAGTTAATTCTAAAAAATGTCACTTCAGAGGGAGCTGTTTCTCACAATGTTTTATATTATCAACCTCTCCCCATTACTCGTTACCAAGTAATATTTTATGCTAATAGTTATTTTGAGTAATATTACCAATAGTGTCCACTTACCGTTGGGGTCCCCAGAGTACAGTTGTTACCTTGAATTGTTTACAATTTTTATATATAAAAAGAAAAAAATCCTCAGGAGGAATGGGTTTGATATGATAATAGCTTACAGAATGTTCACCGCTCTTTGCATAATTATTGTTAATACTACCCCCAGGCCTGCCTCAGATGGCAACCGTACCCATGCAGCACTTCCTCGTACCTCGAGATATATTCCATTCACCTTTCCGCATACCCCCTGGCCACTTGAGATGCCTCAGGTTTATTTTTGGAAGGGGAAAACCCCCACTTGCTCTAATATCCACACGGTTATCACGGTGCAGCATCTTGCTTTATTATGATTCTACCGGATGGAGGCAAGACTATAGCTTCCTGCTGATTAATTTAACCTTGCTATATTCACCATACTATTATCGTCTCATTAACCTTGCCAGTGGGTTCAGCTGTGGAAAAAAAAACCTTCCACAAATGGTTTACTGTATTTAACAGGAATGAAACATCTCTACTTATTAACCACTGCATTTTGTATTCTGTAAACTAATTTTGTAGTGCTTTGCTGTTTTTTGTGCTTATGAATTGGCTCTGCACTGGATGCTGGCTCATGGGACTGTGCTACAGCTGAAAACCACAGATGTAGCAGTAATATTAATTAGTTGTTTAAATAAATTCTAACAATCACTGTGCCGATGGTGAATAAAAAATGTGTTTGTGTTTGTTGTATAGACCTTTATCGTACTGCCTCCATCTTTGTCATGTTCCTCGTATCGAATAACAACAATGAATGCTAATAATAATTTTGCGAATAGAAACCAGACTATTTTGGTTCTTCCAGCCAGCCTCGGTTTGGTAACATTGACATAAATGGGAGAAATTAAAGATGGCTGCACCATGATGAAGATCTATACAAGATGTGTATGTTATATTTTGTAAATTTTGGTGTCGCCTTGTCCTCCACTACACTTAAATCAGAGGTCGCCATCTACAAGAATATTAAATAGATTCGCTAAATTTCCCTCAGGCGATGCCTAAGTTCATGTTCTTAAATTTTTATTCCACCCATGTGAACAAAAAAGTGTGCTGGTGGTTATTGGGGAATTGACACATTCCTAGGTTTATTGGGGAAGCATTCTGGAGCACTCTACAGGCTTTTATCGATGACCTTTTTTGCAGGTGGTGTCATCAGGGGTACAAAGCAGACCCTCCTTGTAGATTTTCGTGGAAAAGACAGAGTGGCCCAATACAGGAATCGGGAAACAAAGCACTGAAATGTGATTGTTGACTGCTAAGAAATGAGAACTTCAAAGATAATAGAACCGCCTCTAGCTACCTAGCAATTGCTGTGGTCTAGTTGGTAAGACACTGCTCTTAGACCTATTGCAAAGGTCGTGGGTTCGAATCACACCCGAGTAATATCACAGACCTCGGGGAAAGACCGAGTGCTAACACACATCGGTGTTTAGGGGTAAAAATTACTATTCTTTATCCCTGATGCAAATGTCCGTCCACCACAGATCATAGTTCACTTTGTATCCCCTTTCAAATGTTTTCCTTCAACAAGGGGTGTGGTTTGGATGCAACGGTATCCTCGCTTTGGAGAAAACATTGTAAAACGATACACTGAAAACTAGCTTTATAAGAATTTTTAAGCAAGTCCTTCACTGTGTGATTCTCAATGAGAAGCCTATATTGACGTCAAAACGATACTACAATTATATACAAATTGCCAGGGGCCTGGCCCGCTCCTCTAACTACACGTTCAACAATGGTTCCCCAACTGCACGTCCAATAATGGCTGCCCAAACTACATGTTCAAACATGTCTACCCAAATACTCATTCAAAAATGGCCTTCCATGCCATTACCAAACGTGTAGTCCATCCCCTTATTGACGCCCATGACCCCACCCTCGTCCCGCAGATGAAATTGTTTTTGTTGATTGAACAAAACATTATTTTTGTCCAGAATTTTTGTGTTTAATTCACCTTATTTTCATGGAAAAAACAACCTCCCATAACATGTTAATCACAATTTTTTCCCCGTCAAATTTAATGTTTGATGAAGTTAACATTCTGCCCAGCCCCATAAAACTTGATGCCTGGAGATAAAGCTGTAAATGTTTTGTTCTTTCCCTTGATAATTTCCCCATGAAATGCTTTCAGATTCGAGGCAACTTTCCAGGGGGCGGCTTCTTTGTAAACAAAAAATGATCTTATAAACACTGAACGCTATTGGTAATTGTCAAAGACCAGTCTTCTCACTTGGTGTATCTCAACATATGCACAAAACAACAAACCTGTGAAATCTTGAGCTCAAAATTAGTCGTCGAAGTTGCGAGATAATGATGAAAGAATATACATCCTTGTCACACGAAGTTGTGCGCTTTCAAATGCTTGATTTCGAGACCTCAAATTCTAAATCTGAGGTCTCAAAATCAAATTCGTGGAAAATTACTTCTTTCTCGAAAACAACCTCTCTACAGAGGGAGCCGAGACAGAGTGGCCCAATACAGGAATCGGGAAACAAAGCACTGAAATGTGATTGTTGACTGCTAAGAAATGAGAACTTCAAAGATAATAGAACCGCCTCTAGCTACCTAGCAATTGCTGTGGTCTAGTTGGTAAGACACTGCTCTTAGACCTATTGCAAAGGTCGTGGGTTCGAATCACACCCGAGTAATATCACAGACCTCGGGGAAAGACCGAGTGCTAACACACATCGGTGTTTAGGGGTAAAAATTACTATTCTTTATCCCTGATGCAAATGTCCGTCCACCACAGATCATAGTTCACTTTGTATCCCCTTTCAAATGTTTTCCTTCAACAAGGGGTGTGGTTTGGGTGCAACGGTATCCTCGCTTTGGAGAAAACATTGTAAAACGATACACTGAAAACTAGCTTTATAAGATTTTTTAAGCAAGTCCTTCACTGTGTGATTCTCAATGAGAAGCCTATATTGACGTCAAAACGATACTACAATTATAAAAAGTGAAAACTGGGGTCACACAAAGTGTCTGGTTCGGTAGCTATTGCTGTACCACGACCGTTTGCAACACCTGAATGCCACTGGTGCGTTGTGCCATGACCTCTCGAGTCAAAAATATGCACACACGCGCGAGTCTAAATAGCTTTAACAGTTGTCCAATGTTGAGAAAGTGCTCCTGGAATTTGTTCCGGAGCGCGTGATCCCCTTGTGTATTTACCCCCGGGGATATTGCTCTTGTCACCCCCACAACTTCGGGCACGCGACACGGTGACTTCTGAAGTTTTGTGATGAGTTCGTGGTGATGATGATGGTTGAAGGGATGATGGGGTGGTTTGGAGACGAATCAATGCGGTGATCGCAGCGGGTGACACACGCTCTGATGTGCTGATAATTTTACGGTCAGATCCTCTGGTAGTGTGTCGCTCTTTGAGATGAAAGATTATCATTATTGCCGTAAAACGAGCGCACGTGTTCGTGGTATTTGGAGGGGGCAGACTATAGATAATGGGCGTCACCCGAACTAAATCAAAGAGCAATCAATTACATAGGAAGTGTGGCTTGCTAAACTAAACTCAGTTGTTTTTCAACTTATAAGTTTCAGCAAGCAGAGTGTTATTAAAGATACAGAGATAGATTTTACAAAGTAATATAATGATAACTTACGACTGTCCTAAGTTAGGCTCGTTCTAACTCGAGATAAGACTATAATTCTTAACTCTTTGTGAAATTCACCCCTTGACACGCTTGGTAATAATTATTGTCAAAGACCAGTATCTCGGTGTATCCCACCATATGCGTATAGAATAACAAAGCCATGAACATTTGAGCTCAATTATTGGTCATCGAAGTTGCAAGGGAATAATGGAAAAAAACACACTTGTTGGGATGGGAACGAGAGGAAGGTGGCAACACAGGAGCACGGAAAGAAACAAACTGGAGTCGGACATCTTTTATAAGCAAAAGTATAAAATACTTTATTTATGTGGAATATAACGTAAGCACAACTTGGTAATCGTATTTAAAATATACTTTGTTTTCAATACAGAAGTACAATAAGCAGTACAGTTATAATCAACATGATAAAAAGCACGTTTAATAAAAGGCATTATAAGTACTTACATGGAATGTGAAATTATTACTATAGTTACGGAAAACTTTAAGGCACTTTTATTTCAATAAAAGGGTTATACGAACTAGGGCCAAAGCATAGCTGAATACTTTTGTTCTCTATTTCTGTCAAAAATAACTTTCACATGTTTTTTCCCCTTCTTCTGAACTTTAACGGACACAGTACAAGTAGATGATGTGTATACAGCCTTTCCCACATCAAAGTTTTCACAACCTTAGCTATGTATAATAATAACGTTGTCCTTAATGGACACAATGCATTTTATAAGCTTTAATGAACTAAGAACAAGCTTTGATTAACTTAAACAGTTAACGAATGGGAGGACTCCCCCTTTTTCAGAGGGTATTTTACCCCACCGCGTATAATGTATGAGTGAGGTATACACGTTCAAACTGGGGACATAACAACAGACGGACAGTAGGAGGTTCGCGATGACAGGCGTATAAAACACACTTGTATGAATTGATTGCATTTCAAAGTAAAAGATTATCGAACTTGCTCCCCAACCCGGCCCCACCACCACCTCACTGTGGCCCAGGACCAATTTAAAGTAGTCGTTATGCTATACCTATAAATAATAGGCATAAAAGGTAGCTCAAACCTAAAGGTAATCGGACATTATCATTTCACTATCACCATTATACTAAACCATGTAAAGTTAAAGCCGTTAATCATTGGACCTTCAATGGATCTTGATGATTTTCAGCACACAAAGATATCAATAATATTTGTGGATAAGTATATCACCTTTGTTCACAAATAATGTTACAGTATAAAGTCAACAACAAACAGACAACAAAACAGTCATCAGGTGGAAGGTTTTTAAAACCTCCAAATACAATCCTCAGAATGTCTGTTTTTGATAATTATAGCAAAAAAATACAAAATGCAATTAAAATAGAAAATGTACAAAGAATAGAAACAAGATTAAAAAGCCCCTCTCATACTACGACAGACTAATCTGGCAAGACCGTAAAAAAAAACATGTTTTAAAAATACTAACAAAAATTCAACACTCTAAAAACGAAGAAACTGGACCAATATTGACCGGAATCACAGTTTCTTAGTCAAAACATTATCATAAACGCTTTCTCGTTGGTTAAAACTGACGTACTGTTCTCCGACTGGGTCAAACCATAGAGCAATGATGGTCAAGCTGACACATTGTTCCTGTACGGTCAAACTGCAAGAAATCGCATCAGAAGTGTGAAATTTTCAGATTCCAAGTCGGATTTTGTTATATATTTCGTCGCGTTTCCAAACGTACCATTGAACACCTGTCACACCATGGAGAGCTCCCATGGTCACTGACAAAAACACGTGTCTCTCCATTTAATCCGGGTTACTTTTACAATGGAATCTTTGTTTTTCATCCAAACCTTTTATCGCGCACTTTAAATCATCTCTACCTCCAGACTCTCGTTGCAGGAGCGGGTATTCTCGTCGAAACTCGGGAGAAAAAAAAAGGTCTCGAAAGAACCCAAACTATGATTTTTTTTACTTAAACTAAGAACTTTAGTTTAATCATCAGCTTTCGCTACATCTACTTTATCAAAACAAAAATACAAGCACTGAACAAAATTGCTACCTCTAAGAACACAAAATAGTATCTATCATTAGAAAAAGATACTTTTCATAAAATTCATTTATATTTTTTTTTATCTGTACATAAATATTATTAAAAGCTTGCAGTAGCACCGATAATCACGATTACATTAATAGATACCTATTTTTTCTTAAGAAAAAAAAAGTATATTATTAAAAATGGCAAGATCATCTGAAAGGATTGAATTTAAAAAAAAAAAAAAAAAAAAAAAAAAAAAAACGTTTATTTTTTCGATAATAATGTCGCAAGTTCGGCACTAACACTCTTTTCCTTATTTGCATATTTAGCGCGAAAAATTTTGTTCACAGAATTCCGTTGGTTAAAGTTAAATTGTTTCAATAAAAAACGGTGAAAAATATGGTTAACAAATTACTTTGTAGTAAACATTCTACCGTCAGCAATGCCAAATACTTCCATTGACGGGTAATATACAATAAAGATTTTGAGGAAGTCTAATAGTTCCTTCCTCATCTTAAGTTTCGCCAGTAGGACAGGTTTAGTTTCAAAAAATGGTAAGGTTCAAAAGAACAGGAAGTTAAAGCAGGAAATATCGCGTAAATTTCTGTTTTGTTTATGTTTCTTCTCAAAACTATAGAGTTATCAAAAGATGCACTTTCAAACCGAACTTGGAAATCTTTTCGCGCACAATGCTGTATTTTCCAATAGTGTCCCATGTCTTTAAAGACACTGGACACTATTATAATTGTCAAAGACCATTCTTCTCACTTGGTGTATCTCAACATACGCATAAAATAACAAACCTGTGAAAATCTGAGCTCAATCGGTCGTCGAAGTTCCGAGATAATAATGAAAGAAAAAAACATCCTTGTCACACGAAGTTGTGTGCTTTCAGATGCTTGATTTCGAGACCTCAAATTCTATCTGAGGTCTCAAAATCAAATTCGTCGAAAATTATTTCTTTCTCGAAAACTACATTACTTCAGAGGGAGCCAATTATCACGTTGTTTAATACTATCAACCTCTCCCCATTACTCGTTTCCAGGAAAGGTTTTATACTAATAACTATTTCGAGTAATTACCAATAGTGTCCAGTGCCTTTAAGCGTCATATTCGCCAGTAGCGAGGTGACTGCGGGTACCAACCGCATACCGGGCCGCAGCATATAAAAAAAAGGACACCAGCCCCCAGAAATCTGGGATCATGAATCGTTCCTAGGGTTCAATTATTTTGGAGTGGTACGGTTATTTCCATCCTTCGAAGGGAATCCTTTCTCAAAATAGTTGTATACTATCAACAGCTGTAGTGCTTCTTCAAGTAAGATCTTAGGTAATTAATTTACCAGTGGATTATTTACCAGTACATGACCCTATCTTTAAACCCTATAAGTTTACATTCAACCACTAGAATATTGTTTTCCCTCACTTCACATCAGCTGCTGTATAATACAAGACACTTTCTAGTCTATAATGTTTTGTTTTTTAAAACCACTTAAAATCCTGTTTAGATCCCAGCGTATAAGGCAACGTGCATCATGGACCTTTCTCATCCTGGTCACGTTCCCTTTGATCAAATAACAGTAACGGATGCTACTCTTCATTGTACACAAAGGAACCAGACTATTTGTCCTTCTAGCCTCGGTTTTGTTACATTGATCTGAATGGGAGAGAACTCAGATGGCTGTACCATAATAAAAGGTGTATGGGGCCCGATCTTAAAACTATGCTAAAGCCCAAAACTAAGCATGACCCAATGGTGCTTACCAGTGAGCTAAACTACCATGTCACTTGTGCGGTTTGTTAACCTGCCTCCATCCATAGCAGATATTTGCTCCGCTGAAGAAGTTCTATAAAAATGGGCCCGCGGTAGAATAAACTAAGGAAACAGAGGTTTAACAAAGGCTATATTTTCTATTATACTTAAGCATTGAACTTGGTGATGCTTATCAATACTGTTGCTTTTATGATCTTTTCTTGTATTTTCTTATTCAAAGAATTTTTCATATGGCAATCCTTCATTTTCAATTGTGAAGTACATTTTGTTTCAACTTGTAAAAAAATGAGTGGATTTCATAGTTCTTAGTCATTCCTCCAGAATAAACCGTTGAGCTTACTGGGCGGGGTCGTAGAACTTCATCGCCAGTGTGGCCATATCCCGCTGCATCTGTGCGTTCTCTCGCTGTTCCCGTTCCACAGTGCGTTTCAACTTCGTTCGGCGATTCTGGAACCAGATCTTCACCTGGAAATATAAGAGCATTTTGATTAAATAATTAATTAAATAACAATTTTTTGCACCCCCCTTTTCACCCAATGCTTAAAAGTAATATAAAAAAATATATAAAAAAAAGGTTATGAACATTGACGTGCCCCTTTAAAAACATATATAAAACAATACACGTTCCAATTACTCCGCTTGAATTTATCAAAAAAGGAATTGAGATAGCGAGAGAAGAAATTGAATTGAGAGAGGTGGGGGAACATGGTGATGGGAACTAGTTGAGATAGAGGGGGGGGGGTAAATAAAACAGAGGGGAGATTGTATACGGGAATGATTTGAGATAGATAACAAATTGAGACAAAGAATAAATTGAGACAGAGAGAAGAACATGAGATAGAGAAGGGGGTAGAATGAATTGATATCGGGAAGGAATTAAGAAAGGAGAGAAGGAATTGAGATCGAGAAGGATTTGCGGTAATAGGAGAAGGTCGAATAGTATGACTATAGAGTTTGTATGCTCATTTTAGTGGTGACGCATCCTTCAATTTTTGTTTTTATTATACTGACCTGGCGTTCCGTTAGAGTCAGGACCTGGGAGAGCCATGCTCGACGCTCTCGGCAAGGGTACATGCTCCGTTCGAACTCACGTTCCAAGTGGAGGAGCTGGAACTTGGAGTAAGGGCGACGCTTCGGTCGCGAGCTGCCAGATTTCAGGGACGTGGACACTGTATAAACAAAAAGATGATACAAAAATCATAAGAAAAATGTGTCAAGATAGAGATAGTCGGCAATAAATATTTCCCTCTTTTCCCGGAAGGAAACGTCAGGTTGTAGAAACCCAGAGAAGATATTTTTAAATTATTGCCCTTTGTAATAAAAACACATCGGTTTATTTTTAATATGATTTTTGTTTGTTTTCATATCTCCTCATAATGAATTCAAACCAAAACAAAAAAGACCTTCACCTTATAAAGCAAAGATACGGAAGTGAAGAAAATACAACACATTATTCTTTCATTTAGTTCCAGCACTAGTTTGCTTTCCGTCTAGATGTCTGTGCTTTAGGAAGGCTTGACATTGCAAGTTAGTGGCCAAACTTGTCCTAATGCTCACGTTAGTGTGAGCACGAACTTATGGGCGGATAGATGATTGAAAACTTCATAGTAATCAATCTCATCCCGCCCCAAACTAACCCCCTCCCTCATATAGATATGGCCTTTATAACAATAACAAATAGACCGATCCTTCCAAACCTTTTTCTTTAGAACTGAAGAGTATACAACGAACCAAACAAATTAGACGAGAAAGTAAAACAAAGAAATTGCTGAGCAGTATTTTCTGATCAACGGCTTTGTGAACACCTGTTTGACTTTCATCGCGCCGTCTGAATACCTGTATACCCAAACATCGTTCTCCATCCTAACTTGGTGAGTAAATGGAACCAGACTATCATTGACTCCAGACTTGCTTTGGTGACAATGAAGTTTGAAATAGATTAGACGAGGCTGGTCAATTAAGCCCCTCCCCCCACCCCAAGCAAACAAAATGGAAACAAAAACAAGATTGGAAATTATAATATCTGGCTTTCCCGGCACTAGATGATACACTTTCAACTTTCGTTGAAACGTTGAAAAAAAAAATCAGCGATGGGGCTTTTTTTATTTTATTTTGGCTCTCCCCCGTCTCTCTTTCTTTCAAGACAATGTTCATACTGGCTTGCACTTTCTGGTTAATTTACCGTAATCATCGCACCCATGTTATAATGAGCGGAACGGTGATGCTAACGGCAAGGGTACAAAACCAGGGACCTGTGGCGGCCACTTGTGACGAGGAATTTACCCGGGTCCGATCTTTAAAAGACGGGACGCGCAGTCTTCGAATTACAGGCAGAACTTGATATCTGGATTAGAAAAAAAACCCAGGGCGGCTAAGAACCTAAATGCGAAGACTGATGATGGGTACAAGAAAAAAAAGTGTCCATCCACGTGGTGGCCATGTGCGTTTGGGTTGTAGCCACAGGTGTTTGGTGGTGTTGGTGTCTTATGGGGTGCTTGTCCGGCACGCGAGTCCGGTATAACTGTGGTTGCCGGTTTGTCCCTCAGGCAGGCATCCCCTGCCGATGCATTAGTGGGTATTACGGGTTCCTTCATCAGGGTGCGAGTGGACCCTTGATGGGTAGCTGCTCATCCCTCTAACCACCGCAAGTAGATAAAGTTCAAAAATCTCATCTCCCCTGAGGGATAACACCACAACTCAACTGTCCTCTGTCAAGAATGTTTTTGGTCATTGACTTGATTTTTTTTTGTGACCACCTGATCTCGGTTGATGGAACCATACCTCCATTACGGATCTACGGGGGGTGTCGATAGCGAACGTGCTGTTTACTTTCGGCTACAGAATGACAAGGGTATTGGTTGGGGCTTGAGGGTGAGCTTTAGGGGGCACGTGCACGGGCCTAGCTTATAACTAGACAAAGAGCACACAAATACGTCGTCAACAACATGGGAGTGCATTGCTGCCACGCGACCGGCACTCGCCGGGCGTGCTGCCGACCAAAGTATGCACTAACGGTCCCCTTCATACCTTTACAACACACTTTCTACTCAGTCTGCCTCAATGACCATAGAGAATTGTCAGTTCGAAAGCATTGTTTTTATGTAGTGACCGTGACATACAAAAGAAGCCTAAAGTGTCGACATTGTGTGGTAAGCAGCCCCTAAAAAATAGCTGCACAGAGGTAACATTCGAAATAGTAATGACCTACTTCGACTACACAAATTCTCCCCAGGCTGAACTAGAAACGAGAGGGTGTCTCTTAAAACAGACGGTGAGATTAACGACGACCAGGACAATAATGACGATTGTGACGACGATGACAACGACAACTACGTTGACAGACGTGAACGACAAGAACTTCTTGTCGTCGGCGACGGTGACAAGGGCTGTGTGAATACAGACAAGTAGCTTTGGGCCGAATTTCATGGAGCTGCTCAAGCACAAAAAGTAGCTGGGCGTTACAAAGAAATGCTTACCAGAATAAGGTTCCAGCCAAACTTAACATGCCACAATGTACAATGTGTGACTGCCTGCTCAGCTAGTTCTGCTATAAAGCAGAAGAAATGTTAAGCAAAATTTTTTGCTTGAGCAGCTCTTTGAAACTGGGCCCTGGCCTATTTAGAAGAAAATTGTCAAGTTGTACAGAATCGCAAAACCAGTAGGCCTACATCATTATAACAAAACTAGGTCAGAATGTGACAATGCAGCCACGCAGTGAAGGTTTTTGCTTTCAAACTATATGGAGATTTAGGTCAACACCGATTAGAAATGGGAAAGCCCCTCGAGGATAAATCAGATGCATTTCCAGACAAACTACAAGACGTTTTTACTACGATGTCGCCGATGTCACCTGGGGGGGGGGGGGGGGGGGGGGGGAGCAGACCCGTGTAGAGTGGGGCGGGGAAAGGGGGGGTATGGGGGTGGGCCAGGATCGAGTAGCGGCATCCCCATAGGTTTTGATTTTTTTTTTTAAAGGAAGGATCATAGATTTTTTTGGCCCAAATTAAAGCTGATTTATTATGCAGAAATATGATACGAAAATGTTATAACAGTCACATGTGAGGTTTATGCTGAATACAGTGTCTGCTTGTTTAAAAAACGGCAAGAAACTGGTCATCGTATTTACACAAGACTCTGAGAGAACATCAAATCCATTCACGTTTAGAGAAGTGACAGCGGGTACCAACCGCATCTCTGGCCGCAGCATTCGCGAACGGAAACCAGCCATAAGAAATGTGAGAAACGTTTCATGCATGAAACGTTTATCATAATCACATGATTTGGTGTGAACAATATCAAAGGCTTTTTACAAAAATACACAGCTGCAGTGCTTCTCAGAGTTTTCAATGTTTAATTTACCAATCTATATGACCCGATACCTTTAATGGACTGGTGAATGTTTGTCAAAAAAAATACATATCTTATCTATTCAGTGTTGTGAGTCACCTGATGAATATTAATTTCTGATTCAACAAATCAATCAATCGATCACAAACAAATTAATCGTTGGATAAACTGAGGGAAACAAAAAATACTAGTACACAATAAACAGAAACATGAGCGAATAAGGTCAAGAAAACACAGTAGTATGCCTACACGTCAACATGACATCACTGTCAACCAAACAATATTTTAGTCCCATTTCCTATACAGGGGATTTCCCTGAGCATTCTGAAGGCGTTCTTTATCTTTTAAACAGACACCAGTTTTATCATCAACAGACGCAAAAAGAAAGGCTGTGGTGTTTTTAAAACAAAATGGTTTATTTTGTAGTCACAAAAAAAACAAAAAAAACAACGCACCTTAAAAGACTACTGGGGACTTTTCCCTTTTTTGATAATATAAATCCTGTGTAAGAGTGATGGCTGGTTGTTGAGTTGGGTTACCCAGCAATAAGGGCGTGGGAAAGAATGTACAATGCATGAAGCATTTTGACAGAGTCACCTCTCACGCGGTTTTATTATCTTATATTGAAGATTATCGGAAAATTGGGCCTTCAGATAATTAAGTGCAAAAAAAATATGCTTAGCAGAAACAAGTTGACAGGGTTAACATACTTACCCCCATGTACTGTACATTGTTTATGCGTTCCTTGATTATGTTTGCTTAATATGAAATTGTGCTTAGCACCACTTCCTGCTAAACAGCTTTACCACAACGGATCAAATGTCATATTTTTGTTGCCCGTAATTTTGTGTTATAAACACCGCGCTAACGCCTTTAATGTTACTAAACAATATCCCCCAAAATCAATTTGTAAGTTCACAATGAGCTGTTCTCATTTCATAATAAGGTCGTTCGAAAAAAAAAAATGATAGGCCCAAAATTGAACCAACGATGGCATTTTGACACCATTAGTTTAAACGGTTTGTTGATGGGGGACACTATACCACTGCAAGACTCGTCTTTATTCTGATGGCTTTATATTAGTCTGTGCGGTTTTGTTTTCATTTCTCACTCTTGTGATTTATCGTTGAAGCGTGTTACGAAAGTACGCCCACAAACTCTTAATATAGCACACCTTGATTTATGGTCACCCCAGCAAAACATGCATATTTAACATTACATGCGGCTCACCGCACGGATTCGACAACATTCATTCAACAACAGTTAAAGTGTTCCCAATTTATACCGTTTATTGTGGCGCAACAAGTTCATGACCAAATATGGATATAAGATGATCCACTTGCCAACAAATATCGAAAACGAATCTGCAGTGGCAGTGGTTATGGGTTTTTGGTGTGACGTGTCTGGTAACATATCGACACGTAAAGCGCACATTCTACGGAGTGATAAGAGTCCAGTGGTATTTTAATGATCAGTTGTTCAAAAGACAGAACAAACGAGCTGCTCTTTTACTTGGAATCCTCTTTTTGATGGGGGGGGGGGGGCAAACTCAAAACGAAGTTTTGGACAACATCCTTGCAGTAAAACATATGATTCCCATTTGTATGCCTGCGTTGACTCTTGTAAATAATGAATACGAAAACCAAGATGGCCGATTGTGATGACGTCATCTAAGATCAACTTCCTTGCCCCCTTTTTTGACGGTATGCGTTTACATACCGTTCTTTGTCATGTTTATTGTTGTTTGGGGATAATGTAAGCTTGCTGGTGGCATCTATGGTGTAAGTATTACTTACTTAAAGACGATTAAAGACCATTGTTTGATTGATTAGTTTTTTTCATTTGGTTTATTTATTTTAAAAAAAGTTTCGCAAATATCAAGACTTGGTTTCCACCGCGAATATGTTTTACTCCTTTTCCATCATTTTATTTCAAAAAGAACAAACTGTCCAGCCACATAAAAAGCCACGCTCCGCTGCCGTTCAGTCGTAGCTTTAGAGATAATCTTACAAAAACACTGGACGTATGGAAACCGTCCGCGCGTTGACATCAGAGATCGGACTACGCCCCAAGGCTAACGGGATGCGAACGATGGGGCGGATCGGCTGCATCACTAGCCCACCCAGGGTGTGAGCTTGCCCGAACGAAACCACTATACCATAAACAAGAAAAAAATACAACTTCTATACAATGACATAAACCCGTTGTTGTTGCCACATGTTCGAGCTCAAATTCAAGCAAAATGTTTTAATCCGACTGCCGACAGACAGCTATAGAGGTGGGTATAATGGTTGTGTATTACGGAAGGTTAGCATGGGTATCTCTAGGGTTTTTTAGGTCGAGTTGGATCCTCTCAGTTAACACCCAGTATCTCTCCTTCTCCCTCTCTCGCTCTCTATTTCGGTTTCTCCCCCAGGGGTGACATATATAAGTGCTCGCGTGCCAATTCAGAACAGACACGCGCCCACCTATGCCTGGCTCACCGGGTTAGTCAGGTTGGTTTCCATCGTGAACTCTGCAAGTTTTTCTTTTTATGAAGAGAGACCCCAAAATAGACATTGGAACGCTGGTGGATATACGGCACGCGGCATCTTACAGTGGTTGTTGTTGATGGAGATTGTTGTAAGGGTTAGTTGCGGACGAGAAACGTCTCACTATTGAGCCTCATCGGATGACTATAATTAATGAAAATAATTGCGTAATGATCACAGTTAGAATAAAAACAGAAATTGTACAAGACGGCTGTCATGTTTTTTTCTACCTTGCAATGGCGCACTCACTGGACTACACCTCTTATATTATTTCTTGGTATGTTATTTTTGATCAAAGTTGTGAAATTTCCTGACAAAAAGTTCTACATTTGCTGGTAGTAAGTGAACAACTCAAAGACCGATCTATACAGTTTGTGAGGCATTGAACAAAAAAAAAGACATTTAATTTCATGTAACAATTATCGGCATGCTTTTCCGCGAAACCCGAGAGCAGTTCAATCAATCTTACTGCTATGTTATTCGACTCCCTGAACTGAAAAAAGGTATCGGCTCACGCCAAGCATTCCTTGTGAGCTTTTTGTGTATACGTAGGCACGTCGACGTACGGCAAAGATATCGCTGAAGAGTCTGCCTTTACACTTTCGACCGACTGATTTATGTCATCGGGTTCAACTTCTCTTCTCTGCCGATAAACTACACCGATTGTTTAAAAAATGGGGACCCGTTTTTTTGATATACAGCACACGCACTCTGATGCCCCTGTTTACAGTACGGCACGAGCCTACACGTGGCACACACTGTGTCTTGGATAATTGTCGACCCGCCGCCAGCCACGAATTGGCCCTCTATAAATTTCTCCGGGGCCTCTCGGTCCACCAGCAAGCAAGCAAACACTACACCGCCACGGCACCGCCAATTATGGGGCACTCCGTGGCACACAAGGGCGCCGATGGGTGTCCAGAAGAGAATGGTGTCCCATGGGTGCGCACGGGATGTACAGCTGTTGGGAATCGCAGTCCAGGTCACCGAGGACACTTCTTTGCCATGCTGGGATGCGTGGATGGGGGTGATAGTTTAAGGGGTACCAGTCTGTGTGAATGAGCACACACACACATACACAACCACCCTCAGCTTGAACTGACTTGAGATGAATTTATTCTATTTTATTTCGTCATACGACGATTCAAAGGCCTTAAGACGCCACCAGAAAACAAAAAGTGACGAATTTCAAATGCATAGATGTGAACGCAGGATAGTGCACTGTTTAGTAATTAATTAACGCTGCTAATTAACACTAATGAGGCAACTGCTCTTCACCGCTTGTTGCAAATTGTTCTATCATTTAGAGTCACATAACAGAAGAAAAAAACAACAACAAAGCTTTCCCAATGGATTGTCAAAAAAACCCAGCGTTTTTCAAAAGCCAGAAGTGTTATTTTGCTTTCAAGGGGGGAAACAATGGAGGCAACTGAAACAGCTCCCATTCCCGATGAATAACATTGAGCTTGACGGGTTAATTCAACAGCGATTATTCTGGTGAAATCATCACAGTGGCAAAAAAAAACCAACACACTGAAAAACTACAAACCAAAGTGGCTTCTGCAAAACAGCTTCAAGACAGTGTTGTTGAGCAGCTGTTGCCCGATAATCCCCGCATACTAACATCTCTGAAAGATGCTCCGACATCTGACAGAGTAAGGGCCAGATGACATTGTTATAATATATTTATACATACAAAATAAAAATCAGTCCGTAAAATAAAAGTTTGCTTACCTGAATGTTCTACGGCTGATTCGTCGTCCATTAAAGGAGATGTGCTGTAGGGGGGTGCCTCCGGTGACTGAATGATGTCACGTTCTTGTTGGTCATCCGCGAGAAGAGCATCCGTAAAAGTGCTGGAAACTGTGGCGGTGTGGGCCGGGAATTTCAGGTGAGCAGATGAAGGGGAGCTCACGTATGATGCCTCGGGAGCTTGTAGGTTCTCGTAGTAGTGCTGATGTTGGCAAGACGGCACCACCGTATGATGACCGAGGGTCGTGGTGAACATACAGGAGCTCTTCACCGCCGGAGAATCCTCCCAAACGGTTGGGTTTCTCTCAAAGGTGTCGAACTCGCCGTAGTTCCGCAGAAGAGCTGGCTCTACGGTAGCGTCTGAAACCCCCAAGCATCGGGGCCTACTTGCCGGCCACTGCTGCATGCTGATACAACTTGTTCAAGACCCGCTTGTCCCGAGACGCTGTAGTTTGTTCCCGTCTACACTGTCCCGCAGCAATCTTGCTTTTGAGCGCTGGGTTAGTTTGGCTGGATACGCGTAAACAGAACCAGTTGCTAGCACCCACCAATCAATCATTACTCACTTCAGGGGTTGTATTAAAATTTAATGACAATTTTATTCAGCTGTTCTTAACCACGACAATCACAATTGTGCGCATGTAAACAAAACAAGTGTTAAATAGGCAATCTAAATTAGTCTCTTCATGTGCCGAAATTTCTAAGCTCAATCGCGAAATGTCCTGCCGAATTTTCACACCGATATTTCCGCGATTTAAAAATTTGCATCACATTCGCGAGAGAACGAACCTCCTCTCGGAGTAATTATGAAAGTCAAAACCGGATCGAATATCGTTTGAGTCATAAACATCAACTGGTTCCGTGAAAAGTACGCCGTGAACTTTCGGCAAGGGAACCTTCACCTGTGGCTCGCGGAGATCAACTGGCAACATCCAAAGAAAGGAGGCGGAGACTAAGTGAGACGATCCCTGGCACATCACCGACAGAGCAGGCGGACATCTGCCATTCGCAGAGCCCAATTTCACCCTGGAAGCGGGATTTTCAAAAGGGGACCATGTCTGTTTTGCCACGGTGGGCAATGGTCCAAGCAACCGAGGAGGTTCAAAGACTCTCTTAGCGCCGGCATTGTGCCGGTGCGTCTTGGCCACTGCTCGCCTCAGCACACGCAGACTTTCTCCCGACATGAAGTGACGAAAATCAAATGTTTTTGTTTATATCTTAGTCTAGTTTTATTAAATTAAAAGAAGACTGTTTAACCAATCAACTGAACAGCTGATTTCGACTGTGAAATAGACGTCTTGTAGCAGAAACACCCCGTATTGACATGGGTTGCATTTTACGTGACTGGGCGATGGTGCGTCAAATGGCGGCGCCACTGGCACCATTGTGTTGACTGAAGAACATTAAGTGTGATCACGTGGTAATCACAATGTAAGTACAATTATGCTTTTAATTGTTGGGAACATTCCATGAGAATCAACATTGTCACCATCGTTTTGCTATTATTAACAAAAAGAGAGGCAAAGCCGGCATCTTGGCGAGACAAACCCCCAACACTGTCAATTTGTTGGAAAATTGCTTCACCGTAAACAAATAGTTGATAAACTTTCGTTTTCCATGATTTTATTTTCAAAAGAGAGTAAAAGAAGGAACATAATCTGTCTTTTCCAGCGTTCACGAAGGAGTATACAACAGCTGTTAAGTTCCCTGTGTTGCTCGACCGCGTCGGCGGTGCTTACTAAAACTCGTGTCGTTGCCATGACAGAGACCTCTAGCGATCCATGTTTTTGTGTCATGTTTCAGCACTCCTTGCACGTAATTTACACTCGATATTATCATTTTTGTCATTTGCAGACGACGAATAATAATTAATCGGCACTTGGATGCCATTTTCATCTCACTTGCTCCTTCGCCCGCTGAGAAATACCCTCCCGAAAGCGCGAAAACGGTAACTGAGCCCAGTTTGTATTACTAGAGTAAAGAAATATAAACAAACTAACATAAACTTTGCAGACTCGTCCAACAAGTAGATTTTATTTCGTTTTAAAAGCGTCAAAACACACCAATCTGTAGATTTTTTTCTTCAACAAAAATACTTTTCTGTGTTCTGGTATTATTTGAGTTAATTGGGTGATGTTTAAGTGAGTATAATACTGTACTGTTAATTACATTAATTATTCTTCTTGTTGTACATGTAAATTAGGCTCTGTCGGGTTCGAGGCCAGACAGGTCGTGGGTTAACCGATCGTGCCGAGATTTCGTTTGCAGACGGTGCGAGTCAAATGTCTGTCGATTCTTGACTCTACTGCCGCCTATTTCATGGATTTTACAGTTCTTCTGAGGATATACAGGTCTAGTTTTTGCTTGGATGTGGCTGTTTGTGCTGGTTTGGGGGTAGGAAGTTGCCACGCTGGATGAGAAAACGCTGAGTCGGTTAGAGACCAAGAGCGGCTGTTTGCTCACGCGTCGCTTGGCAGAGACGCAGGGCTCGGCATTGCCGACAACGCAACGTGATAAGTGTCTAGATGGTCTATCGTGTGTTTTCCTATGCTACTTGTGCCTGTATATTTTCCTACGGCGAACAATGACCCTTTTTCCAAGCCCGCCCTCAATTATTTACTAGAGGTGGAGGATTTTTTTGGGTGTGTATTCGAGAAACTAAAACTTGACTTGGTATTTTTAGGGTTTTCTATTTCAGATTTTGAGCGAATACTTCCCTCTTTGTAACACCAAACAATAAGATTGCGCCAAGGAGATTCTGCAGAAGAGTCTAATTCGGTATGAATGTCTGGAGCATCTCGCAAAAAAAAAAAAAAATGAACAAATTAGAAGTTTGAACTTCAGCAGAAAAGTCGGCTGCTAATTGAAAAGGAAAAAACAACGCCGCTAATTAATTCTAATAATTTTAAACGTCCGTACCCGCGCAACATGTGCTGGTTTGTTTTTTTCGAATCTCAAAAGTCGGTTTTAAATAACGTCCTAATCAAAAACTAATCACATCGGTACACATACAAATTATTAATACAAACCTCAAGTGGATAACATTTTTTCCTCCTGTTTTCAAAAATTTACGGTAGAGGTCTCTTGCCTATTCGATGGATGGAGCAGCAATTTTTGGCGGGCTGATTTTGCTTGTCTAGGCTGGATTTTCTTTTCAATTCAAGAAGCGGGTTGGCAGCGCTATGTAATTGCCAGTTAAACCCACTACACGGCACTGCACTTTCGGAGTTTCTGTATTTGAATAGAAACAATGTATCGACCTGTAACTGAGGAAATACCCCCAGACGAGATCGCGCTGGACACCCCTGTTGATGGGGTCGCACCGGTTGGGGAAGGAGTTGGTGGAGAAAGACCGTGTCCCGGCGGTGGGGAGGACGGGGATGAAGACCGGCCCGTAGCGGATCATTCGGCGGTGGCTGACCCGGGTGTTGAGTTCAGCTCGTCTCGGTCCAGCCCTGGACTAACGGGACAGCATCAGCCAAGGAACAGAATACAGTTGAAATGGGAACCTCATTATCTCACCACCTTGCCAGGAATTATGAAAATGCTACAGCTGGTGAGTAAAAGAATTGTTGATTATTTGTTAAAGAAATTGTAAACTAAAACAATTAAACTCCTACCACAAAATGTGTACTTTTTTATTTTGATGAATTTGTTATTAATATTAATTATAAACTTCCCTGCTAGAAATGCATGCATATAAATATGTACTAACAGTATAAAAAAAATATATTTTACCATATTTTTCTTAAAAATTAAATTGTTACCAGTTTTTTGAAGCAGATTCACTTTTATTATTTTGTATTTATTTTTTAAATAAAAACAAATTAAAGTTTTTCTAAATATTAGGTCATTTTCACCCTATTCCTAAAAACCTAAAAATCTTAGTATTTTCATCTCCTTTGTTTTTATTCAAACTTATTGCAATATTAATTGTAAGTTGTCAACAAATCCCTGTTAATTAATGTTAAGAATAATTAAAAACAATTAAAAAATAAAATTCTGCAAAATTTTAATATAAATAGGCATTCATAAATACCACAGACAGTTTCTCTACTCCTATTGGTGGAGAGTGTGTCATGTGGGCATGTTAAAACCTGTGATAATGACCAGCTGGAGCTGTTTATTACAAGCTGGCTTCTGCAAGATTATCACGCGGAACGCAATTCATAGCTATAGTAACAGCGCGAAATCTATCTGTAACCATTCAAACAAACAAATAAGCAAACAAACAAACTGTATTTTGTTTACGCTTTTTAACACAAGTGCATTTATGAATGGGAATAAAAGAGTAGTGATTCGTTCTTAAATGTCCATTTAAAACCTTGCAGGATCGTTGCCGTGCGATCGGCTGCTGACCCTGCCGGCTTTAAACGGCCGTTGAAGAACCCGTCGCTTACCCTTTATTCCCTGTTTCAACAATGTTCTACTAGGTTTGATTTCTAATTGCACACGTAAGCAGCAATGAAAGTGTTTATTATTATTTCTCAGTGGCTTGGCTGTAACTGTTACTTCAATGGGCCATATTTTTGACCGCGTGAGGGCGCTCTCAATCACTTCCGGGGGTATATTCATTCATACCCAAAACAGTTTTTAAAGATTGGAACACATTATAACCACAGACATCTAATCCATCACAGACAATAAGACTTTTAAAGGAGCCGTTATAATCCACCTCTAAAGCAAATTGAAACTACGGCGCAACAAAAGTGACAGAACGCCTATTAATTTGTGCAGGGCGAATCGCGTGTACCCCCGGAAGTGATCAAAATACTATTTATAGCGCCCTCGCGCGGTCAAAAATAAGGGGCATAGACCTCATTGCAAAGAGAGAAAATGCATTCAGACATTGTTGTGTTGAAAAAATCTACCAGAAATGGGAGGAACCCCTCCCCTCCGTAGACATGACAGGTGTTAAATAAATGAAACAGGTAAAAATAGCTAAACAACCTTTGGGACATGCACATTTTTGGAACCTCACAACCCTTGTTCTGAAAAAAATTACAATGTGTAAATTAAACAATTTCATTCATGTTTTGAGTTAGTGATTTTAAGGTAGGGACAGTAAACCCATAACCAGACAAGTCCGACAGTCAATTTTAGTAAACAATTTTATGAACAAAAATGTTGTTCAACTGTTGTGTGAATTTATTTCATATTATAAGAGTAAGACAAAACATCTTTAATGCTTGTTAAAAAAAAATTAAAAACAGCTAACTGTTTTTCTGGTCTTGCTGGTGCAGTAAAAAAGTTGACTTACAAGCATTGCTGTCTGGTTGAATAGAATTCCTCCAAGATTCGAGCCCTGTATTAAATGGATGTTGTAACCTAGATTATCAAAACCATATTCCAATATCAGAGTTGTTGCTGCTGTGTTTATTTATTGTTTGAAAATTTTAATTGATTTTTATTTCAATTGTCTCAGTTGGTAACTAAAAACCTTCTTAAATGCTCTGATTCATTCAAAGCATTCTCTACACAGTTGGAGGTAATTTGTGCACTACTTTTTCAAGGAAAAGAACAGCCCATAATTGACAGCTTTGAATAAAATATTTGACAGCTAATTTAAAAGCATTTTCATGGATCCCGAGGGGGGAGGGGGGTATCAAGGCCATGTGAAACAAGGAGTTAGTCTTTTAATAATGAGTAACTGTTGATTTTGTTATGAATAATATAAAAAAATTAGGCCTCAAGTTTTTGTTTTTTTCCCCCAGAAAATGTTTTGTTTGGGTGAAACAAAACGAGTCATAGTTTACATAGTTAAGCGTCAGTTCTTATCCGTTTTTTGTTTTGTTTTAACGCAGCTTATCGTGGAACTGTATGTAGGTTTTCTTATCCGCCAGATATGCTAGACGTAGCCACCACCGCCCCCTCAAAATATTTCTTGTGGTACTATGCTTCTGGATAAATACACAAGAGATGGCAAACACAACAACGCCTATAAGACCTTTTGTGAACTTTACTCAAGTGGAACTGGTGATGGTTTACTTCCTTTACTGTTTATTAAAGTCATGTATGACATCTTTATGGAAACCTCCTTCCCTCTAGGGTACACAATTTAAGGTAAAATTATTTTCCAGGCTGTGGCTGTTGGTGATTTCTTAAAAAAAATGGTGCCAGACCAATTTCAAAGATTGTAGACACCCCCCCCCCCCTTCTTCAAGTTCCTTTTTGGGGTGTCTGTGATCTCAGGTGTAATGTGGTCTTGACAGAGAGACGGTTGTGTGGTTTTATGGAGCAGTCCAATGATTGATCACTGTGTTGATTCAACTATGATTCAACTACTACAGTGTGTACTGTATGCTAGGGCTTTATACACTACATCACCATGGACTAAGCACCAGCGTGCTCTGGATCGTGTGTTTTTTGCGGTCTGAAGCGTGGCCCCTTGGATGATAAATTTGGGGTCTGAAGGAACGAGTTCCGGACCTCAGTCCTCAATCAGCCAAGGGTCGTAAAGTTATTCCTTTGTTGTAGACAGAGAAGGATGCGTTGCTTTTCGTGTAATTGGTGAAGGGTTTTGGCTTCAATTTGACTTGCAATGTTTAGTTTCCAAATGAAATCCCATTAGATTACAAACATTTTCGGCAGTTTAAAGTGCTTACAGCAGATAAAATGACATTTTGGACCATTTAAATGTAAGCATAGATTTTCCCCACTTTTTCATTTATAAGGTTTTGTGCATTTTTGTACAGAGAGTTATTAGGTTATATAATAGTTCATTCATGAACTCTGATAAAAATGGCATTAATTTTGAAATGTACAGACCCATTTGTTTTCAATGTCCGTCATGTTTTAAATATCACTCTAACAGAATAAACATTCAACATGAGATGACGTTTTACAGCATAATGATTTATAGCAAGGTTAATAGAAAATGTTCCCTATTTTAAATGAGGAATAGTGCTAATAGACCCCTTGCAACACAGAACACAATACTGCACAATAGGCATGTGATCATTTCCACCATTTTGGGAGGCAATTCCGTTGTGTAATAGTTTGACTCCCAGCAGATTCTGGAGAGGATAAGTGAGTGTGCCTCGCAACCTGCAAAGGGCTGATGCATCTCCAAACTCAACCTGACCTTGAGTCCCTCAAGGTAATTAGTTGGTTAAAACGATTGTCACCTTCCAAAAAGAAAGAATAAAAATACTCTACAGTGTTGTTTTTGGGTTACAACATATTACAACTCTTTTTACAGTACAGAGCCAAGTCCTAGGTAATTCCTGGAGAATTTTAAGCTCACCTCTACCCCATGTTTGTGTCACACTTGATGCAACCCCAGGGATAGCTTTGTTATTTTCACACCAATATTATCTTGGGTTTTAACTTATAAAGAACTATTTAGTAACAGGGACACCCTTTTTTTCATTCTATCACAAATTTTAACACATGTCTACATTTTGGCTAAAACAAAATATGCACTACCAGTACAGTACATGATATAGCATAATCACAAACTCCTTTCATGTACAATGCACGTACACACATTGCTCACGTGTAAAGTGAAGATTTATGCACAGCTTCAAGTGTATGGATAAGTACTCTACATGGTACAGATGACATGTACATGTACTATATGTTAGGAGTATAGACGCAGTAGATGCTGTTATTAGTTGCATGAGAGACTGTTATGCATGTCCCTTTGTTCTTACTCCTGGCATGGTTGCCTTGTTCATGAATGAGACAGTGATTAATGTTGTTGATACCCTGCGATGGTTAACCTCTTTGACCCTATACTCCCAGGCTTCCATCCTTGCAGACGTCTGATGATGATGATGATGATGAAGTCCTCCACTGGGTGTCCTTGGGATGATGAAGGGTTCTTTTCTGGGTGCTGACTGGGGGGGGGGGGGGGGGGGTGGGTTGGAACAGGGCAATTTGTAGGAGAAGAAATGGGGGACCAGCAGTCAAAATACATTGATACTAATCTGTTATGTTTTAGGCTGAACTTCACTGTTTTTCTGGCCACTGATTTAAGAAGTGAATAGGCCAGTTTACCCAAAAAATTGTATGAACAGTTAACTAACGCTATTTTGAGGAGTCAAACATTTAGGCGCAAAATGGCGGATCGTGCTAGTTCACTCAGGATCGGATTAACCACTTGCGAGGTATATTTGTGTGGAAATTTACATTCTACTTTTAAAAGATCTTTCCAACCATATATTCATTTCATAAAAAATTATTCGATTTCCCAAAGTACCCAATTTGAAGGCAAGGTGTCTGAAAAAATCCCAACCCAGCAGAAGAACACGTAGCTTTACTCTGCATCGTGTATAAACAATGTGCAGTATAACCTAAGCTACATGGAACTTGTTTAAACTTGCAATGCAAGCTAAGCTAGACAATCCTACCTCCATGGCTAGACCAACACATGGTAAAGAACACCACTGTTAATTTTCTAGCATTATATTTCATTACTACTCCAAGGCTGGGGGTTAATTGAGAACCTTTTGATATAAAAACAACTCAACAAACGTTTTTAAAGGCTTTAAAGTTAGGGTATGCTTTTGGTAATTGTCAAAGACATGTATCCTCAACTTGGTGTGCCCCATGCATAAAATAAGAAACCTGATCGAAAATTTGAGCTCAATGGGTCATTGAAAGTTGCAAGAAATTAATGAACGAGAAGGAGTGCCTTTGTTGCATAGAATTGTGTGACTTCAGATGCCTGAGAAAAGCGTCTTGCCTGAGGCCTTCTTTGATATTCAAATTTCTGAAAAATGACCTCTTTCTATAAAACTATGTTACCTCATAGGGGGCTACTACCAGGTCTCCAGTGCTCTTTAGTGTTTTTTTTATGGTCAATAACTTGTGGAGTAATTACCAAAAGTACACCTTGCCTTTTAAGAAGACCTAAGGCCTACATGTAGAATACTGTAATGTTAGTTTTTCAGCAGTTTATTTCATTACTGGATTACTGATCTAAGGTTGGGGGCTATTATCTTTCTGGTAATATTATTTAAAAACCTCAACGAGTTTGGCACTATAAACTGATCTACAAAATAGTGTGGCTTGAGATGATTTTTTTTATTAACAAGTTAAGGATTTCAGATTTAAAACATTCATTTTTTTTGTAAACTTGATACAAGATGTTAAAAAGGAATCCTTTAAAAAAAAACTCCCCTCTAACTTGAATATTCCCATGTGGAAGAAAACTTTTGCTGAACTCTCCCATTCTAATCTTCCTGGATCTATGAGTTTCTTTTCCAGTGTTGCAGTTCTCGTCTTGTCACATAAGCATTTCCACTTGTTGTCTTTTTCATTGGTCTGTTCACAAGAAAAACAATTTTCACTGTTATTTTCTCAGCAGAAAAGCATTTTCAGTGGTATTTCTCACTGGTCTTTTCACATGAGAAAGGCATTTTTTTCAGGTCTTTTTGCAGCAGAGAAGCTTTTTTCACAGCGCCTGTCTTTCCACAGCAGAAATAAGTTTTCAGTGAAAAAAGCATTTTGGATGAAACAGAAGAAAAAATAGAGAAAAGGGAATAAAAGTATAATTTTGATATATATTGATGGCGGCACAAAGATCTTTGTGAAATATTCCATCACTTCAGCATAAACAAAATAAATTTGTGAATATAAGAAAAACCACTGCAGTCTAGTAATAGGAAAAAAAGTATCAAAAAGGACGCGGTGGTGAAACAATAAATTGCATAAAGCTCCTATAACTATGCAATCATGTCTTTGCAGCATTGGAGCATTGGGGCTATAAATCCACAGGGAGACATTAATCTAATCACATAGGGTCAAGGTGGAAGAGACCCAGATTCATCTGAATTGCAAAATGTTGCATCTAGAACCCCGACATTGATACAAGAAGAATTGTGGGGCTCACGCAGGGGGCGCAGTCGGTCCCCTATACACCCACTGTCACAGGTTATTAGCCTCAGGGGTTTAAAATGGGTCAGAAATAGGCATTTGTGTCGTACTAGACATGGGGGTTGTTCCAACCTGTTTGCTATAATAGGACATATGGTTGTGCTTAAATACAATTTTCATAATGTTGTTTTATTTCAATTTTTTTTAAATATAGTTTGACTAATGATAAGTTTGTGGTGCAGTGAATATATGGGGCAATTGTTTTGACATGATGTATATGTCACAGGCAATTGATGCGTTCTGAATTCTGTTGATTCGTAACAACAACACAACAACATTTTTTTTTAAATTGTATTATTTTGTTTGGTAGACTGTTAGAGTTAAGGTTGTGGAAAGATGACCCTGCTCCACCCCAACCACTGTTAGATGTCATAATTGCGTCAGGATAAAGGATAATATTATTAGGGTTACGGGTCAAAGCCAGTGTTATTTCTGATGCTTTAGTCATTTAACCAAACTATGATGCCTCATGGTGAAGTTAATCAACCTATTGTTGTCCTACTGCTTATTGTGTTGAATAAATGTTAATGTTGACTACTGAAATTGCTTAAATGCATTTTATAGGCTACTTAAGCCTGGTTCAAACTTCCTGAGAATGCGAATGTGATAAAAATTCTGACATCACAGCACTGTATTTATTGCGAATGTTTCACAGGAGTTAAGCACATTTAAATTTTTCTGTCACTACTATTTGTTGCAAATTTGTGCTGCCAAAATTGGTATCGCATTTGCATTTTGCATGAAGTATGAACCGGGCTTTACTAGTGTGTAATAAAATGGAATGTTAAACCGCCTTTTAAATTGAATTTTGTGAGATGCAAGGATATTGATGAAATAAATAACAGCCATGCAATAATCAAGTGTCTTAGTAAACCCCTCATGTCTTTTTTTACACTCTTCTTGGTATTGTGGACATCTTTCCTTCCTTTAATTTACTTGCAATTTAATTCCGCGTTGTAATTGAGCAATTTTGCAGACCTCATGTTTTCGAATCAAAGCTAAACAGCTTTCCTCTCACCCTGCTATACAAACATAATTTCAGTCCTGCCTGCAGTCGCCAGTTCCGTGTTCAAGGGGGGTTGTCCAGTTGCCCCTGGCAACCCAAGGTTCACCAGGACAACATGAACCAGCGAGGTTCTAGTGAGGATCAAACCGTATCGAGGGTCGTTTTTGTTTGAAACATCAGAAAACAATGACACAGTGAGATACCAAGTGTAGAAGGAATTAACTACCTTAATTAAAAACTATGACATGAGACCCCATAAAAAGAACCACCTTAATGGGTCTGTGGTGTGTCAGGGCCGAATCCGACAAGAGCACTGGTCAATACCTTACGTTTAGGCATTCCCTTACGAAGCTTGTGCAGAATTTTTGGTGCTTTTGCCCTGTCAGTGAAAAATGGTGAACGCAAGCGTAGAATTCTACAGAAAGCAGAGCCATGAAATGTCCCCTAATAGATGTTGGTGATTTGGCTCTGGACATAAAAAATCCTTTGTGCAGGGGAAGACTTTTGGAGGGGAGACGTTTGGATGGTCCTTTCACGTGCAATATTGAGCATGTGCATGCATATTCATAGCCATGAAAAGAACCAATATGTCTGCTGTCGCCAGTGTCTCAAAAGTCTAATGCATTGTTTAGTATTTTATTTATAAAATTGTGTTCTGGGCTTAAATAGAGCAACAAGCAGTGTAGGATTAAATTGTGTGCAGGTGACTTCACTGTGTGAATTAACCTTCATATTTCTGCCACTGGTCTTTGTCAACGTACCCTGTGTTATAGCAATTATGAATATCGATTTTCTTTTGTATCGGCCTGTGGGGGGGGGGGGAACTGACTATTTTCCCTGCCTCCCTCATTTCGTGCATGGTTCAGGGTACATCGATTGCAACAAGCAAGCAAGCAAGATAGCCTCTGTCTCCAATTTTGTTTTACTTACATGTTAAAGGTCTTCATGCCAGGATTGAAAATAAATTACACTTTGCAAAAGGGCAGTTGTAAGTTGACTGAGTGTGCATCCAGAAAGCAACAAGAAGTGCAACCCCAGTATCAATCTAGACCCTGGTGTCGATGTGATGTTGAGTGATACATGTGTGATTTTGCTTAAAGGAGGGAGCGTGGGGTCTCGTCCAGGTCTCTTGTTATCAGATCGAAGGGAGGGCGGGGGGGACCCTCAATGCTGGTCAGCTCATCAAGGCGCTGCATCACCGTCCTCCTTAATAAGCTCCATCAGGTTTATAATATTTACCATGTGGTGTGTTTAAATTTAATGTATTTCATTTGTTATGGTGGTCTACTTTTTAAGGGGGTGGGGGATAGGGGGGCCTGGTAGTTGAATTAGAAATGAGGGTAACATGAGGGCTGGGGAAAGAAAGAAAGAAAGAAAGACTGCATTGTATGGACAAACAAAGAGTTGATAAATAGATTACATTTTTGTGTGGAAAAATGTGTTCCATTTTTATTGAATTTGTTCCAATTTTGCACACACTTTTGCACTTGTTCAATTTGATTTTTTTTTAGAGAGCCAGTTTTTTTGGGTGATCAAAATGTTTGCCTCTCTGTTTCATTCGCTTTCAATTAAGGAATGCAAAATGCAAAGTGACGGCTCTATATGCATTCCTTAGAACCAGTATTAACAACTTTGTAGAACTATTTTCAACATTCTGTAAAGTAGTATCTTTTAAATGTACCAAGATGATATCTTTGCTGTAACTTTGTTTAGCTTACAAACGAAAGTAGAAAAAACAACTTTTTGTACAATTTTGTGTAATTTTTTTGTTAGATACAAGACTTTTCATATATATGTTAAATTACTTGAATGTGTGTACGCTAGCAATTTCCAATTTCCAATGGATCTTCACTGCTGAATAGATGTACTCAAGTGTGTCTCATTCTTTACCCAATGAAGCTGTAAGTCACGGGACGAACATTGTACATATCGGGAAGGCTCGTTCTGCCCCCCCCCTCCCCACCCACATCAAGAATAGATTTGTGCAGGTTCAACAAATTCAAACTTGTAAGCTGTTGGATCGTCTTATTTTGACTTAGGGAAAAAGGCATCAGAATGCCTCGTCTGTTTTGCTTGCATTGTAGGCAATCAAACAACAGAGCCAACAACAGGGCCCACTTTCATAGTGTTGCTTAGCACAAAAAGTAGTTATAAGCAAAACAATTTTGCACACCTGAATAATAATAATAATACCAATTTATACCGCGCTTAGTACTACGTTTCTAATATTAAAGGTAACCAGCCAAAGTATCATTCCTTACAAACCGTCTGTGACTGGTATCCTGCATACTTTTGTTTAGCTAGAAGACTGGTATTCTGCTTACTTTTGCTAAGCAGAAAATGTTTAAGTGCTGTGTTCTGTGAAAAAGCCTGTAGGCCTAAGGGTCTATGTCTTTATTGTGCTTCAATATACGCCTCACAAAGAAGCCAACACTCACTCACTCACACGATTGACCCAAGTTGCCGCCGCATGTTTGAGACAGGCTCGATGTCTAAAGCCAACCCTGCCTTTAACTTGCATTGGTTCAGCACGGAGGGTTCATGGGGGCACCCTGATGTACAATTTGTCAAGTAAGTTCAGAGCTGGTGACAAGCTGGTCACATCAGCTATCAGTCAAAGAGGGTATGACCCACCGTGCCTTGGCTTTTCAATACTGAATGAAGCGTGGCACATGACACACTGCTTTGGATTTATGGCCTTTTGGGATCCCTCTAGGGATTGTTTGCTGAAATGAAGATCCAGATGATGGGTCAAATACCAAGGCATTTAATTTTGGGGACATTCCCTCTTATTATCCTTTTGGCTTCACCTCAGTAACCCCCCCCCCCCCACCCAGCCACCCCCCCCCCCCCTCACCCAGCCACCCCCCCTCACAAGTACAGCATTCACCGTGGATGAGTTGAGTTGCGACTGGCTATGAACCCCAGAACAATTTTCTTGCCTAACTCTTTTACTACAAAATTTCAATCTTTAGTAGTCTTCTTCCAATACATTGTTGCGTGTTTTTAAAATACTGAAGTTATCCAAAACCTGACTTGCTGACGAACCGCTATCATCAGATTTACTCCAGTGATTAAACGCCCTCTACCCTGATGGAGCCTTTGTGATGTGTATTTCATAACTTTAAGACAATAACCACAAGACACCAAGAGTACACTCCTTTTGTGTCATGTTACTCCTCGCCAATGACTTTGGAAACCCTTGTTAATTTTTTCTTTGGTGTGAAATAAGTTTTAACTGCCCTTGTCCTTGGGTTTACCAGTCAGGAATTAAAGATAAGGGTTCAGCGTGAGATAAAACTGTATTGCTGTTATTGAAGTTCAAGGCCTTTGAAACTGACCAATATCTTCCCCATCAGGGTATCTTCTTCTTCCAGGTAAAGTGCAGACAACAGACTGTGAGTAAGCTTGGGCGATATCACGATATAATCGAACATCGCGATATTAATTTGGAAACGATTTCGATATCGGATGGATTTGGTTTTAATCGAAATATCAATATATCGCGATATATCACGATAATCACGCTAATCGCGATAATCGCAATATCGATTCAATATCGCGATGTATTTGCTAGCTGAGACATCTTGCACCCCATAGGTTTGGAGTAAAACCAGAAGAATAGGTCATTAGAACACCTCTCTTAAGCTATGACTGTCTCTTCTACAACTTTCACTTGGAGTTTGAAGACTGATGATGTCAAATTTCATTAATTGCGATTATATCGAATATCGCGATATATTGTCGGCGATATATCGTGAATAAAATAAATTGATAACGCCCAAGCTTAACTGTGAGGTTGGTGCGCTCCCCCTCGGAATATGTGCCCAGGCAGACAAAAACAATCTCATGTGCATAATATACAGTGTAGTGGGGTTTAAAAAGCAGAGTGCCTGGTGGATGATTCTTTCCCTTCTCACTGCTGCCTTGAAGGAATTGAGTGTTGTAAAGTCACCAGGATCCTTCTTTATTGCCACAAAATATCCGAGCAGAACGTGTAACAATGTTCTGCCAAAAGAATGTTCTGCTCTTAAGTTACAGGATTGTACAGCTCGGACCCAATGTCATAGAGCCACTTTAATGCAAAACGCAGCTAAGCAAACATTTTGCATACAAGAAAAAAGGTTAGCAGCCCAAAATAATTCCATGCCACTTGTAGCCGTGACTGGTAGCCCTGCTTTGTGCTTCAACCAGAAGCTTGCTTAGCTGTATTATAGCTGAGTATGCAGTTGGATAAAATTGGGCCTCCAGTTATTTAATCATCATTCATAATATGAAAGCTTCTTTGAAATTGCAATGGTTTTACTGTATACTGACTGTCCTTAGAATGCCCAAATTAGCAGTTTAGTTGTGTCTGCCAACTTTTGTGCAGCATACAACATGTGCAGACATGTTTTTGAATGCCATAAAACCACAACGAATTACAATTACATTCCTGGGACCACTGGAGGTCAAAGACTAGTAAGCCAAGATTTCCTGCACCCCCTTAATGTCAGATCTGGATTACAGGTACATTCCGCATTTAAATGTACATTAAAATGAAATCATGGTTACAAGTGTGGGTTGTTTCTGAGTTATTGCAGGTTGCAGCTGCCTTGTATTATAGACCTATTTAGGCTGCTATTTGCTAAGTGGCTCAGTTTTCTAAATGACACTGTCTGATATGAAAAGCAGGCATTGAATTTCATCTTTGTTACTATATGCATAGTCATAATAGCTGCCTGGGTCTGAGAACACAAGATTTTTCTGATTGAAGCGCCCTTTGCAAAGTAAAAATGGCCTTGCCCTCACAAGGACAAAGCAAGGAAGATACTGTAGCACTTCCAGACTAAATAATTACAGTATTACCTAAGTAACTGCATGAACCTTCATAGCAACAAATTAGATAAACCTTGCCATGGGTACGCTCAAGAAGTTGTTTCTTACAATGGTTACCCATGCATTTTTGTTGATGTAGTTAGTCTGCAAGTGCTACCATATCTTCTTTGAGAGGACAAGGCCATTTTCATTTTGTATAGTGTGCTTCCACTGGAAAAGTCTATGGGAACATTTATGATGGGCACCAAGACCAAAACAAGGGCAACAGAGTCCTTAGCCTACATGTTATTCCAGCCGTTAATTTCACAAAACTCTTCCTAACTTAAGACTAGTCTTAGGACTTAGGACGAGTCCCAACCCTGCACTGTAGCATGCAGACCTTAAAGACATTGGAAACTATTGGTAATCGTCAAAGACCAGTCTTCTCACTTGGGTGTATTTCAACATATGCATAAAATAATACTGTGAAAATTTGAGCTCGATTGGTCGCCAGAGATGCGAGATAACTATGAAAGAAAAAAACACCCTTGTCACACCAAGTTGTGTGCTTTTCGATGCTTGATTTCGAGACCTCAAATTCTAAACTTGAGGTCTCGAAATCAAATTCGTGGAAAATTACTTTTTTCTCGAAAACTATGTCACTTCAGAGGGAGCCATTTCTCACAATGTTTTATACTATCAACCTCTCCCCATTACTGGTTACCAAGTAAGGTTTTATGCTGCTAATTATTTTGAGTAATTATCAGTAGTGTCCACTGCCTTTAAGATTAATCCCAAGTTAGGGTGAGTTACTCGCCCTTACTCAAGATAAGACGAGTCCTAACTCTTTGTGAAATCGACGGCAGGCCTTGGAAATGTTGGCTTACTTTACTTTGACTTTAAGCCTATATATAAGTAAAGATTTAGAGACCCAGGTTTTATTTTAAACACAAACCTTTGCTTGTGTGCACCTTGGAGAACACCAATTTGTGTGGATCCAGTTAAAAACAACTCTAGGGCCCTAGAGTTTCTTATATTCACCTTGGTGTTTTCCCTTGCAAAGGAGAATTAATTTCATTCACAAATCTTCGAGTAGTATATTGCTTTCGCAGAGAGCTGAGCAAGTCGATGCGTGACAAACAAATTTCCCCATTTCAAGAAAAAACACCAGTCAATTCAATAACCAGACAAATCTTGTTTAAATTGCTTTTCCAGAAGGGGGAACCAACCCTATCTCATTCCGCAGATTACTTATTGTAATCAACTTTTCCAAATTGATAACCTGCCTTTCATTCGCCACACACTTGAGATCAACAAGATTTGCATGGTGAACATTCCTTCACCACCCCCCCACCTTTTTTCTGGTAAGTGCATGTAATGTCAATGCTACATTATGTACTGTATGTTTTTGGTATATAGGGTTGCCAGATAAAACATGGGATTTTTTTTTTCCACCAGAAAAACTTGGGTTGAAGCTACCTCCATGGTTGAATTCACTTCCTGGAATGTCATACTTGTAATACATAGACTAAAATAGGAAACGAAATATCACATTGTAATACAAAAGTGGAAATATTGTATTACTGTTGTGTGTTGTTATACAAACTGCTAAATATGTAATACATAACACATGTACATGCACTGTGTGCAGTACTGCCTACCTGTATTTTGCTCCCTATTGCTCTATACACACAGTCTCTCTCACATTGGCAAGCATTTTTGTGTGCAGGGTTGAATTCACTTCCTGGAATATCATACTTGTAATACATAGACTAAAATAGGAAACAAAATATCACATTGTAATACAAAAATGGAAATATTGTATTACTGTTTTGTGTTTTTATACAAACTGCTACATATGTAATACATAACACATGTACATGCCCTGTGTACAGTACTGCCTACCTGTATTTTGCTCCCTATTGCTCTACACACAGTCTCTAGCTCTCACATTGGCAAGCATTTTTGTGTGCAGGGCTCTACTAGCTGTACACTGTGTGTAATAATCAGAGAGCAAAACCTTGCTCTATGGTATAATGCAGTGATATGTGTAATTGGATATTTATTTTTATTTTTAGTCTGAAAGCCCTTTGAAAATGTTAAGTCACGAAAGTAGCATTTATTTTGATAACCTCCCAAATCAACATTGCAATTCTTTTGATTGCATGGCCCAAATAAAATAAGCAATAGACCATGTAACAAAAACATGTGACATGTGACATATTTACAAAAGAGCCACAGAGGCTCCCCCCCCCCCTTGCAGGCATGATTTTGTGCACAGCTTAATAGAAGAATACATAAAATATTATGTGATGTAGATGGACCGTTTTTTTAATCATCACCATTTGAATGATGAAAGGAGAGCACATCTCTAAACTTGGTCAGCTGTTTTTTGTTTATCTCATCTGCCTAAGAGGCCATTGAATGTACATGGTGGCTCCATCCCTGTCAACAATAAAATAAACTTCACGAAAAAAACAAAACCGCCCAATTTGCAAAATTTTCAGAGGTTGATTTTTGTGGAGTGTTCATTGAAAACCAGAGGACGGGTCGGGTATTAATTTAATATTCACAAACCCCTGATGTATTATCCCGATATATGCTTAACTCCTTCAGGCAGTAGTGTGACATGCATTGATCGAGTAGTACGCAAGACGTACACGTTCCTCGGTACTGTAATGTATCACACACTCCTGCTCTATGCACACACTGAGGTAAACGGCACTCTTGTGCATGCATGCATGTATTGTCAACAGTTGCTATGGCATGTCTTCTGCCACAGTAAGCTGTGGCAATGAAATAGATACTGTTCTGACTGAGCAGGGCCCAATTTCATAAAGCTGTTTACCGATAAGCAAATTTTTGTGCTTACTGTGGCCAAAACATGTGTGTACAAAGAATAGCAGATTTGACCAGTTCTCAAGTTAGCGGAACATTTCTAAGTGCGCTTCCTCGTTCACCATGGATTTGCATTATTACGTCACTCATGTGCTAACCTCGGGTTTGCTTACGGTAAACAGATTCATGAATAGAAATTCTGCTAAGGGCACTCCTTAAGCACAAAAAAGTCTTGTGAGACTGCTGACTCCGCTAGACCACTCCTCTCCTGACTACGGTCACATTTAATGGGGAGTAGAAATCAGCAACCAATAGTTCGAGCGAGAGCAGTGATCTCGCGAGAGCAGTATTCGATTGCTGAAACCTGAATAATCTGTACATGACTCAACTATTTCACCGCGGCAGACCATTCACGACTTGTCCACAAATCTAATAATAACGAAGACTTATATAGCGTACGTATCTACCAAACAAGGTACTCAAGGCGCTGAGTATGTACAAACTTTCAGAAAGATAGGTTATTGCAGTGATGAATTTTGAGACCCAATTAGTTAGCACCTTATAATGGTTTACAAGGTGCTACGGCGCATACAGCAGCCACAGCCAGGAACACCGGGGCGAACCCCTTCTCTTTTCGATAAGTGCACTGGGTTCTTTTACATGCGTTACACAACACATGGGACCAACGGCTTTACGTCCCATCCGAAGGACGAAGCAATAGTTAAGTGTCTTGCTTAAGGACACAAGTGTCACGGCTTGGGATTCAAACCCACACTCTGCCGATCAGAAACACCAGAGTTTGAATTTGATGATCTTAACCGCTCGGCCGCAACACTTCTACTATCTACTATCCATCTGGAAATTCAGGCCAACACCTTGAAGAACAATAGGCTACTCCATGGCTATTGTGATTCAGTCTAACATTCCAGACCAGACGCTACCTTGCATTGTTATGTTATTCCCACTGTGAAATCACAACTGTTGTTGTGTCTAAGTAAATGGAACATGTCAGAAAGGCAGTTTTTTTTTAAGAAAACAGGTTGCAGGTAATCACCAAGTTAATATTTCAAGTTTTTACACAATCTTACATGAGGTATAGTCTGCCTCTGATCCTTTGATAACTTTGTATCTTGTGCTAGGGTACTAAAGTTTTTCATTTTACAAGCAGGGGTCCGATTTTATGAAGTATGTAAACACAAACAAACTTGCTAAGCAAAGAAAAGTATTGCTTCACATAAAAAGGTTACTGTCAGCAAACATAACACATTGACATTGCTTTGACTGGTGCCCCACTAAATTTATGCAAAGCAAAGAAATTTGTCAAGCAGTTTTTCTGCCTCTGAAGCTTTATGAAACTGGATTAAATTTTTGTGAAATCGTCAGCGAATATTAGGGGATTTTTGCCATGAATTGCACTTAACAAAATATCAAACAAAGTGACGTTTTACAGCGTTTTAATGTGAGGATAGAGACATGTTACTGTTGTTATTCCCTCCACCCCCAATTATGTTACTTTGTTGTTTACAACGCCAGTGGTACACTGTTTAGCTAGACTATTTTAGTGGTGGGCTCAGAATCCAATTAAGTCAGTCCACCAAGGGCATACGATTCAACAAAATTATTCATGTTTATTAGTTATAATGGGCCATCATTGATGAAGTGTAATCTAGGGGAAAACTAAGCTGGGCAGCACAGATATTTTGCTCAGAGTGCAGGGCAAAATTTGTTAGTTCTTGGCAGGCTGCACCGTTCCTGCACCGCCCACCATGACAACAACACTCTGTTGACCACACAAAACATGGTCACTGCTGCAAACACTTTGTCAGCTCTACCAATCCTGTATCATCATATTTTTATAATAAAAGAAGTGTGAATTTCAGTGCATGTAATAAATTCAAGCTGCTCCTAATACTAGAGCCAGCAAGGGTATGCCCAAGGGCACAGACAATCATAACCACATGTGATCTGAGGTCTAGAGAGTTAAAGTAAAGGCACTGAACATGTTTGGTAATTGTCAAAGACCAGTCTTCTCACTTGGTGTATCCCAAAATATGCATAAAATAACAAGCCTTTGAAAATTTGGATTCAATTGGTCTTTGAAGTTGCAAGAAAATTATGAAAGAAAAAAAAACACACTTGCTGTACAAAATAAGGTGCTTTCAGATGGGAATAAAAGACTTCTGGCCAGAAGTCTTTTATTATTGTAGTGAGAAATTACCTCTTTCTCAAAAACTACTTCAGAGGGAGTCGTTTCTCGCAATGTTTTATACTATCAACAGCTCTCGTTGCTCGTTACATGCTCATTATTTTGAGTAATTACCAAACGTGTACAGTGCCTTTAAACCAACTGACTGAGAGTCTCTTACTACCCACAGCTTGGACCATCCAGCCACCTGTCCACTTGCCCTTGCCAGACATATATGCAGCGTCCTAACCTTGGTAATTGGGCCTATATAATAAACCACAGCTTCATCAGCAAATTGAAAAGGTCTGTCATCTTTAAATTACCCACTTGTTGGGTTTCAGAAGGTGATGTTTACGAACGACTTTGGTTGGCAACTTTTCCGAATGATGTTTTGCTGAAGTTTTTATGAATTTGTTGTGTAATTTGCTCCTTCAAAACATCCTCAGATGGAGTTAGCGCACAAAAAATGCAATACAATGTTATTGTTATTATTTGCATGCTGGCATAGGTCGCTTCATGTAGTATTGTTTCTGGAGACATTGGGATCTCTGTTTGACCAATCAGTCCATGTGGATTTAATGAAAGGTTCATCCCCCTTTCCCTTAAGAGGGATCCAAAAATGATTTGAATGCATGTCAGATTTTGTTTTCGCGATCATAGCGTTATGTGGCAGACCTAGGCCAAAGAATAGACACTCATTTGAATTGGTTTTAATAAAAAGATATTTATAAAGCGCCAAATTGCCAAAAAGGCCTCAAAGCGCTAGATACAAAGGTAAAAAGCAATTTCCAAAATACAACATGACAATACAGAGGGTTTCCGAAGAAAACAATTGTTGTGTATTCTACTTTCTTGTTAAATTGAAGAATTTTATTGAATAGTATTTTTGTTTAAAGGCAGTGGACACTACTGGTAATTACTCAAAATGATTATTAGCATAAAACCTTACTTGGTAACGAGTAATGGGGAGAGGTTGATGGTATAAAACATTGTGAGAGAGGGCTCCCTCTCAAGTGCCGTAGTTTTTGAGAAAGAAGTAATTTTCCATGAATTTGATTTTCGAGATTTAGAACTTGAGGTCTCGAACTGAACAACTTCGTGTTACAAGGGTGTTTTTTTCTTTTCTTATTATCTCGCAAGTTCGATGACCGATTGAGCTCAAATTTTCACAGGTTTGTTATTTTATGCTTATGGTGATGTATACACCAACTGTGAAGGCTAGTCTTTGACAATTACCAATAGTGTCCACTGCCTTTAACTGCTTGTTTGAAACGCGCCTAAAGAAAGTTGCCAGGAAGCGCGGAGAAATAGGAACCCATTATGCATTTTCTCCATATTTTCTTACAACAAACCACTTACACAGTTCTGACTATATCATAAATGAAACCTTTAAAAGTGATAGTGGGGGAATTTATTTTATCTAGGGCAGTGGGCACACAGGGAAGCTGCAGTTACACATAACATAAACACACAAACTGTATCTGTACTCGTAAAATGTATTCGTAGTCTTACGAAACCTATCCACTACCTACCTACAATGTACAACCCCTTTAAACCCTTCAAAACTCTGATTGGTTTCCAATTACCACAGGTGGAATTCCCCCTATTGTCTATGACCCCCATCTTGCCATTCACCTGCTGGGAACACCCAGCCAATTTGGTAAAAATAGCTCAAGCAGAGAGAGAGAAATAGAGAGTCCATTACACAGGCCACCAATGCCAGAATGTACACAGCTGGCTTGTGTGATGATGCCAGTCATTATGTAACAGGTGTGATGCTGGTAGTTTTGTGGCGGTGGGGTTTACATACATGTAGCCCAGTGTCTGGGAGGAGTGAGTGAGTGACTGCCTGGAATGTTGATTAATGAGTGTTTAGCTTGGGTTGTCCTGATCAGGTCAAACTGCTACTGTTAGGCTAGGCACAGGTGCTCTAGGTTATCAGGCATCAGACAGGGTTAGTGAGCTGGGACAGCTGAGAGGGGGGGGGGCAGTTGGTCCATAGTACATGGTTTTGTGCTAAGACCTCTCTGTGGTGAATGGAAAACCAGTGTGTTTACAATTTTAGAATGACCTTCAGAAAAAAATGCTGGAGTGATTTTGATGCATGTGGTGTTTATTTGGGTTAAATTACATTTTATATACATAAAAGCTGCTATGACGCCAGGTTCTTTGCAATTGGGGCTACCCTACCCCTGTAGTTCCCCTTCAAATTATTTTTTAATGTTTTTGTGTAAATTTGTAAAATAGAACAAAAAAACTGACTTGTCATGCAAAAACACAAAATTCCGCAGAGGATTGTTTTTGATTGAATAATCTTTAAAGTTTATAATGCCCTACAAATTCTAAAAGCCTTGTCTGTGGTGTAAAAGCCTTTATGTTTTGAACTTGTACTAAATCAAGCCTGTGATATGTCAAAGAGTTGCCTGATTGCTAGGGGATTTCTCATTGATCTCCTTGGCCTTGTGATTTGTTTTTCGCTTGTTGAACATAAAGTCTCTAAACTTCAACAAATCTGGCCGGAGTTGCCTCTGCACCAGCCAGAATCTAACTATCCCTCGCACTCTTAGTAGAGCAGGGGACCGGTCCTTCTCAGTTGCTGGTCCCCCGATGCTGGAACTCACTACCAAATCCTATTTGCAACACAAACTCACTCCAGACATTCAAAAGTAAATTAAAAACACACTTGTTCTCTTCTCGTTCATAAACTTACTTTCTCGTAGCTTTTTTTTATACCAGGGCATTGTATCTTTGTAAAATGCGCATTATAAGTCTTATTTATTATTGTTTATTATTATTGAAGTTATTATCAAGAATAGCTAGTCATTGTATTACTAAAACTTCTCTAATCATTTTGGTGATGTGGGGTCTGTAAATCATCTGTAACCGTCTGTGAATTTAAAGGAACACGTTGCCTTGGATCAGTCGAGTTGGTCTTTGAAAAGCGTTTGTAACGGTTTGTTATAAAATGCATATGATTAGAAAGATATTTTAAAGGTAGAATATAATTATCCACACAAGTAGCACTCAAAATTGCGTGGTTTTCCTTTTACCTCGTCGACAAACACGGTCAGCCATTTATGGGAGTCAAATTTTTGACTCCCATAAATGGCCGACCGTGTTAGTTCGCAAAGTAAAAGAAAGTCACGCAATTTTGAGGCATATTTGTGTGGATCATTGTATTCTACTTTTAAAACATCTTTCTAACCATATGCATTTTGTAACAAACGGTTAGAAACACTTTTCAAAGACCAACTCGACCGATCCAAGGCAACGTGTTCCTTTAAGACTAACACCCTGGGATGTCAGGTCGGGTCATCCTCTTGACCAAAAGGAGACAGACATCAGGATTCTCCCCATGATGCTTAATCATATCAGGCTGATAGACGCGTTGCATATCGATGCGCACACTGAGGAGCAGTTGATATGCCAAACAAAAGTAGTCTAAAAAAGTTTTTTTCATGTTTTTTTTTTTCGTTACCAATTTCACAAAATCAACAAGTGTGCTCCAGAATTCACATTAGCAGACCTACCAAGTCTCACGCATTAGGCGTGAGACTCACGCATTTGGGCTGTCTCACGCGCCACGCACAGCTTTGAAAAATCTCATGCATAGCTGGCCTCTGGACTTGGCATATCTGCATTAGGACATCCAAAACCAAGATAATTTTTTATAGAAAACACTCAAAAGAAAAGACTTTGTTTCAATTCAGCATCCTTTGGCTGAACTTCTAAAAATGTGGGTTCTGAAACCTGAAAGACGATTTGATTTGACCTATATTTTCAGTCTCCTGTTTGGGGGTATGTGGCTCTTTGGTGCAAAAATGCAAAATACAATCATTGCAGGCCCCTTCCTGTATGTTTAAAGACACTGGACACTATTGGTGATTGTCAAGGACTAGTCTTCACAGTTGGTGTATCTCAACATATGCATAAAAAAAAAAACCTGTGAAAATTTGAGCTCAATCGGTTGTCGAAGTTGCGAGATATTGATGAAAGAAAAAAACACCCTTGTCGCACCATGGTCACAAAAAGCTGTGTGCTTTCAGATGCTTGATTTCGAGACCTCAAATTCTAAATCTGAGGTCTCAAAATCAAATTCATGGAAAACTACTTCTTTCTCGAAAACAGCGTCACTTCAGAGGGATTTGTTTCTCACAATAATTTATACTATCAACCTCTCCCAATTACTCGTAATCAGGAAGGGTTTTATGATAATAATTTTGAGTAGTTGCGAATATAGTGTCCACTGCCTTTAAGTCCATAATTTTGACACTATAAAATATGTAGTCCTTTGTGAAAATACCTGCCATGCCATGACAGAACACAAACAAAACAGTATACAAAGGTACACATTTTCATTAACATTCATTTCAATGACTTCCGACAAGCATGATGGCCTTTCCAAATGTTCCTGTCCAGCATGCAGTTGCCTATCACCTCATACGTAGGTCAGGTTAGAGTCTTCACATAGTTGGTTGATCATCCTTTGATGTATCTTTTGGGCCTTTCTCTGCTTTGCACTAAAAAAAAAGATTAAAAACAATTTTGTTGTTGTGCAAGTCGCCAGACACACAAGGCCTAGGGTTGAAACAGCTTGGTTACCCCTATTACAGTCCATACAGACGTAGGCTTGGGGTATCATCCATCTGAAGCCTGGCCGGCAGAGCAGAAAGCACTACCTCCCGACATTTACATAGCAAGTGTCACGACCGGGGATTCGAACCTACACTCTGCTTATTCTTAACCGCTCGGCCATGACACGCCAAAATTATTATACTCTCTTTCATTCTGTTGGTCCCGGCCCAAATATGACACCAGTTGATTTACATTGTTTGTTTGCAGTGTGACTATTTTTATACATTTTCAATCAAAGCAACAACAACTCTCTTTCTCTCTCTAAGGAGGGACAAAATCTCCTCATGAAGTATTGCGTAAATCTGATTTTTTTTTTCTCAAATCAATTTGTTTTTTGTTTAGTAGTAATTTTTTGTTCCCAACTTTTAAGGTTTATGTAAGCTGTAACCCGGAATGACAGACCAGGGCAGTGCGTACCACGTTTTTATGCAACAAAGTTTAATGTATTTCATTCATAATTTATTGCTGGCATTTGTGGAAATATCAAATACTCATTAAAGAAAAAAAAAAGAGATGATGGGTTTTAAATGGATTTATAGCTATGCTGGGATGTAAAAACCATCTGGTTAAGAGAGAGAGGGGGGGGGGGGGCTGTATAGATTTGAGGGGGAGGGACTGTAGATTCAAGGGGGGGGGTAGAGGCTTGCCAGCATATGCTATGAGAGTATAGTCCTACCTATTAATATTATCTTGATCAAGGAGAGCTAACCACCTACCGAAGGTTACAGCGGCTGATATCAAAGAGTCACCAAGCGTCACCAATTTCTGTATATATATATATACTATACACAGGACATGTTTATGCTTGCACAATTACTGGAAACTAGGATTCATCACATCATTTATGTCTTTTTTTTCCTTGAATGTACCTATAGATGTGTGACAGTTTTGGCTTCCCTTGTGGCTCATGCCCCTGTCATGTCTGCATGATTGAAAGCCCATTGCAGTGAAGGTGCACATTTTACAAATTAACTGACAGAACTTCTGAGGTTACTGAAGGAGGGTAATAGTTTGATTAAATATGAGGGGGATACGCTGTGCCCCATAACAGGCATGGCATAACAATAAAAGCAGGGTCTCAGTCACAACCACAGGCATTGTACAAGACATTGTTTGTTGGCTGGTAACATGATCTGTTGTGTAGATACAGCCTTTTCTAATATAATTTCAGACTTTTTGGCAACAAAACACAAAGACACGCTATTAGGGTCGAAAAGTCAGCCCATTAACTAATTACTTCATTGATACCATTAGGTCCTACTGGTTGGGGAGAAGTTTGCAACACCTAATTCTATTTTCTCTATTTTTTTATTTTCTCGTCAGATCCTGACACTAGTTGCCCTGATATGCGCCACGTCCATCAGTTATAAAGGCATGTACTATCTGTCCCTCCCGGCAGCGTGGAAGTTCAGGGTGTTTACCTTCACCTCGGTGCTGTCTTTGCTGTCTTGTGTAGGGTTCCTCTTTGTCCGTGCCACCAACCTGGCAAGAGTGTTGCCGGTCGACTGGCTTATGGTGGTAAGTTCACGATCACATCTTTGTCTTCTTTTCAAGATTGTTTAGAAGGACTATTAAGCCATATATAGAGTTATATAAGAATCGAGTGCGCAGTGGCCTACAGTTTATGCGGCCCGGCATGTGTGTATGCAACCATTTTGTAAGTTAATAAAACAACATCGCATATTGTGTATTTATCAGGTAGCCGACAGGTAGGCCTACTTCAATTCAACGCGCATACAACGCTCATCTTGCAGAATGGCGCGCCTGTCTCATTAATGTCTTGTCGCGTTTGTGCATGCAGCATCACCAGTGTACGTCCCTCTTCTTGTATATAACTCTGTGACTAAAATCAACTCCAAACTTGATGTGTCTATTGCTCGTGGGATTCCCCAGTAGCCATTTGTTTTTGGAACCCATGTAGGTCAAACATCAAGCTCATTATGGCTTAAAACAAAAGAAATGTTGTCTGACTGATAACTCAAGAATGAGAATAATCTCAGTCAGATCAGCTCCAAACGTGATGTGTGTATTTGTCGTGGGATCCCCCAGTAGCCTTTTGTTTTTGGAGCCCCTGTAGGTCAAATGTCAAGCTCATTATGGCTAAAACAAAAGAAATGTAGTCCCAAGCGATAACACAAGAATGAGTTTTAGTCCCAGCGGGGCATTTGTGTTTTATCAACACAGCCGTTCTTGTTATGTAGGAAGTTCATGAACAGATTATTAAGACTGATAAACCATGGGTGGGATGGTGGTGGAGCAGGAAACATGTGTGAGAATCGCTGTGCGGGATTTAAAAGGTGTCATTACAATGGTGTCGATTTACAGTACATTCACAGCTTCGTTGTAATGAAATGCTTCACCATCTCCCGTTTTATTTAGACAACCTCTTTGTGTTTTGCTTTTGCAACGCCATGGGTGCTCAAGCAGCTATTGACACCACTGTACTGAAGATGTTAGGGGGTGTTTACTGCATTGCTGTAACTGGGTACTGCTTGTGCAGACACACATTGGTGTCCTAGTGTTCTGCAAAGTGGTAAACAAAATTATGTCATCAGGGTGTAGGGGTAAAATTTTAAGGAGAGGGGTGTCTAAGAATGCATGGATTGCACAACAAATTTGCTCTCATGTTTGGTATTCAATTGAAGTGTGCAGAGGCAATGCATGCAATCGCTCCCCTTGTTGCCTCGTTGCCCCTTAGTCACTTGCCTCCATGCCCTCTAAGTCATTGCCTGGAGCCTCTTGACCATTGCCTCGATGCCCCTTGGTCATTGCCTTGTTATTCCCTTGATGCCCCTCGGTCGTTGCCTTGATGCTCCCTTGAAATGTTCATTTCCCTTATACATGTAAGATGCCATTTCCCTTATAAAACTGTTGTACCTTGTACGAAGTATGGGCCTGTTAGTGTATGGATCACATTTGTTTCAAAATGCATCACACCAATGTCACTTTATGAAAGGCATGGTGCCCCAACAACATGTCCATTTAAAACAGCTACTTGGTTGGTGGGATAAAATTATAGAAAGAGTTTAATGATGTTGATTTGCGCGGCTGTTGCAAGTGACTGCTCAAAAAAGACGCTCTGAGTTGATTGGCACCATTGGAGGTAATCTGTGTACGTGCTGAAACGTGTCTGGGCATTTACAATTGTAGCGCTTTTTTGTACCTGCAAAACATGTAAGATGCATGAGCTGAGATCAGGCAACTCAAGTACCAACTGTTTGGATTTTATGAGACAATGCTTCTCTAGAAGAGGTTCATGAAATTGACAAGTACTTTTGCCAGGTGTGTGTGTGTTTTAGAACAGGGTTTTAGCAACTTTTTATCCCCCAAAATTGTAATAATACAGAAATACAACAAAAATCGGAGCTGCTAAAATAAACCTATGAAAAATTGTATGTCAAAGGCTGTGTCCAAATAAGGGCTTTCGGCTATGGCTGTTGGCTTTATCAACAATTGAAGACTATAGGAGTTTTCGTAATTTCAGCCGAAGCCATCAATTCGAATAACACCATAGACTCCCTGTCTATCAGTAAGGATTGTGATAAATTTGGATGCCCTGTTTTTCTCAGGGTATTCGGACGCCGTTTTCCAGAGTAACTTTAATGTCCAGGATCACATATGCAGCCAGGATTCCTGACATTGAAACATTGAGTCAGTGACCCATTGTAATGTGTGCAGTCGTTTAATAGACCTCAGTCTTGAACTTGAATACAAACTAACAGGTGTCACCTCCGTTGATTCCAAAGCATCAACCCAACATGACAAGTGAAGGTCCCAGCCTCCTAGTCTCATTTTTTTTCTTTGCCACATTTTGTTGTTTCCTCTTTGTAGTTTGATAGCGTCAAAAACTTTTTGTGTGTTATATTCTGTGTGGGATGTCACACAGATGCACAGTCAGTTGAGAAGTTGATTCAGGAGTTGTTAACTAACCATTTTACGTACTGTGTGTGTGTAACAGCAGTTATTCAAAGTCATCACTGGTTGCTAGTTCAGTATTGGATATGTTACATACAAATGTGTGTGTAGCAGCAGTTATTCAAAGTCATCACTGGTTGCTAGTTCAGTATTGGATATGTTACATACAAATGTGTGTGTAGCAGCAGTTATTCAAAGTCATCACTGGTTGCTAGTTCAGTATTGGATATGTTACATACAAATGTGTGTATAGCAGCAGTTATTCAAAGTCATCACTGGTTGCTAGTTCAGTATTGGATATGTTACATACAAATGTGTGTATAGCAGCAGGTCTTCAAAGTTGCCACTGGTTACCAGTTCAGTATTGGATTCCATTCAAACTGCTCCTAATTACTTATAAAGACATCCATGGACTTGTTCCCAATACGCCACCAATCTTATACTACATCAGTCATCTTTTCCCAACTTAAAGGCAGTGGACACTGTTGGTAATAACTCAAAACAATTATTAACATAAAACCTTTCTTGGTGACGAGTAATGGGGAGAGGTTGATGGTATAAAACATTGTGAGAAACGGCTCCCTCTGAAGTGACATTGTTTTTTCAAGAAAGAAGTAGTTTTCCACGAATTTGATTTTGAGACCTCAGATTTAGAATATGAGGTCTCAAAATCAACCATCTAAACGCACACTACTTCGTGTGTCAAGGGTGTTTTTTCTTTCATTATTATCTCGCAACTTGACGACCGATTGAGCTCAAATGTTCACAGGTTGGTTATTTTATGTATATGTTGAGATACACCAAGTGAGACGACTGGTCTTTGACAGTTATCAATAGTGTCCACTGTCTTTAAAGAGCAGGTATATCCTTTTGTAATTGCTTCAAAATTAATGGCTGACAAACTTTACCTGATAGAAGCCCTGTACATGTAGCTGTTGATAAATAATGTTGAGGAATAAAATAAGGAATGTGGTTTTAGAGAGAGGGATTCAAAAACATTTCAAACTGAGAATTGTTTCTGCATAAAATATGTCTCTCGATTTGTTTATTCCAAACGTTGGGTATTTTCTCTGATCAAGATATTCGGCGATACCTCAATATCAAATTAATTATGGAACGATCTCCTATGAGGCCTGGACATTTCAAGTGGATACTGAAAGAAATCCTCTAATGCTTTTTCGGTATTTTTTGTATACATTTTTGTCAAGGTGCCATTGAAAACATTTCTTAAGTTTTTATTCACTGAATGATTGATTGATTGATTGATTGTTTGATTGACTGATTGATTGCTTGATTGATCAATTGAATTATTGATCAATTGATTGATTTTATTGATTGACTTTTTAAACTCTTTTTTTTCTGATAAGATTGATGGAATGTAATTTTTATGAAGAATCCATTCTATATGACTGCCCCTTGAAAAAAACAAAAGTTGATGACAGGTAAACCTAATTCTTTCCCAGAAACCCTGCTGCCAGGAGAGGTTATCTTCTCTATTCAAGTTCAAATGCTGTTACGTTATTGACTGAGAACTTAGAAAAATATTAAGATCAGATAATGATGTTGTCTAACCGCAACACCCACACATCTTAGTGCAACTGTAGACAATATTTCTTTGAAACTTAAGGTGTGCCTGGTTGGGGGTGGCACATATCAAGTAATTCAATCTACATGTAGAACATCAAGGGTATCATCATTTCATTTTCAAGATCAGTCCATTTATTTTTTCAGGTTTTCCTCAAGGGATGAGCTGAAAACGTTTGTTTTACCCCAATCAAGACTTGGTCGTAAGAACACGATTTTCATTTAGAGACACTGGACACTATTGGTTGTTGTCAAAGACCAGCCTTCTCACTTGGTGTATCTCAACATAATATGCATAAAATTACTTCTTTCTCAAAAACTACACTACTTCAAAGGGAGCCATTTCTCACAATGTTTTATACTAGCGACACAGCTCCCTATTACTCGTTACCAAGTAGGGTTTTATGCTAATTATCATTTAGAGTATTTACCAATAGTGTCCAAATGGTTTATATTCATTTTGCAATTGAGGTTGTCTCTAATTTCAGCAATGATGTGTCAAAAAATTCAGAACCACTGCCCGTACCAAGTGTAAGCATGCGGTAGGCCCTATTTTTTCTAGACAAGCCCCCCCCCCCCAAACAAAAGTACAGTTTATGCCTCTGACGAGGGCCCTGTTTTGATTCAAAAGCTTATGTTCATCTTCATTTCATTATATACAAATTCTCTGCCTCCAAGTCAAGAAAGTTTGCTGGTTATATATTGCTTCAGTGGAGTCCAGTCTGCATCCAGACAAAGAAAACAGGAGCTGTATGTTCCCAGTTAGTAGTACTTAGGGTCACTGGGAGCCTTTGGAGAGTTCTACGTCTGACAAGTAAGATGCAGTGCTGAGGGATTTATTAAGGACATGTAGGAGACGGGCAAAAAATAACTTCTGGTTGTGATCAGAACACCAGTCAAGAAACAACTTATGACTGTTGAGTGGGGGGACTTCATGTAGGATTCAGTGATTTGTGGATTTATTTTATCCTGTAATAGTTTTTTTTTTTTTTTTTTTTTTTTTTTTTTTTGGGGGGGGGGGGACTGTTTGGGACACTAATTGGTGTGTCACTCAGTGGCGTGTGGACACCCTAAAATCCATGTGTGACAGCTCCCTGTTTGATACTGGTGTGGCAGGGTATATTGGCTGAAAAGTCCTTTACACACTACACTGATTAAAATCTGAAGAATCTCTGAGTTAAGGAAACATTTAACGCAAAGATTGGTGCAATAGAAAAGAGGGTGTTGTTAGAGAGTTCAGAAAAGTGTGCACTGGCTTTGTCTCCTGAAATGACATGACACCTGTTTGATGACATCCAAATTTTCAAAATGGCTTAAGAAGTGTAAGCCAGAGCCCAAGCCAAAGCCTTTGTGTCAAAAAGGGTGACTGAAAACTCACACAATATTGATTTGGGTTATTATCTGGCATGTTTTTTTAAAGGATTTGTCCTAGTTTTCGAATTTTCTCTAAGTCTCAGATTTAAAAACTTCAAAATTTTCTTTAAAAAATGTGTATAGCGATCACCAAATAGAAAGACATAGTCCACATTGTGTTTAAATGTGATGCACAGACAACTTCCTGATTTGTAACATCTTGGCAGTTCTGGGCCTCGAATGATTAAGGGGAAACTCAGACTTGCAGGCCAATTTCAGGAATGTTCATTTTCGGTAAATTTCAATTTCATCCCTGTGTCATTCATTTGATGACGTCTCTGATAGACAAACCTGTACTGTATGTAAGATTCTTTTTGAACAAATATATAAAATAAAAACAGATTTTTAAGATAAATAAAATGTGCTTTGAGAGATGATTGAAAAGTTGTTTTCATGGAGGGGGGGGGGATGCACACCTTGTTTACACTGCTGTCCTCCAACATTCCAATATGTGCCAACGACTGGACCCTCAACACACACACAAAGTGATGAGAAATAATTTCCATATATGGTCTTTCTCAGACGGTGTCCCCCTTGACTGGCAGTGACATTGAAATTATCATGGGGGTTAATATCACAGGTCAGTGGGGTTATAATTTATGCTCCCCGATGGAATTGTGAATTAAAACAAACAGGGACTAGCTTAGTTTTATGGGTTCTAAAAAAAAATGTTGGAGGGCAGATAAAAATTGGGTTTGTCAGTCGATGTCAATAGTATATTTGAACTTCTGATGACATTGATTTATTCCATTGCTAGCCCAATTTTGAGGCAAACAGATGTGAACACAGGAGGCATACTGTTATTGTGGGACATGCTCCAAGGGCCCTGAAAATAATGACAGTAGAGATAGCTCCTTATTCCCACTTCACTTTTTGCTATCACTTCACAAACACACCTGAGGATCTATAGCTCCTAGTTCACTATTGGTATGAGGAGCCAGTGACTCATGGCTGGTTAGATGTTCTCAAAGATAAGCAAACATGAACAGGGAACCCTTGTCATGCCTTTAAAACTCCTTAAGGGTGCATCCCACTAAGTGAAATCCCTTATCATACAGTGCAAAATATTCAAATAGATTTAGTTAGAAGTCTCACAGCTTTTTACAGTAAAGGATAATTGACTCTTGAACTTCTATCCTTTTCTCAATTTGGTGAGAGGATTCCCATGGCCCATCAAGTTCTACCTCCTAATAATAACACCCAGTGCACAATTGACTCCAAACTATCCAGTCAGTTTCCCTTGCAGGTATCAAGGTACAATTATTTCCACTGCTCTGAAAAAAAAATTGGGTTTGGACTTTCTCCCAAGGGTGAAAAGGACCCACATGTGCACTATAAAACAGCACAACCCAAACAAAAGCAAAGCTTTTACTTGAATCCTTTAACCCTAACAAAATAAACAATTTATTATTAAAACAAAATCAGGTTAAAAATAATAAGCTTTTAAGCGGGCATCACCCTTAAAACATAAGCTACTGGAAAAGAAACAAAAAACATGAACATAAAACTGTGAAAACCCCAGATGTAAGTTTGCAAGTGGAGGATGATAAATCTTGGTGAGAGTTAGTACGCCATAGGGCATAACACACCTGTCTATTGCTAATCATCACAGTAGTTCCACTTGAAAAGTGGAATTGTACAGGCATTATATTTATTTACAGTAGAAAAGATGGAGTTTAAAGGCACTGGACCCTTTTGGTAATTACTTAAAATAGTTGTACGCATAAAAAACTTACTTGGTAACGAGCAATGGAGAGCTATTTATAGAAAGCATTGTGGGAAACTGCTCCCTCTGAAGTAACATAGATTTTGAGAAAGAGGTAATTTCTCACTCAAATATTAAAGGACTTCAGGCCTGAAACCTTTTTAGGCATCTTATGAAAGCACACAAATTTGTGAAACATTGGTATTTTGTTTCTTTCATTATTATCTTGCAACTTTGATGAACAATTGAGTCCAAATTTTCACAGACTTGTTATTTTTTATGTTGAGATACACCAAGTGACAATTATCAGTACTGTGGGGCTTCAACAACCTGTTTTAGGGTATCATGATCAAGTGGTCTAGAACATCAATGATTAAAGACCTAATGGTTTGTAAGTCATCCCATTGTGGGTTTCGAATCCAGGTCATGACACTCTTGTCACCTTGAGCAAGATGCTTTTACCATAATTGCTTCTCTTCACCCAGGGGTATAAATTGGTACCTGTGAGGGAAGAGATCGTTCTTGGTTTGGCTTAGTACACTACATCTAGGCTGTATACTCCCAAGGGAGCTAAGATGGCCCAGTGACCAGGGGTAATAATATTCAAACGCCTTAAGCCTCACTGAGTGGAGGACCTGAGCACTATAATAAGAAACCATTATGGGAAGTAGAGACAGAATTTAAATTCCAGGACTACCACAGCCTACCAACAGTTTCCCCAGCTTACTTTTCCTTTGCTTGCACACCTCGCAGTTTAGAAGCGTCTTTCGCTTTCAGTATTTTTTAAGGCAGTGGACACTTGGTAATCACTCAAAATAATTATTAGCATAAAACCTTTCTTGGTAACGATTAAGGGGGAGAGGTTGAATTGATAGTATAAAACATCGTGAGATACAGCTCCCTCTGAAGTGACGTAGTTTGAATTTGATTTTGAGACCTCAGATTTAGAATTTGAGGTCTCAAAATCAAGCATCTAAAGAAAGCACAAAACTTTCTGTGACAAGGGTGTTTTTTCTTTCGTTATTTTCTCGCAACTTCGACGACCAATTGAGCTCTATTTTCACAGATTTGTTATGTTAATGCATTATGTTGAGTTACACCAACTGTGAAGACTAAGTCTTTGACAATTACCAATAGTGTCCAGTGTCTTTAAAAAGACAACAGTGGGCTGAGAAGTGTTTCCAATTTGCAAAAAAACAACTCAAGTGTGTGTTTTGTTTAGACTCCCTATAAATGTTAACATATTTTTATAGATCACACCATGCTGCTCATGGCGGTTTACTCTCCTGGTGGTAGTAATATGCACCAATAAGGACACAAAATATAATGTCAATAAGAATTTACGCTTCTGGAAGTTCTCCGGCCGGCCGGGAGGGTATGTTTGCAGATAGTAGCTTTGTACTAATTGAAATATACCCAAATGAACTCTCTTTGGTGCGTTTGACACACTTTTGTATCAAAGTTCACATTTTGGGGAGAGAGTTTCATGGAAAGTAATTGCACCTTGAAAGGCACTGGACACTATTGGTAATTACTCAACTTAATTTTTTAGCATAAAAACCTACTTGGTAATGAGCATTGGAGAGCTGTTGTTCGAATACAACATTGTGAGATGTGGCTCCCTCTGTGAAGTAACAAACTTATGAGAAAGAGGTAGTTTCTTATACAAATAATAACAGACTTTTATTATGCATCTGAAAGCACACAAGTTTTGTTTTTTTCCTTTCATTATTCTCTTGCCACTTCATTTGTTATTTTTTTATTTTATGCATCATGTTGAAATACACCAAGTGAGAATACTGGTCTTTGACAATTACTAAAGGTGTCCAGTGTCTTTAAGCAGTTACAGACAGTGAGGAATGTCAAATCTCACACTTGAAGAGATAAGGAAACCAAAATATGATAATTCAAAAATCCTGTCCTATTGTAAGTCAACATGTGCAAATAAAGTGGATTCTTTGCTAGAATGTTCTTTTGTGTCTTTTGTTTCATTGGTTCAACTCCTAGTCGGTGAGCGATCCATGGGGCTGTGTCCTCCAGCAGGACACTTAACCATAAATTGCTGCTCTTCATCCAGGTGTATAAATATTATAGGTATGCGGTCCGAAATGGTATGTTTGATAAACCCACCTTTGTGTTCCTTTTTCTGTTGTGAGGTTAATTCTTCCCCTCTTTGCAGAGTGTTGACCCAATAATTACCTGACATCATTTCACACGATATTTCTTACAGCATTTTAGTGATCCAGTTTCACCATGTGTTTGCTGTGCAGTGAGTCGGGGGACCACACCCCATCACAACCTCTGTCCTATACCTTTTTTAATGGACCCCTTCCGCCGCTCGCATACATATTCCATATTAAGTCAAAAGGCATTTTCTATATAAACAATAAAAATAAATAATAATAATAACAAATTATAATAACTTGTGGATAGACAAATAAAAAAAAAGGCAGAAGTTGTTGCTTTGTGCCAAGTTTTTTTGTTTGCCAAGTTCGTTTGTTAATGGACCCCTTCCGCCGCTATTATACATATTCTATACTAAGTCATAAGGCACTTTGTATTTAAACAATAGAAATGAATGATAATAATAACAAGTTATATCAACTTGTGGATAGACAAATTAAAAAAAAGGCAGAAGTTGTTGCTTTGTGCCAAGTTTTTTTGTTTGCCAAGTTCGTTTGTTAATGGACCCCTTCCGCCGCTATCATACATATTCCACACTAAGTCATAAGGCACTTTCTATTTAAACAATAAAAACGATTGATAATAATAACAAATTATAATAACTTGTGGATAGACAAATTAAAAAAAAGGCAGAAGTTGTTGCTTTGTTCCAAGTTTGTTTGTTGGGTTTTTGTTATTGCGACGCATTCCATTTCGATAACATTGTGTCACAAGGTACCAGGCACATACATGTAGTCTGAGCTTCCACCTTTGACCTCTCATACTTGACTCAGATGTAGAGAAATAACTCATGTTGTGTGGCGTAAAGTCTTATTATGTTTTGGTGTTTAAAAACTTGTTTGAGCAATCACGTTATATTGGTTGCACATAAAGTTGAATAGATTTGCTCAGGGTTTTTTTAAGGTAATTTCCCTTCAAATATAGTGTTGAATTATTCATTCTCGCCCATAGAGGTATTATGGAGCCCTCCTGCCAAGCTCACTTATGAGTGTACTCCAAAAGTGAGTGATGAGGAATTTTGAGTGTCTTTGGAGTTACTTTGTGGCATTGTATATTTATGTGTCTGATTGTCAAACATGAATTGAACAGTGTAAATGTTTTCGAGAAGACTTTTTCCTTATTATGCTGCTGCTATACGTAGACATGTGGACAAGACGTTAATTTTATGTCTGTCGGGGTGATAGCATTCCGACTCTCCCGCGATTCCGGCGGTATTCTCGAGAGACTGCTGGCCTCGCGAGACTACTGCTCTCACGACTACGGTCCCATTTAATGGGGAGTAGAAGTCGGCACCCAGCAGTTCGCGTGAGAGCAGTGATCTCGCTAGAGCAGTGATCTCGCTAGAGCAGTGATCTCGCGAGAGCAGTGATCTCCTGAGAGCACCGCCACAACTCGACTATCTCACCATGCGTGGGACCATTTATGACTTGTCAACAAGTCTTTACTGCTGCTACTGCAAAAGCTCTGGCTCCATAAAATCTAGTTAAAATCACAGACATACTTTGAAAGATTGGGATAAAAAAAAAATATGCTTGTTTCTTCTAAATAATATAAAATTACTGTCGACTGGAGGCAAATCTTAAGCTTGTGTTAAAACATTGTGTACACAACACATTGCAGAAAAGACAAATCAAGCCGTTGGCGAATGTACCAGGAAAGTGCTAGTCCTATATAATCTCCACAGGGATCCATCAAACAGTGTAAGGATTTCCCAGACACAACATGCGCCTGCAAATTACATTACCAAGGTTAACAAATACCTGATCTTTTGGTTTATCATTGATAAAAAAATAACCCCTCACTCCCCTTATCTGTAACATTGTATGCTGGAATAAAGTCGTCAGATTCCTGTCTGAGGAGACCTATAAATATTTAATGTACTTTTTAAAGGTACACTGGAATAGTTTTGCAAACAATTTTACAATTTCAAAGCCTATTTCATTGGAAAGTTTTTTGTATGCTTTGCTTTGTAGAGGCCGTCCATTGTTTAAACGTAATTCCAAGCATCCATGCATTTCAAAACAGTCATGTATCTATGGAGTGGTCTTGGGCACCAATTTCAAAGCTGCTTAAGCAGAAAACATTGCTCAAAAGGCACTGGACACTATTGGTAATTACTCAAAATTATTCTTACCATAAAAACTTACTTGGTATAATTAGCAATGGAGAGCTGTTCATTTTGACATAATATAAAACATTGTGATGTAACATAGTTTTTGAGAAAGAAGTAATAAAAAGAATGAAAAATAAAAGAACTCAGCTGACATCTCAAAAGCAAGGCATCTGAATGCACACAACTTGTGCAACAAGGGTGTTTTTTTCCTTCTTTCATTATTCTCTTGCAGCTTCGATGAACAATTGAGCCTACATTTTCACAGATTTGTTACTCTAATGCATATGTTGAGATGTACATGTTGAGAAAATGTACATTTGTGCTGGAACTTTTCAAAGGGGAACCACAGCAAGAGGGCACCACCGCATTTGCTGTGGTTGCCAGGGGGTATTTCCAGGCCTGAGCTCTTTGTATCTAGAAGGGCTCCTCATCTGGGGGCCAACATTCATATTACTGAGTACCGCAGAATTCTGCGCTTTATGGCCTATATAAAGACTCGCTTACACGCATAATGACCCAGACGGGTCTTATTCATAAGGCAGAAGTATCTGATGTATCAGCTGGTTACCCCCTACCAATGTTTAGTGTCTTATGGGTACAAAGTCGGTGCTGAATTTCCGCCCTGAAATTTACAAGCTACTCATGTTTGTGTATCTTTGAGAAACTTATCTGTGAAACTTGCATTGTTTTCTTGTAAAGTTGTGTAACCTTGCCTTGTGAAGTCAATGACTTTCCTTGTATGTACGACTATGGCGTGAGTGAGATCATTTGAGTTTATTTAGTTTGGTTTTTACTATACACCGATGTGGGTTAGCAATGTATACTCAGTACTTTCCCCGAGTCCTGTGAAAAAATGTCACAGGCATGTTACTCGGGTGGGATTCGAACCCACGACCCTTGTAATTCTAGAGCAGTGTCTTACCAACTAGACTACCGAGGTTGCCCGGTAGCTAGAGGCAGTTCGAATCCTATGTTTTTGCAGCGGGTACTGCTCTAGAATTGCTAGAAAGTACTGGGTATACAGTGGTATCACACATCGGTGTATGGGTAAAAAGCCAAAATTAATATTCTTTCTTCCCGATCCAAACTTAACATCTATTATATCATTTGAGTTGTCTACTGTTTCAGTATATGGAGATTCATGCTTACAGTGTATGCCAAATCTAATAGCACAGGAACCAGTCAAAGGCCTTAAAGGCACTGGACACCTTTGGTAAATTTCAAAGTCCAGATTCTCACTTTGTTTGTGAAATAACAAATCTGAGATTGCCAGGTAGCTAGAGGCAGTTCGAACCCTGCAGTGGGTACTTTGTTTCACAGAACTCAGAGAAAGCAATGAAAAATACAGTGCTAACACACAATTGAATATTCTTTACCTCGATACAAATTTAACATCTATTTAAGCTGATACCATCGTAAGCATAATCTTGTTGTGGTGCTTAGCTTACTTTAAGCATGGAGCTGCTTTAAGCACCTCGATCAAAATTGGGCCCTGATGATCACAGCATCACAGGCTCTGCATTAAGCCGTGTGCTAACACTTAGTGTCCTGTGATGACCTTGTCCGATCAGCGACATCACGCTTCATAATGATATCTTGACTCACACTGGATTACTATAGATCCCAACAACAGATGCTGGGTGATGCCTTGCCGAATATTTCTCATGTTGGCTTCCTTTGGGGAATTGAGTATTGCGTCTGATTTTGTTGATGTGATTTGTGCAGAGAATGTGGAATAACATCGGTGGATGGTTGTGATGGTTTGGGAGTCCATTCGTACGACGACGTGTATGTGCAGTAGACTATGCACTTTTAGGTCTCGCATAGTCTGGGCCTGGTCTCGATGTTCGTTTTGAGTTGGATGGTGGGGGTTTAACTTGTTTGGTTGTTTTCGTTGCAATTATTTATATTGGTAAATATTAAATAATAATGTTGAACATTTCTAGTGCGCCATGTCTGTCAATGATGACACTCCTGGCGCAAAAATCAAGAACTCTGCTAATACACAATGACACAAGACAACCAACAGTTTGAAGGCTATTGTTTCCGAAAAAGATATGTTTTGAGATGGGAAGGGGTGAAGTGGCAATTGCTTTTAACTGTTGTCTCCATTGCACATAGGTTTGAGCTCTGAGGCAGTGGTTGATCATATTGTTTTAGCCTGTAAATGGAAAGGAGATCATGCAGTTCAAAATGAAAGGTCTGTGTTGGGTTTAGGTTTATAATTTATTTCCTTTTGTCAAGGAAAAGAATTAGTAGAGTGATTTGGTCAAGTGCCAATGAGATAGTTTAGATAATTTATTAAAGGCACTGGACACCTTTGGTAATTTGTCAAAGGCCAGTCTTCTCACTTGGTGTATCTCAACATATGCATAAAACAACCAACCTATTAATTAAAATCAGTTGGACTGATGGTTTCTCTGGTGATTTGATTTAAACAAAAAATTAACAGAAACTTTATGGTTCTGGAGTGAAATGACTCTGTTTACTGCATGAAGGAGTGTACTTCTATCATTAAAGTTGAATGGCCTGATTTTCTCAATTTTTTAATTTTTTATGAGCAGTTAAAAGAGGCACCTTTTTCACAAGGTTACAAAGCTCCTACAAACGGTGCAACAAAGAAGTCCAAACTCAAGATGTTTCTAAATGTATGTAAAGTGAAAAAACAAAAACGTTTCTGTATAAATGAGTCTTAAAGCCATTGGACACTTTCGGTACAGAATTTTTTTATAAACTTCACAGATTTACAAATAACTTACAGGGTTTACAGAAGGTAATGGTGAAAGACTTCTCTTGAAATACTATTCCATGAAATTATTTACTTTTTGAGGAACATTAAAACAATATCAATTCTCGATGTTGAGAATACAGATTTATTTTAAACACAAGGGTGTTTTCCCTTTTTTTTCACCTGACTCCGATGACCGATTGAGCCTAAATTTTCACAGGTTTGTTATTTTATAAAGTTGTGATACACGAAGGGTGGGCCTTAGGACAATAATGTTTACCGAAAGTGTCCAATGGCTTTAAGTAGTTTCTTGAATTGTTGAGGTGAAGTTGCATGGCGAAGATGTTTTTTTTTCTGAATTAATTTTGACAGATGATGCTGTCTCAATTAACAAAAATACTAACACATGTCACACGGACAATGCAAAACAAACAAACATATAATTTGTTTGAAACATGGTTGGTGTCGTGATGAACATCAGATGATGTCAGGATCCTGGCAATAACTAATTTTAAGTTTTTAATTAAGTACTTATCAATAGCGGATGTTTGTTTGTGCAATACCTTTTTATATAGAAACTTGTAAATTTCTCAGATCTATAAAAAAATAGCTATTTAAAATTTTAATAAAAATTTCTGGGTCAAATGGGTAGAAATATCAGTCCTATAAATTAAGTGCAGCACTATATACACATAGCCTTAGTGTCACTTTACATAGGTACAGTGCAAGCTGATACATCCCATCGTGGTTTGAAGGTGTACTCATTGCACATTCCATTTGGGAATATGCGCTTATACATTAGTCGAGGACGTTTTTTAGCTATACTTGCGTATATAACCTAGCCTCACCGTGAATGACGAAGGATGCTAGGACCTACAGTACGTGCAGGGGAATACTCCTCACATGTCAATTCAATACAGAGTCAGTCGTGATAATATGTTTCCATATGGTGATGCTTTTAATGCATATATCACTGACTGTGTGTACAAAGCTATATTAGGGAAAGCAGTTATTTATGTGGAAGCCTTGTATTTACATTGATTTGAACCTGTGGATCTATTTAAGATGGAAGTTGATGAGAAATCATTACATTTATCTTGGAGGGCTGAAATCTGTATATTTACGCATGTCCATTTGTGGACAAAAATAAATTTAGCGATAAAATTTGCTTTTTGGACAATTGAGTTCATTATGGAACAACTTTGGTGATAATTGATGAAAAAATATAAATGAAATTGCGCCCCCCCCAAAAAAAAAAAAAATAAAAAATAAAAAATTGTGTTTCCCCTTGTTTGTCCCTCCCCCTCCACAGGTGGAATTTATTGTCTCATCCAAATTGAACCCCTGTCCAAGGAGCTTTTAAAATATTGTTTACAAGTTTCTTGCAGGTGTTTATTCATTGTACACAAAGCAAAAAAACATGAGCAAAACTTCCTTGTTCCGAACCTATATGTGAACTGAACCTACTTCTCAATTCTGTGAATTATTAGCTTCCGTCAAAAGTTGCTGACTGTGCTGATGATATAAAACTAAATTCAAATATTCTGAGAGACAACAAAATAATGTTAATAGTATCTGGGGGTTGCTGTGATCAAAGATTTAAAATACACAACAGTTTCTTGAAATGTCTGATTGTATAACTGTTAACATTTGTGTGTTTGGTTGGAAATCTTTCTTTTTTTCTAAATGTTCTCTCGCAACCTCCCGGAGTAAAAGTGTAGCCTATGTTCTTTACCAACCTTTACTTTAGTGTTACACAGTTGTATTGGCTTGTATGTTTTCAGGCTTTCAATTAAAGAAACAGAAAAGCAAAAAAAACGAAAATACCCCTTTTATTCTTTTGCGGGTGTTTTCTTCCTTTGGTTTTATTTCTGGAATATTAGTGTAACCAGGAAAGACAAAGTTTTGTCAAAGAGCGATCGATCCTTTGTGTCTAGTCTATATAGCCTCTACTGGCAGGAGGAAAAAAATAAAAAATATTGGAGCTGGGCCAAATTGTTTGGAGTGATCTTCTGATTGCAATGGAGGTCAATAGGTCAGACGAGGTCACCGTGTCCAGCTGTAGAAGCAACAGCCCTCTGTGCTATCTCTCTGCTCCACTGCTGTTTTGTACTACTCCCTTGGATTAAAATAAGGGGGGGGGGGGAGAAAAACAGTCCAGACACGCACATTGTAAATAGATTTATACCCATTGACTGAATGATGGACAGTCATTTTTGTTGGATTCATAGTAAAGATCCCTTTCAAGTTATGACAAATCATTAAGTCGTGTCACCCCAAGAAATTATTGGTATATTTTCTTAAGGGAGCTTTGTACAACCGTAAAGTAAAGGCGGAGAAAAACAGTCCATAATTTATAGTGAATATCCCTTACAAGTAATGATGAAACATCACACCCTTGATAATATTATAATATTTTTGTTCAGGGGTTTGGGGTTGCCCATCTTAGATGTCTCAAATGTTGACTTTGAGTCGAGTTAAAGGCACTGTGGACACTATTGTTAATTACTCAAACTAATTATTTGCATAAAACCTTTCTTGGTAACGAGTATTGGTGAGAGGTTGATAGTATAAAACATGTGAGAAACGGCTTCCTGAACTGACGTAGTTTTAGAGAAAGAAGTAATTTTACATGAATTCAATTTCAAGACCTCAGAATTAGATTTTGAGCTCTCGAAATCAAGCATCTGAAAGCACACAACTTCGTATGACCAGGTTTTTTTCTTTCATTTTTATCTCGCAACTTCGACGACCAACTTAGTTCAAATTTGTACAGCTCTCCATTGCTCGTTACCAAGTAAGTTTTTATGCTAACAATTCTTTTAATAATAATAATAATAATAATAATAATAATAATAATAATAATAATAAGCATTTATATAGCGCCATCTATCTAGAAAAATAATCCGAGGCGCTGGAGAGGAACAGAAACCGAAACAAAGAAGTTTATACAAAGAAAAGGATCAAAAGAGTGCCTAATTACCGTGACTTAGGAAACAAATAGGGTTTTAGTTGCAATTTAAATGTGTCTAATGAAGAAGCTGTGCGAATGGCCATTGGTAATGGTAGAGTAATCCAGAGGGTTGGTGCTGCAGATGAAAAAGCCCTATTACCATAAGAGGTGTGTGTCCTTGGTGTCACAATAAGACACTTGTTTGATGATCTGAGGCTGCGTTGAGGAATGTAATGTAAAATAAGTTCATTGAGATAGCCTGGTGCTAATCCATGAAGTACTTTCCATGTTAAAAGTAAAATTTTGAACTGAATACGCTCTTGTACTGGCAACCAATGAAGTTTCTGTAAAACCGGTGAAATACGATTAAATTTAGAGGTCTTAGAGAGGACCCTAGCTGCTGCATTCAGGGCATGTTGGAGTTTATTTAGATTTTGTTAAGAAATATTGAACAATTGAGTAATTACCAATAGTGTCCAGATCCTTTAAATCATGAAGAAGTAGGTCACTATCAATCAATTATGCAGTGCCTGGTCTTCATTGTGGGTAATGAAGTTTGATGCAGTGTGTATTTCTGTCCCCAGTGGGGTTTCGGGTTGCAGTTTCTGGTATGTGTTTCATCTTGTGCAGCTTTAGTGCTGCAGGCTAAGCTCTTCAGGGGGAGAGGTAATTTGTTGGAAGTGACAGTGTCTTTTTAATACACTGTTTGAATTTGTTTCCCAAAAATTGGAAGGGGGGCACCTGGGGGACCATTAAAGACGGGTGGATGTCAGATGGACATGTGGCCACTGCGGGACAGGTTGTCAGAAGTGACTACTGTGGATGGCTGGTCACAGTTGATGGAAATGTGGTGGTCAATATGGACAGAGTGGCCAGAGGTTGGTAGTGCTTATGAAGGCATGCAGAGAGAAAGCGTAAGGTGACCACTTCTGACAGGTGAACTATCAAAGTTGAAAGTCAAACCCGTGACCAAAATTGAAATGTGGCCAAGATAATAAGCCTGTCATACTGGTGTACGCCATTCTAATCAGGGAACATAGTCATTGTGGACCACAATGGCCAGGTGGCCAACAATGGCCAGGTGGCCAACAATGGCCAGGTGGCCTCCATGGAGAGGTGGTCACTGTGACCTCGATGAACAAGTGGCAAACACTCATAGCCAGGTGGCCACCATGGAGAGATTGTCACTATAAACCACCAGTGACCACAACAAACAATGTGGTGACAATCATAGCAAGGTGGCACACTGGTCAGGTGGCCATCATATAGACAGGCGGTCACTATAGACCAGTGGTCACTATAGACCAGTGACCACAATGAACAAGTGTCCACAATCATCGCCAGGTAGTCATCATGGAGAGGTGGTCACAATAGACCAGTGACCACATTGAACTAGTGGCCATAGCCAGGTGGCCTCACTGGCCAGTGGCCACCATAGACAGGTGGTCACTATAGACCAGTGACCACCATGAACAAGTGGCCACAATCATAATCAGGTAGTCATCATGGAGAGGTGGTCACTATAGACCAGTGACCACATTGAACTAGTGGCCATAGCCAGGTGGCCATATGGCCGTACAGTGGCCACCATAGACAGGTTGTCACTATAGAACAGTGACCACCATGAACAAACGGCCACACTCATAGCCAGACAGCCAACATGGAGAGGCAGTCACTATAGACCAGTGACCACCATGAACAAGTGGCCACACTCATAGCCAGGTGGGCACAGTAATAGCGTGGTTGCCACACTGGCCAGGTGGCCACCGTGGACAGGTGGATGGAAAAGTTACCACATGAACAAGGGGCCACAATCATAATCAGGTGACCACAATCATCATAGCCAGGTGGCCACAACGGACAGGTGGCTGCTATGAACAAGTGACCACAATGGACAAAAATGGACAAAAATGGCCAACAATGGACAAGTGGCCAACAATGGCCAAGTGGCCACAAGAAAGAAACATTTCTGAAAATCAGAACATTTTAGCCTGCTGCGACCATCTTCAGGACCATCTTAATGCACAATCTTACACAAACTTGTGGTCACTAGTTTGATGTTTATTTTGTGAACACGGGGGTTGTCCATCTAGGCCTAGGCTAGATGCATGTCTGGGGCTCCCTGTTTGGAATTCAGGCATCCTACTTTTATACACATTCTTCATTGCTTTGTCTGAGTTTGCGGCTGCGGCTATAGCTGGATCACAACTTCAACAGTCACAGCCACCAATTTAGACACGTTCTATTCATCTTTCATCTTTCAGGTAAAGTGTTGCAAGTCGCCAATTAGGATGCCTGTTTTAAGATACAGCTCAGCAATTTTACCTGACACCGAAAAATGTGGACACCCAAGTTGATTCTTGGTAAAAAACCCTTCTCTGTAAAATGGTTCTCATTACCAATGTTGTTTCATCCTTTTGAAGCTGGTTATGATGTCTATACCATATCCTATTTTCCTCCCATGGGCGGAAATGTATTCCCTTTTATTATCAAGTCTTGAGTTGCAATGACCCTTTTTTAGTAGTAGTGGTGGGCGGAAACTTTTGTCAACTTAGCACCCAGCACCCTCCAAAAAAAGTGCAGGTTGCATTGTCTCTCATCACCTTTCCAAACCCATGCTGTAGACAGGTGTTGGCTCCCAAATTACCCCATCACCAAGGGTCCTCAATCACCAACTCCCTGACCTACATTATATCAAATTCTTGGACTCTATCCCCCACTCCTCTAACCCCCCCCCCCCCAAAAAAAAAGCGTCCAGCAAGTGAAAATGGCTAAAACAGATCTCGCAACCCGGTACCTTTTTGTTTGTCAATAAGACCATGTCAAAGTGCAGTGACTTGGGAGCAAGTTTTGATTTTTGTGACCAAAGTATTACAGAAACACAACAAAGGACATGGCCAATAACTTCAACGATTTTTGCCCTGTATTCTTTATACACATTATATTTAATTTAAGTTTGAAATAGAGAATTTTTTTGTGAAACAGAGAAGTTTTTGTAATTCACGTTTGACCCTTTTTTTCTTGTGTTATTATTAAGTGGCCCTCAACTTTCATAAAGAATCTGAATTTAGGTCACTCAAGGTATTAGGGCTATAAAAGAAAAGGGGAGTGTGTCAGTGTGGAAAAAAAAAAATGAATCGAGGGGTAGATTAGGTATTGGGGTTTTCCCAGTGTTAGTAGTAGTAAAAGGAAACACCCAGGAGATGCGGCCGAATAAAACCCAAGTGAGTTTGGCTTGCCCCAGATGGTGATAACAGATATTGTGTAACCCAGTTGCATTCGTTACATTGACTACCCCTAAAATTGAAACCAGGCATTGAGTTTCCATTAACGGGCAAACAGCATGGGTCGCCATTGTCATATCGGTAGACGTTTTCGCTGCCCCCTGGAGGTACACCCAGGGCCTAAGCGTAACCACCGAAGGCAGAGATGACAACACAGCTACCCTCGCCTTGACCCTAGCCGCCCGACAACATCTCGGTGGCAAGCAGGGGGCTGATCAGCTGTGAGGTGACATTGCTAACTATAAGACCTTGCTGTTTGATAGCGACAAGCCTGATTGTGAAAAATGCTCCGGGTAGAGTCATCGGGGAGTTCACCTGTACTAAAATAGATTTAGAGGAACCCAATGATGGACGAAGGAAAAAGTGGCTGGTAAGAGTGGCAATTAAAGACACAAAGACAATATAGTACAAGCTTAGGGGGGGGGGGTAATAAAACATAGATGGAGAAGAAGTTGAAAGCCCCTTTTTTTAACACAACATCGAATTAATGATGAACAACTTAGCAAATGAATTTTCGAGGAAACACAGCCAATACTTCCGTAAACATTGTTTACTTTTCGACTAGTCATCCTGGGTGTGAGGATGACTAGTGATACTAGTTGAAATGAAACATTATTTTATTGTAAGTTTTAGCTGTGTACCCACATTTTATTTGCTAAGTTGATAAATTACCAGCCTGATGAACTTTTTTGATGATGAACAAATTTTAAGAAACTAAATAAAATTGGTTGTTTACAGGAACAATCCTGTTGGATGGGCGAAGTGGTACCTTTCCTCTCCTTCCCCTTCTAGGGCCCTGGTTCGAATCACACCAGGGCATTATGTGGATTGGGTTGTTGTCAGTCTGTACCTGACTGCGTGGGTTTTACGCTGGAATATTATTCTCTGGGGTTTACCTCCCACCTCTAGTACTGAAGCTCTGCTCTCCATTGGGTTCTGGGCTAGTGAATGATAAAGCTTTTCAGAGAGTCCTTGGCGTCACAACCAGAATAAAATAAATGAAACGAAATTAATCCCATGTCGAGTTCAGGCTGAAATGAACTGAAATTTTCTTTTGATCTAGATCTTGGCCCAATTTCATAGAGCTGGTAGGCATAAAAAGCTGCTAAGCACAACAAAATTATGCTTACCAGAATAAGGTGACCAGCTAAAATACCATTTAACATGTACAAAATGTAACTGGTATCCTACTTATTTGTGCTTAGCAGAAAAATGTGTGCTTAGTAGAAAAATGTTAAGCAATAAGTAATGACCTGGCAAAGTAGTATTTGTTTTCTCAAGTGTGTCGTATCACTGCTATTTGTTCACTGTTAGACTTAATTTCAAGTCTGAGGATGCTAGCTGTTTCAGGCAATAGTGTGTTGGCTATCGAGTAGATGTGCATGTAGATACCTTGTATGTGGATTGTTATAACTGTTATTAGAGCGGCGTGCGGGAACCATGCTAGAGCGCACTAGCCAGTCTGTTGTTTGAGTGCCAGCCTAACGAGGGTTAACAGGAGTCAATTTTTGTCTTGCCGCGGCGTCCAAGGGGCACACATGCTGGCCTGGCCTCAACCCCATCCCTGCACCAACCTGTGCTCAAGTCATAAAACTTACAACTCCCTTGGTAAATCATCCCCTGAAATTGAATCATAATAGAGAATCAGGCATTCTTATTATACCAGCTTTCTCCACTCAATGTGGTTTAATTGTCTGTTTGTCCTTTTTTCCCCTTTTTTTCGGGGGGGGGGGGGGGGGGTCGTGTGGAACCATTTAATCGTATTTCGTTTTAAAGATGCAAAGTTTAAACCAGAATTTGTTATCTTACAACATAATATGATCAGCAGCATCTACCTATTAATATTTAAAGACTTTCTTTAAACTCTTGTTTACCGATTTGGTGCAACAAAAGTTGAGAGTCAAACTCAAATCACCAAGTGCTCTTATAATGTGACCTGCTTTGTTTTATATTTCTAGTTATTAAATAATAATGTTAAAAAAATAACAGCTGTAAATAGTGACACCCTATACCATGAAGACTGCCAACAGTAAACAATTATTAAGTCATCATGGGACCACCTGTGTTGTTTTTTGGGGGCAATAAGATCTCAAAACAGAAAATGAAAGTTTATATAACACTAAAAAGCAGAAACAAGGCATATACTAATTCTCAAGAAAAAAAACCCAGATATTTTAATAGTGAGACATTTTGTACCATAATAGTCTCAGTTTGGATGATTTGAATTGGGACAAAAATATAAAATAATAATGGCTTCATGGCGAGTAGAAATGTCCTACGCCTTGAACGGTCCTTGAAGATAGCATCATTCCTTAATTGGTTCACAAGGACATAATTGTGTTTGGTGTCCACTCAGCAGTATTTGGCCCTCGTTGATCAGGCTGGCCACGCCTGCTGTTGGTGTCTGCTTAGCTAGGCCTCACTCCTCAGCCCCAATCAGTCATATGGCACTATTTATCACCCCAAGCGACCAGGGGCAAGTAGCTTGGGACTCATAAGCTGGGACAAATTGCTTCATATCACAGCTAACCTTTATACCTTCAATACTTTTCAAGTTCTTTGGCCGGCTGGCTGTACATCTGTGCATAGGCTTGAAAAGTTTACATCTAGGCATAGTTGTGTTATTTTATACACTTTGTGTTAAATCACATGGCTTTGTTCTTCTGTCTTTTCCAAAACAGTTAATTAATAACAATTTGTCTGGAGAAATTATACCTTTTTTGTCTGGTCTTTTTAAAAACAAAGCAGATTTTAGATGATTTATATTACTCTTTGAAATAAAACCGATAAAATCATATCGTCAAGAACAGCACGACCTCTGCATACTTTGGACGAGTTTTGTCCTCTGAAGATGAGCAGATGCACTGTTTGAAACATCAAGACCACACCGGTTCTTCTCATCAGAGCCAACTCTCCTCACAAAAGAGTTGTATGGCTGTACCCGCAAGTTGAGTATTTAACTATACAGTGTAGTTCTCTTTAAAGCCATTGGACACTTTCGGTAAACAGTATTGTCCCAAGGCCCACACTTCGTGTATCACAACTGATATAAAAAATAACAAACCTGTGATAATTTATGCACGTTTGGCCATGTCATGACATGTGTTTATACGTAGTTCTTGACAACGAGAATTGATAATTGTTTTAATGTTTTCTCGAAAAGTAAAGCATTTCATGGAATAATATTTCAAGAGAAGTCTTTCACCATTACCTTCTGTAAACCCTGTAAGTTATTTGTAAATCTGTGAACTTTTATTTTTTTTTCTGTTCCGAAAGTGTATAATGGCTTTAAGGACAAGAATGAAGTAAGTTTTATTATTCTGGTTTGTTTTGGTGTTTGTTCATTTAAAGAACTTGAAGACGCTTAAATTAGTAACTCTTAAGAGTTCATGACTTACAGCGGTACACCACAAGAGGTTTTTTATGCAGCTTTGAGCTGCTCATCAGAATTGTTTAAAAAGAAATAAAGTTGCTAATAGCTCCTTTTTTTTGCACGAGCATCCTGTCCATGAAATCAGCTGCTGTGGAAAGCTGTAATTCTAATTTGCGCCCCCCCCCCCCCTTCAGAAAAAAAGTACCCCGAGCAATGTACTGTGTCCTGAATTCAACTACTGTACCCTTCCTCAAACCAAATTATAGCTCCATGCTCAAACCCTACATGCCCAAGCCTATACTGCAGCAAGCTCCTCAACAAACCATTGAGGAAGACCTCATAAACCATAGAGTAAGGATATCAAACACCATTTACATGCAACTGTTTTACAGCATGCCTTTGGGTCAATCTAGAACCAGGCCAGACATGTGATGATTGGTCTTTTACTGTGTCAACAGGATAATCCCTGGCCTAAGGGGGGATGAGTGTCTAACCCCCAATAGATGTGGATTCCAGCTGCCTACCACCCTCCCCCCCCCTTACTAAAAAACTCCTTCTCAAGGAACAGTACAACTACGTACTTTAGCATACACTCGTTCAATTTGTTGAAATTTGGAGGAACACACTTTTGTCCACAAGAGGTTTTGGTTAATTCATGGTTAATTGTACTAGCTTAAAAAATGGAAAAATAGGGATTCTTCCATCATTTTTACAAACCAAGTATTTTAACTTTTAATATTAAGTAATAAATTGTAACACACGAGCGGGCAGACATGCCCTAAAAACTGATATATGTACACACTTGGGTCGCATTTGAGCAAAAAAGACTAAGGAAAGAGTCAGTCAGCTCAGAGCAGAAAGGACTTATACAAAAGTTATAGTCCCAGTCTGCGCAGAAAGGACTTATAAGACCTAGAAAGACCCAGTCAGCAGCTCAGAGAGCAGAAATGACTTATCAGACCGATAAAAGACCCAGTCATCTCAAAGGAACAAGAACTTAGAAAATACCCCGTCAGTTCAGAGCAGAAAGGACTTATGCCCCTACGTGTACATGTAGGTGTATGTCTCACGAGATATGTGTCATTGGTCATCAGCACCTTGCCTCTCTATTAAAAAGCATTGTTACAAAGGTTGCAGCTGCTGTGAATGCAAGAAGGTGATGCATTGCACAGCAATTGTTTTCTAGCTCTCACAAAAATTGAGCAGTACTTCTTGTGAGGTGACAGTCAACTTGCAAGAGGTTGTCTTTTTCTTGTTTCTCCACAAGGTTATTCAGCATGTTAAGTGTGTCTAAAGAGGACGGGAAATGTACAATTTATTTGCTTATTTTCCAATAGAAAGAGTCCTCGTGTGAGTGTGGGAAAAAAAGTCTCCAACCTCATGTTAAATTGGTATAATTCTGAGAAATAATGCTTCATTTTTGTAAAAAACTAATGGGTCTCCACATTTCAAGCAGGATTACATTGTTAGTCAAAATGTCAAATTCAAGGTCATTTTGGTTGAATATTTTGAATATCCCTCATTGAAAGTTAGGAATGAACCATGAAACATTTTGCCCCGAAAGGTTGTCAGGTACAATAAAGACTTCTCAGTTTTTTCCCAACTCACAATGCTGATGTCAGACTCTGTTATAAATTGCATATTATAACATAATTTTTATTAGTCCGACGAAGAATTCTTACTTTAGTTAATAGTCCGACGAAGATTATTTTATTTAGTTTAAGTTTTCCAACGAGGATTCTTAAGTTTATTATAGAGTCATTGTTTCAACTTTCACCTCGTGTGTGGGTGTTAGTTTTTCTTAGTTTTATAATTCTGAGAAACATTTGTTTATAGGTCCAGGAATTCCTTGACCATAAGACATAGCAGTTGGTTGCCCCCAGGGACATGACGTAAGGCTATGTTGCAATGACTGTTGCAAGGTCAGTAGTTTCCTTGAATTGTGCCCGGATTTGATTGTCTTTAGCTACCCACACGTTTTCTTAGGAACTTAGGCCACTAATTCTTTTCTCATTGGTCAAGCCCAACCAGAATATTATTGTTTTAATATTTATGGCCAATCATAGTTTAACTTTCCTGTCCGAGTGCGTGACCAGCTTGGTATATCCTGGCTCGTTTTCCTCTGGATCCTCAGAGCGAAAATCGGCCTAATGCAAGGAAGACTTCTTGATAGTTACACTTTGCGTAGATTTTGTTTGGAACATTTGTTACTTCCCTAAGTACGTTCCTAAATCCCCTTCTTGCATCTTTACCACGTGCTCTGTTGATACAGGTAAGCTTTGATTATTTCTTTCATATTGTTTAAGATTTATCACTTGTGCATTTGCCGTTTGAAAGATTTGTTCGACAAGGTAGTTGGAGTAAGACTCAAGATGGATGGTACAGTTCAATATGAGTTGTGTCATCCTTTTTGTTGTTTATCATGTGTACGGAAAAGCTTTAGGAGTTCCGTCTATTTAATCGTATATTCCTCTTACTTTCTATTGCCGATATGATTTAGTTGTATATTGCATTTATTGCTAGTTAGCAGTTAGATTTTACACTCAGTGCTATTCTTTTGCCGTTCGATACGTTTTACTGTTTGAGTAGAACCTATTTGGTTTATCGAAACACCTGTTACTTTATATACCGTGATTTCACTCATAGCGCCTTCCACATTTGATCATTATGTGATTGAACTATTTCTGATTAGTATTTATGATATACTTTGTTATTGGTATGTTCCTACATTTTTGCTAAGCAATACCATGGCAATACGTAACTTTAGTTGTGCTGGACAAGCATTGTCCTTAGATAACCCCTTTTCACAATTGAAGATGTCCGAGCACATTCCTTTCCATTTAAGTAGGCTAGACGACTGTTTGCTGTTACGCACGTAAACAGTTGTGACCTTTGATCTGGATTGACCACTATCGTGTTGTACACATGCACGCACAGAAGTTTCTTATCGTTCCCTTATGTTTAAGTTTCATTTAAGTTATCAGTATGCACTGGAAGAGTGTTCGTTTTATATTTTGTTGTATGTTCTTTATATTTGTGTAAGTCATAGTTGAATTAGTTTATGATGAGTTAAGACTTTTAATAGAGCGAAAATCGGCCTAATGCAAGGAAGTCTTCTTGAAAGTGTTTAGATAGTTACACTTTGCGTAGATTTTGTTTGGAACATTTGTTACTTCCCTAAGTACGTTCCTAAATCCCCTTCTTGCATCTTTACCACGTGCTCTGTTGATACAGACTAGCCCACAGGCCTCGCTTGGGAAGTTGACCCGGTTCAACTTTTCGCCAGTCCCGCTCCCAACCCCCCTTCGTCGTCTTCCTGGAATTCGTCAGAGTCACTTCTTGGACTTCGGAGCCAATCTGATGTCGACCTCCCAAGACAGAGTCTCTGCCAAGTCCAGTTGAAGCGCGGAACCAGCTAAGACCTATTATATATCATTGTGTATTTTCGTTGCCATTAACTGCTTCAGTTTTTCTTATTGCTGTTTCCTTTTACAAACCTGCGATTGTTAATATTTCCTCAGACTCATATATGGTTGAGTATTTTTACTTGTTGTTTCACCTTGGTGAATTGCCGTTCAAATATCATTTCGCACAGTTGTGAACCGTTGATAATACTGAAGGAGTCAATATGATTTTGAGCCATTGCCTTATTGATTGTTTTATAACTGAATGTATTGTGTTGTATTTGTTGAATCATTGATATTGATATATTGAGATAATTTTCATAATAATAATAACCATAATTGAGAGAGAAGGGAATCTAACTAAATTGCTGTCTGTTGTGTTTTCTTTCTTAGCAAACATTCCGATATTCTTTATCGAACCACGTCGCAGGCTCTTGATTATTTAAAAGAGGTAAAAACCTGTGACACTGAGGACTACATCAGATTAGAAAATGAGAACATCACAAAACTGAATTCTGCTCGACTTTCATACCATCCTTCTGGTCCTTACACTCTATAGTTATACGTACCAACATAGTATTGTATACAAAGATCAAAGGGTTAACACAAGCAATTGAAATATTCCTGGAAGTGTTAAAAGAAAAAAAAGAAAAGAACTTTAAAACAATTTGACCTGGTCCAAATTGTGTTCCCTCGTCCACAATTGTACTCTGTCCCCTGAGAGAAGTGCCAATAATAAGATTAAATCCTGAAAATTAATATAAATTGAGGTAGAAGAATAGTTTCCTTGTGTTTACTCAAGGGGGTTTACATCTATTTTTGTGAGCCCAAGGGAAATTGGAAAAATGTTGCAGTTGTCAGGGATTTGTAGTAAGAAATCAGATGTTGGACATCAGCCAGTAGCTTTATTTTATACTAGTGGCAAAAAAAGAAGGGGAAAAAAAAAACATGCCATGCAAGATTGTTCATTTCTTCTTAAAGGGTCGATCAGTATTGAAACCATAAAAGTTGCTATTTAATTTATGCACGATGACATTTTCACTGGTTGGTTGTATAAGCCAAATTTCATTAAGCTGCTTAAAGGGTATATGTACTTTTTCCTAACAAAAAGCACAATGTCCACAGATTTACATTAAACTTACACAGTCTGAAGATTATGATAGTAGAAAGCTTCCCTTGAAATTTTACTTACTGAGGTGCTGTAGTTTTTGAGAAATGAGTAAAAGGAATTTTCGTCTCGGTTTTAGCATGTATAAAAACGTTTTAACCAGTTATGCTATGGTTTTGGTATAATATCATAACTGGTTAAGGGGATTTTACATGCTAAAATAGTTTTGGTCTAAAAACTATTTTGTGACTTGTTTTACGCATTTCTCAAAAACTACACAACCTTAGTTAGTAATATTTGAAGGGAAGCTTTCCACTATCATCAAACCCTGTAAGTTTCATGTAAATCTGTGGACATTTTGAAAAAGTACCCGAATCCTTTTTAGTAGCACAAAGTGATTCACATTGTTCTGCTAAGCAAATATGAGCCGGATACTATAGTCAGAGATCTTTAATGTGGAATTGTGTTTTCTGTTCAGGCTAAAGGCTTGTTCTGGTTAGCATAATTTTATTTGTTGCTAAGCAAATTATGAGCAGAATACCACTCACAGATGGTACATGTCAAACAGTGTTTTGGCTATGGTAACCTAATTATTCTGGTAAGCACAATGTTGTAGTGCAGCTAAGCAAACATCTGTCCTTGGTGGATATAGCTCTATGAAATTTGGCTATGGTGTTGTCCTTGCAGTCTTGCAGGATTAACTTGAATGTATACTCATTAAAGAAGAAGCACTCTGGGCGCTTGTTCAACTACATAAATGGTTGTCTCAGTTCTCAGTTGACCACACATAATGCACAATGACCCAAAGCTAAATAGCTGATCACAACACTTCTTTTTGCTTCGTTTTACATTTGGGGGGGGGGGGGGGGGGGGTTGGCAGCTGTGGCTTTTGAGAAAATAGTACTTGTTAGGACATATGACTTGGAGCTACAGTTGGTTCCCACACCAGATTTAAGATGTTTGAGATACAACATTCATGTCTTGTCCAACATGTCAAAGGCTTTTGCGAAGAGCATCTACTACAGGTAGATGATCTTTGCCCTGTCGATTATCACCGCCAACTTGCTGTGCTGTCCTGTCAGACGTACATGTTGCATGCCTCACTCTGCAGCCAGCCAGTCCAGTGCATGTTACACAAAGTACAATCGGCCGGGGGAAGAACTTCTCCACCTTACTTTATCATAGAGCAAGGAACTTGCTCTAAAAATATATACTGACACTTTATTTAACTGGGTGAAAACCATACTCCCACACCACTCTACTTTATACAGAGTTCTGCCTCATGTTATTTCTGCCGCATTGCACAAAGTACATCGTATGACTTGTAAGATGTTCATGTACGCATCTGGTGATCGAGTGAGTCCTGCTGTGTGAAGTGTGGTAAATTTGAAACGGGCATGCTAGCCCCCCAAAAAAAACCTTGGACAAGAAAAGAGACTACATGTATAAACATCAGGGAGACATTAGTGTGCCTTGCATCACGCCTCGTCTGGGCTGGTAGCTTCGCTTGTTCCATAAAGTATTGCATTATTGCCTGAAGCTATCCAAGAGAACAAATTTCCCACCTGAGATTAGGGTTTAATCGATCAGAATGAAATCCACCCGATTGGTTTAAGGTGGGCTTGCCGAGGGTCACAGACACCCATTCCGGTTTCTGTCATATCTGATGTTGTCCAGCTACGAGGGTGACGACATCAAACACCTGTTCACTGAGAGACAATTGAAGTATACCCTTTTATTATATACCAGCCAATCACTGGATAGCGTTCAGACTAGAGAGGCACTCCATTATCCAATCAGGGTCTTTTATGCAAATCAAAACCCATTTACATTATACATGACATTAATCAACCAATCAGATATAATTTGTTTGTTATACAATTTTTTCAAAGTTAGTGTCTCTCTTGAAAAAAGAAGAAGATTTTATCTTCTTTGTCTTGTTCAAAAATTTGGGTTAATCCTTTACAATTTGTACATAACAGAAACTTCCCAAAATGTTTTCCAAGTTAAAGTGAATTCATTTTGTTTCATCTGCACACAAAAAAACCAGTAACTAGTGGCTTTGTACATTCCGGGGCTTTTGTGGCAGGCAATAAGCTACGCTGGTCACATGGGAGATTAAAAAAAATGATGTCATCATTTTTTTCTGATTTCAGGATTTTCTCCAAACCTCCCTGATCCTTCCTTTTTTCAAAGTTAGTGTATCTCTTGGAGTACAGAGATTTTGTCCTATTTCTCTTGTTCAAAAGTTTGGGTTCATCCCTTTACAATTTTGACATCACAGCAACTTTCAAAAGAAAATTCCCAAGTTAAAAATCTATATAGGATTTGAGGCATTGCATGGTGAGGTAACAATGTATAATTGGTTTGCGGTAACACCATGTGTGTATTTACTTGCCAGCTAGAGTTTGTTCTTAGAGAACTGTCTTATTATTCTACTGCCGCGCAGTAGATAATCGGGGGTTCGGGAGACTTCTCAGTTCTGAAAAGAACTGTCTTGCTTTTAACTATTACCAGGGCGGATGGTATAGAAAATAGACTTGGACTACTACTTTTGCTTATAGGAGTGAATTAACTGTACTGCCGCGGAGTCATTTCTGAATTGGTCTCAACGTTTCGACTAGCTTGAGTCAGGTCTCCTGACGATGACTAGAGCAAGCTAGTCGAAACGTTGAGACCAATTCATAAGTTAAAAATGGTTGTCATCAATTTTTCCTGATGGTAGGATTTTTCAAAACTGCTTTGAGCCTTCCAATTTTCTTGACAAAAATAAAACAATCATTAAAGAAGGGAGAAAGAAATACTCTAACTCATTGTGTCCAAACATGTAAATTTTCATTCCTGCTGATGCACAGTGTCTTTAAAACCTCCTGAATTGTTCACATTCGACTCAATGTCAACCCCCTAAAAATAGAGGCAGTTTTGTGTCTTGATCACCGAGTTAATTAGTGATAACAGTGGAGCCAAGGAACGGATGTAATTAGCTTTAAACTTTTAAAGGAAACACGCTGGGTGTCGATAATTGGTCGGATGAATAAGAAGTGTGTCTCAAACAAAACCACATGCATGATGGAGGGAAAAGGGTCAATGGGTGCTGATGTGCTTTATGAATTGACCATGTATTGAAGTTTAGTGGACTCTGCTTATTGAAGATTTCTGCTTATTGAAGATTTCTGCTTATTGAAGATTTCTGCTTATTGAAGATTTCTGCTTATTGAAGATTTCTGCTTATTGAAGATTTCTGCTTATTGAAGATTTCTGCTTATTGAAGATTTCTGCTCATTGAAGATTTCTGCTTATTGAAGATTTCTGCTTATTGAAGATTTCTGCTTATTGAAGATTTCTGCTTATTGAAGATTTCTGCTTATTGAAGATTTCTGCTTATTGAAGATTTCTGCTTATTGAAGATTTCTGCTTATTGAAGATTTCTGCTTATTGAAGATTTCTTCTTTAGTTCATGTACTTTGTTATTTGTTTTGTTTTAAAGCCATTGGACCCTTTCGGTACAGAAACAAAAAAAAAGTTCACAGATTTACAAATAATTTACAGGGTTTACAGAAGGTAATGGTGAAAGACTTCTCTTGAAATACTAGTCCATGAAATGCTTTACTTTTTGAGAAAACGGTAAAACAATATAAATTCTCGTTAGCGAGAATTACGGATTTGTTATAAACACATGTCATGACACGGCGAAACGCGCGAAAACAGGAGTGGGTTTTCCCATTATTTTCTCCCGACTCCGATGTCTGATTGAGCCTAAATTTCCACAGGATTGTTATTTTATATATAAGTTGTGATACATGAAGTGTGGGACTTGGACAATACTGTTTACCGAAAGGGTCCAATGGCTTTAAACGGAGGTTTACCTTTTTGTCCTTACTCCAAAAATGAATTTAGCCTTTGTTGAAGTGTAGGGCAGTCATACTTTGAAAGATTTCTTTTTATATAGTAAGTTTTTTTTATGACTTTTGTTTATTTTATGGGAGGCAAACCTAGTGTAACGTACTTCAAAAATTAATGAGCATAACAAATTAATTCGTAAGAAGCTCTTGGGATGAATTTGATTCAAAGACATTTTAATCTGAGATCAAACGTTTGTCAGACTTTGAATTCCAATTACGGATTATTCTTCCTGCGTGGACATAATCGCTTCAGATTTTCAGCAATTTCTCAAAAATGATACCACCTTCTGATAATGAATAGTGCCCTTGATATGCCCCTGGAGCCTTGAAGTAATATATATATATATTTTTTTTTAGGGTGGGGGAGGGGGGGGGGTGCGGGGCACAAAACACATTCATAACTTCATTATGACACTTATAACTGCGCATCATAACAAGTGTGAACCTTTCCAATAAGCCAAACAACATCCCTGCCGGAATTCTTGAGTAGAAACCCACGCTTTCCAAATTAATGGCAATACAAATGTGAACTGTTGACCATTTTGATAAAGCCCCAGAAATGATTGAGTAAGGTGCGCGTGTCCCCCCCCCCCCCCTAAATGATAAGACGAGTGTTACTGTTGACTGTCCTGTGTTTGTAATGCATCGTGCAGGTGGTGTCTACTCTAGCGAACAGCACACCCACACCCCTCTCCCAACTCCCCCCAAAAAAGAAGGAAATCGCTGATTGGTGAAATGCCTCTCCTATCCATTCCAACAGAACATGCCATTGCTATTGCCCTGAAGCCTACACAATGTACATGGACAATACTCTGGTTTGACTCCTAACAATATGTACAAACCTTTTCACAGAGCCAAACAACATCTCAACTCAACCACCCAAATTCTTGAGTAGAAACCCACGCTTCCCGAATTAATACAAATAAATGCGAACTGTTGACCATTTTGATAAAGCCCCAGAAATGATTGAGTTTTCGTCGCGTACCCCCCCCCCCCCCCCCCCCCCATTATAAGACAAGTGTTACTGTTGACTTGCCATCCTGATTGTAATGCATAATGCAGGTGTCATCTACTAGAAAATTCTTGAGTAAAAGAAACTTAAGCTCCCCATATTAATAGCAATATAAACTGTTGACCATTTTGATAAAGCCCCCCAAATTATTGAGTTATGGTCCTCCTTCACCCCCCCCCCCTCATAAATGATAAGACAAGTGTAAGTGTTGTGGCTGTCCACCCCATTGGTAATGCATCCCGCAGGTGTAAACCCAGCCGCGGCACACAGCTGGTAGACTAACCTTGAATGATTGGTCAATTGGATTTTATATTGCCAACTGTAAATCACCTTGAATATGGGGACTCCGTCTATTGGGCTTATCATACATGGCAATAGATGCCAGTGGCTACTGTGTTTAAGCCCCTAGCGTCGTGATGAGAGAACCAGTTGGGTTAGCTTATACGATCGTCTGTATCACATAAAATCAAGAAGTCACAATATACAATTTCTTATGTGGGAATTAAGATGCAGATTCTGGTATTTGGAAGCATTCTTTTCATGAACGCTTCTGCGAATACATCATAAAAAAAACATCATTTAAATTTGTATTAGCGTAGGGGGGGGGGCATCAATTTGGACACCTGTTTTTAGTATGACCCCGATGTCATACAAAGGGCACAATTATAAAATGTCTTATTTTATATGTGAAAATCCAGTTTTTATTGTCCTTTTAAAGTGTGCTTTTGAACCTTTTATTCTAATAAATACATCATAAACGTTAGCATTTAAAGTTGTATTAGACTAGATGGGGTTCTGTTGGTATGGACACATGTTATTTGACTGGTAAACACGGTGATGTCATTTGAAGGCAATGTGCACTTTTATTTTTGTTAACTGTTTGATTGTTTTGTTTTTCCTGTAGTTGTGTACAAAAATATTAACCTCTTGAAATTTATTTATATATGTCTACACAGGAAGAATAATCTGTATAGGAATTCACAATCATTAATGCATTTTACTCAAATCCAGGGGGGGGGGAAATAAAAAGTGATAGTTCCTTCAACAAATGTTTTACTTCAAAGTTAAATATTTCTCCAAAAGCATTACACCATCCAAAGCTGCTGAACTTCTTACCACATCAGTATTTATTGCCATTTATTTGCAGAATCATTACCAAACATACAGACCGGTACTAATACAGTCCCTTAGTTGCACTATGAGAGTCAATGGAAAACACTTTTTACAAATACTATGTTTCATTCCCACTAATGCTTAAAAAACAGGAATGAGATTGTTCAGACTTTTGGCTGAATTCAGACTTTTTTGTGGAGAAAATCAGACAATATTTTCTTACACACATAAAGAAATTCTGCTAATTTTGTCTTCTTTGCTAGTGCTTTGGAAGCTGTTTCCAAAAACTCCTTGGAATTTATATAACCCCAAGGGTTACCAAACGGTAGAAATGATATCATTTCAACATACCTTTGAATTGTATCCAAGTTTCAGACTTTTTTGTTAGTAATGATTCTCACCCATGTAAATAGATGCTCAGTAACTAGATCAACGTGTTCCTTTAAATAGTGCATTGCTAAAGAATGATCGTTACGCTTTTGACCACTATTATCTCTGGCCACTGGGCCATATATTAGATTCCTGAAACAATCTCAGACTTTTGGGGAGTTATACCCTGTGCTGTCAAGTATGTAGCACACCAAAACTTAATCAATCACAAGAACCATCTCTGCTCACACAGGTACCCATTCACCCCTAGGTGATGAGAAGCAATTATTATAGTGAAATGTCTTGCTCGGGACACAAGTTTCATGACCGGGATGTGAACCTACACCCTGATGACTCAGTCACCAGAAGTTGAGTTGCACGATGCACTAAGCCGCTCGCTCGGCCATGCCACAGCAAAATAGCATGCCTTTACATCATGCTTTTATGCATCAAATTTACCTGTTTTACTATTTTAGATGATCAAAGATGAAAAAAAAAAAAAAATCAAATTCAAACATTACAAAATCAAAATATTTCCAGCATATCTGATAGGAAAGTAGTTTTCTCAGGGGGAAAAAGCAAAATTGTTTTCTCCAAACATCACCAAACTACGTGTAAAGTTAAGCATGTTTTTTCACATGACTCGGGGAAAGTACTGAGTATACAGTGCTAACACACATCGGTGTATGGGTAAAAACCAAAATTAACATGTAATATGCATTATGGATTTCGAGTTACCCAATTTCAAACTGGTAATAATATCTATTTCCAATGTACACAATTTTCTCTCCAAGACATCCATGAATATTCCACATTCACAGTGTGAGCTCTGTGGGTCTGCATTACATCAGTCCCAGATAAGTCATACTTACTTTTTCTTTCCTACCCCTGCCGTCTTGTGGCCTAAATTCTCCCTTATTACCAAAGCTGTTTGCTAAGTCCCAGAGTCGCACTTTGGCCCATTTATAGTTACCCCGTCGAGGTTTTTTTTTTCCTTCCGTTTTTTTATAAAGAAAGAGAAATTTGAAGCTGCCCACCTTGGTAGGGCTCTAGGGTGTCCTTGCACTATACACTGGTGCGTGATTTGTTGTCATCTTGTTGTGCTGGGACACAGTTGTGTAGAAATAAGTCACACAGGAAAATAAAAGCTTGCGTTGAGCACCTTGACATTTGTTTAAACTTGGATAAAAGAATTTAAAGAGAAGGTATACATTTGGTTGCACTCTTTGAAGCCATTATACACTTTCGGGAACAGAAAACAAAATAAAAGTTACAAACAACTTACAGGGTTTACAGAAGGTAATGGTGAAAGACTTCTCTTGAAATATTATAATATTCCATGAAATGCTTTACTTTGTGGGAAAACAATTATCAATTCTCGATAGCGAGAATTACGGATTTATTGTAAACACATGTCATGACATGGCGAAATTAAATTGTTGTCATGGCTCCTGACCATTAAAAGTAAAAGTTACACTTTTTTTCGTTAGAGCGGGTGATACTCTTTGAAATACCATTCACTCAAATTATTTTTTTCATGTTTGGGGCCAAAAATCTGACATAGCATCTTTAAGATACACCAAGTGAGAAGACTGGTCTTTGACATTTACCGATAGTGTCCAGTGTCTTTTAAAGATTTACAATTCCCCCTTAAAGACTGACGACCCTGGGAAGTAAAAGATGAAAAAAGGAAAAAGAAAACCACTGATGTATGATATACGCATACACTAAAACTTGCATCAGCGTAAGCCATAGTTAAATCCTCAACAGTAATAAACTGTCAGAACCCAGATAAATTTACTCAATCATGCACATCAGCTGATCCTAGACTCTATGCCTTCCCATGGATGACTGCAAGTAATGGTACAAAGCCACGGACTATTAGCGTTGTCATCCAGGGAAAATGCCCAAATACCCACATGGGAAAAATCACTTTCCATTTTTTTTATTTTATTTTTTTATTTTAATAAAAGACAGTTGGGGAAAAATCCAAGTAGGCAGAGAGTTGTTCAAGTTAAGTTTACCCACGCCTCTATGATGTGGGTGATGGGGATTTTACATTCTTGCATGAACTGGTCAGGGCCATATATACGTGTTAAAGGCACTGGACACGATTGGTCATATTGTCAAAGACCAGTATTCTCCTTGGTGTATCTCAACAAATGCATAAAATAAAAAAACCTGTGAAAATTTGGACTTAATTGGTCGTCGAAGTTGTGAAAGAATAATGGAAGAAAAAACACCCTTGTGGCAAGACCAAGATGTGTGCTTTCAGATGCTTGAGTTTGAGACCTCAGCTGAGGTCTGTAATTAAATTCAAATATTGTTTGAGTGAGAAATTACTTCTTTCTCCAAAACTACGCATACTTCAGAGGGAGCAGTTTCTTATAATGTTTTATACCATCAACAGCTCTGCATTGCAATTGTTACCATGTAACAATTATGCTAACAATTATTTGGAATAATTACCAATAAGTGCCTTTAAGCAGCGGGGCGGACAACTCGCTCACAACAGACAGTCCACAGGATGGTTGTTTGGGAGTCTGTGAAACTGATGATGGTCTTAAATTCGGGAGCTTTGGGAAACAAAGATGACAGTTGGCAACAGGTGTGGGCACCCCATGATGGTCACAAAGCACCTGCCCTTGTTTGTTTTTTTCTCACTGTTTTTTTTCTCTTTTTTCTTACTTTTTCTTACGTTTTTTTATTTGTCTGTAGTTTTTCATATTTGGCTGGTTGTATATTGCCATGGTAACCATGCATGTTTTTTTAAGATCAGACTTAGATTTGGGTGCTTTGGAGTTCCGCATAGAGCGATATGTGAGATTGTGTGGTTCTAATTAGAATGTCTTGTGCACATTAAAGGAACACGTTGCCTTGGATCGGACGAGTTGGTCTATGAAAAGCGTTTGAAAAGCGTTTTATGGGAGTCAAATTTTTGACTCCCATAAATAGCCGACCGTGTTTGTCGACGAGGTAAAACGAAAACCACGCAATTTGAGGCATATTTGTGTAGATCATTGTATTCTACTTTTACAAAGTCTTTCTAACCATATCGATTTTATAACAAACGGTTACAAAACGCTTTTTAAAGACCAACTCGACCGATCCAAGGCAACGTGTTCCTTTAATAAACAATAATGCAAAAGACCAAAACTGTTTGCAGCAGGACAGATACATGTAGGCAGGGCCAACAAGGGGAAATATTTTGGGGAATTGTGCCTTTGATATAAGCATTGAACCTGACACAGAGTCAGAGTTTATAGGGTAAAAAGTTCCTTGTCCTTTTAAAGGCAGTGGACACTATTGGTAATTACTCAAAATAATTGTGAGCATAAAACCTTTCTGGGTAACGAGTAATGGGGAGAAATTGATAGTATAAAACCTTGTGAGAAACAGCTCCCTCTGAAGTAATGTAGTCTTCGAGAAAGAAGTAATTTTCCCTGAAATTGATTTCGAGACCTCAGAGAGGTCATGAAATCAAGCGTCTGAAAGCACACAACTTCATGTGACAAGGGTGTTTTTTCGTTCAATATTATCTTGCAACTTCAACGACCGATTGAGCTCAAAATTTCACAGGTTTGTTATTTTATGCATATGTTGAGATACACCAAGTGAGAAGTGAGATAATGTCTGGATCAACAAAAAAACGTTTGAATTAGTGAAAGTTAAAAAATTACTGGGTTTCAGGAATACTGCTATATATCTAACATTCAATCATGTTTTTTTTTTTATTCAAATAAAATAGGCAAACAAATCAGGCTGTTTATACAAAGGGATAAAGTTTCAAGTCTAGGTCTAGAAGGCACAGTAGCATCTTGTCATCATTGGGGTGTGGTAGCCTGCTCAGGAGACCCTGATAATAAGCTTCAAGATTAGGGTTGCCCTGGTCACGATGAGGCAAATCTGGAGCAGCATTCTCAAAACACCATGAGTGATTAGAAAATGGCGGCAGTCTGTGGTCCACATTGTGGGGGAATTCCAGGCTGAAAATATGGCACTTTATGGTAGAGATGATTGATAGCACACCTTTTATAGCTCCAGGATTGATCGGTCATTGCCCCTGAAAAAAGGGTGTTTTTGGAAGTATTATAAAATTATGTACTAGTTTATAATCCTCAACTTCTGGGATTTTTCTATTGACTACACATTTAAAGGTACTGGAGACTATTGGTAATTGTCAGAGACCAGTCTTCTCACTTGGTTCGCAACATATGCATCTAGTTAACAAACCTGTGAAAGTTTGAGCTCAATTGGTCGTCGAAGTTGAGAGATAATAATGAAAGAAAAAAACACCCTTGTCACATGAAGTTGTGTGCTTTCAGATGCTTGATTTCGAGCCCTATAAATCTAACTCTGAGGTCTCGACCCCAAATTCGTGGAAAATTACTTCTTTCTCAAAAACTATGTTACTTCAGAGGGAGCCGTTTCTCAGAATGTTTTATACTATCAACCTCTCCCCATTACTCCTTACCCAAAAAAGGTTTTATGCACAAAACAAAATTTTAAGGAATTATATTACCAATAGTGTCCACTGCCTTGTTATGGACCATTACAGAATTGGTAAGAAAAAAATTGTCTAACACAGATTTACATAAAACTTACATTGTCTAATGATGATGATAGTAGAAAACCACCCTTGAAATATTTCTGTCGGAATGTCATATTTGATAAGAAAGCAATATAACAAAGTTTTTTTTTTACTTTTACCAAAAGGGAATGATCACCCTTTGTTTGCTTTTTTTTTCTTCAAAACAAACAAAGTTGTCATCACTGTGGTGAAAGTAAGACTTGCTGCTTATTTTCTTCACTATAGCTTTAACGACTGGCGGCAAATTTTAATTTTGTTCCGTTTCCATTTTTGTTTGAGGTGCAATTTTAAACAGACTCTTTCAGTAACGGGCATTGTTGTGCCTACATCTTATTAGAATTTCCTAAACATATTCAAACTTTGTTACTAGTGACAGGCACAAACAATCATGTTGTTTCCCCTAAGTACCAAGCAAGTATTCGGATGATTTTTTTAAAGTTTATTTTCTGATTTATATGTATTTGTTTCTGGTAATTACATAAAAAACTGCAGAATTTTCCTTTTAAATGATGCACTATTAAAAAAACATGCTGGATACAGGTGTAGGATTAATCAAGCGCACATGTTTTTTTTTTTTTGAGCCATGTCTGCTTGAAGATGACAACCTGGTAAAAATCCAGTCTAGTTTTATCGTCTTTGTCAGCTGTCCATCATGTCTGTTTATCCGGGTCGACTGAGGCCCTCTCGACATTCCCCCCTCAAAAAGCAACTTGCTCATTGCTCAGCCACGCTTTGGGTCAACAAGCTCAGCTTGTCTACTCCTAGCCTCGCGTCAATCCATCCACGCTTGGGATTTCTATGTCATTCCCTGCCCACTCGTGGTTTATTTGCTCTGCTCGGTCAAGCAACGCCGTAGACATGCAGATTCAGTATTTTTGGGGTCAGAAGGGTCGGCCGATGAAATGTTTTTGTAATTTTCCAAGATCTTATGAGCTACACCACGCTCAGCGTCAAATGTTTGGGTTGAAATCGAAGCCTTATGAAATGGTTTAGAGTGTACATGTATGTTGGAAAAACAATCGACCACAACCACCGCTTCAATGTGGTCTTTAGTCGCTTTGGTAACTTACACCAATGATATTAATACTGAGTAGGTTTGTTTAGAGGTTGTGCAACACATGCGTATTGCATTACACGTGCAGAGACAGCCGGGCTTTCGATTTTTGGGCTGGTAAAAGAATTCTTATCGTAGGAAACAATTCAAGCTTTTGTAGGCCTATGGGGAGAAAACAAATTATAGAATGAGCATTTTATTGTATTTCCATGCAGAGCAGCTCTTAAAGCCCTTATATTTACTTTCGGTACAGAAACAAAATTAAAAGTTCACAAATTTACAAATAATTTACAGGGTTTACAGAAGGTAATGGTGAAAGACTTATCTTGAAATATTATTCCATGAAATGCTTTACTTTTGAGAAAACAATAAAACAGTATCAACTCTCGTTAGCACGAATTACGGATTTATTTTAAACACATGTCATGAAACGGCGAAACGTGGGGAAACAAGAGTGGGTTTTCCCGTTATTTTCTCCCGACTCCGATGACCGATTGAGCCTAAATTTTCACAGGTTTGTTATTTTATATAAAAGTTGTGGTGTGCGAAGTGTTAGCCTTGGATAATACTGTTTACCAAAAGTGTCCAATGGCTTTAAAGGCAGTATTGGTAATTACTCAAAATAATTATAACTACATCACTGGCACACACCACAGTTTTCTCTCTTCATTCACAAAGATACAAGATTTCCCATAAACAAAATATCTCCATAAAATCTTAATGTTTAATAATCAAGAATATGAATTAAATAAAAGTATCAGAACAATGCGTATTCTCTGGTTATTAGCCCTGCCTTAAAGGCAGTGGACACTATTGGTAATTGTCAAAGACAAGTCTCCTCATCACTTGCTGCATCTCAACATAGGCATAACATTACAAACCTGTGAAAATTTGAACTCAATTGCTCGTTGAAGTTGCGAGATAATAATGTCACACGAAGTTGTGTGCTTTCTGATGCTTGATTTCGATACCTCAAATTCTAAACTTGAGGTCTCGCAATCAATTTCGTGGAAAATTACTTCTTTCTCAAAAACTATGTCACTTCTGAGAGGGAGCTGGCTTCTCACAATTTTTTATACTATCAACCTCTCCTTATTACTCGTAATCAAGAAAGGTTTTATGCAATAATTATTTTGAGTAATTACCAATAGTGTCCACTGCCTTTAAGCTGCACCCAAGTGCACCAGCTATTATAAGTTCAAGGTTTTAATAACATGAATAATTTGAACTGCACCTGCTACAAATATAGGCCTCTTCCAATTATCTAAAGTTATTGATGGCCTGCAAATATAGAGGGGGCTATTTGGGGGCAGAAGGGTATATATACCACACACACTGTCATATTGGTAATTTTTGTCAAAGACAACAGTGTCCATGCACTTGATGCATAGAGCCTAGCTCTATGCTTGATGTAACCTAACATAATGAATTAAATAACCAGCCTGTGAAAGTTTCTTCTCGAAGCAAGGTGGTTAAAACACTAGACAAAAACCTGTATCTTTTTAAGAGTAACTATTAATATAAATGTTAATAGTAAACTTGCGGGTACAACCATGAATAAAATCACTGTTGAAGGAGTGGTGGCTCTGAAAAGAGCCGGTTTGGTCTCGACGTTTCAAACAGTATACTCTGCTCGTCTTCAGGAGGATGCTGGACTACTGGAGGTGGTGGAGCTTATGTGTGGCTGGAGGGATGCACTTTTGGGCGGGAAGGATCGAAGCTGTTCTTGTACAGCGATCAAGCCCACTGTATCTTTTTGTTGCATGGTTTTTATTTCACCATGAGTTTCTTCAGCTTTTAATTCAGACTATAGACCGTATTGAGTATGACGTCACAGGGCTCAAATATCTGACCTACAAGATGGCATCTGTGCGTGTGCGTGTGTGTGTGCGTGCATGTGCCGTAGAAATCAAACCGGGAATGTTGCGTGCTGCGTGCTTCGATGATGTATGCGTTTGGACGCGCATTCGGTTTGCCCTACAAGATGGCGACTTTTCATAGCAAAAAGGGTTTATTCAATACGGTCTATAGCCTACATTTTGTACAATTGGTGTTTACTTCTTGTTTCCTTTTCTATTTTAATGCCCTGGTTCAGCTCAGAAAGTCATACAGGGAATTAAAACATTACATTGGAGTGTTGTGCAGAGAAAAACATCATAGTGGGTATAAACAAATACATGAAACTGCAGAGGAAGTCAGGCAGACCCCTCCCTGGGGTTCAATGTGTACATTCTTCTTTTCTTTTGCTTTGAATATTAGCCTTCAGGTTACATTTCCGTTTCCTGCTCATGAACGCTGAACTGTTTGAATAAGGAAGACCCAAAAACAGCAAAGAATGGTTATCAATCGAACACCAGGCTGGTCCTAAGCGATACTGTCACTCACAAAACAAATAATTAAGACATCACTTCGGGGATGAGATTGTTCAGACTTTTGGCTGAATTCAGACTTTTATGTCGGCCTGGTTAAGAAAATCAGACAATGTTTTTTTACTACAAATAAAGAAATCCTGCTCATTGGTCAACTTCTCAAGTGCTTTGGAAACTGTTTTTAAAAGCTCCTTGGAATCTATAACCCCAGGGGTTACCAAACTGTAGAAATGGCATTATTTCAACACACTTTTGAATTTGTATTCAAGTTTCAGACTTTTTCGTTAACAATGACTCTCACCCCTGTTGCTTGCAATCCCAAATCACACACATCTTTTGTATTTTTTTTTTCCTGCGATTTGTAAATTATTTGATTAATCTTGAACTTGTTTGTTTGGTTTCTCTTTCTGACAGGATATAGTTTTGAGCAGTGGTCTTAGTTTTCTTTACTTCCTATCTTCCTGTATGATCGCATCAGCCAGTGCGCACTACAACAAGGCGTTCGAGGATTGGACGTCAGGCAATAAGCTGGTTACCGGAGTGGTAAGTACCGTCTAAGAGTCCGGCGGATGCGAAGGGAAAGACCAACACAAAATGATTTACTATCACCATTCATACAGGCGCAATTTTTTGACACATACACAACATTTCTGTTGACTATAAAACCTTAATATCTACTTTAGCATAAGAACATATGTACATAAAAAGTCCCTCAATGATATCAAGTTCCTTCTATTTACTTATTCATTGTTTAAAACCATCCATTCGTGTGTCCTTCTTTGGTTTGAGGTGTCTACAACCTTAAACAGCCACTGAGCAACTGAACATTATGTCTCATCTTACAATTATCTTTCTTATTCTTCTTCTTTATAAGCATATCTATATTTTAAAAGCGCCGCCATTGTTGTTTGGCAAGTGGTGCCTGCACCGGCCCTGCTAAAAATGATGCGTCCTGGGGTAACCCAGGTCAAAATTCCAGTTGAACCTAGTTAACTGGGGTCAACTGGTTCAACTGGATAGTGATCAAACTCGTCCATTTTCCATATTAACCAACTGGTTTGGACTAGGTTTAACTGTGTTCAACTAGGTTGAAATTATAAACCAGTTGGTCTCTGTCCATTTTCCATATTAAACCAACTGGTTTTAACTGTGTTTAACTAGTTTATCAACTGGTTTCAACTAGTTCCAGTTAAACCCAGTTTAACTAGGTTCAACTGGAATTTGGACCTGGGAAATTTCGGGGTACCCGTGGGTTTGGGCATGTGTTTTGTTTGTGACGCCACAGTCAAGGCGCGAGGGTGTAGTAACTTTGTGATTGAGTGCAGGCGTTCTTTGTGATGTCACAGTCACGGCGCGAGCGTCCAGTAACTTCGCCTGTACATACAGTACAGAACAATGCGGGGGGGGGGGGGGCACGACGACAGGACGAAGACTGGTGGGGGTTATTAGAGCACGTTGTGGGGACCGGGAGATGGAAGGGGCATGTAGTGTGGTACGTCTGGAGGGCAGGGGAACGGCAAAAAATGTAGGGAACATTAGTAAAAGGGCTGGAAAAATAATACGGAAAGGGGAAAAATAAAAAGGGACTAATGATGACATTGGAAAGGGAAAAAATAAACTGGACAGAGAAAAATACACGAAACGGAGAACCACCTGACTGGCGGGACTCGCAAAAAGTGCAAAGAACAATTCACGGGCGGGATGACGGGAAGGAGGCACGGGTTAGATTTTGGACGGGGATAGGAGGTAGGGGCACAAAGTGGTACGTCTGTGGAACAAGGGGACTGTGGGGAACGGCAAGAAATGGAGAAATGACGGGGGAAATGAACGGGGCTGGGGTAGGTTTTGAACAAAATTCAAAGGAACTATCGTAATATGGGACATGGGGCAGGAAAATATTAAACTGAATGGGGGGAATGAAGCCCATAAAACGGAAAAAAAACACAAACGGTACCCGCGCGAAACTGGAAAATATAAGTTATTGGCAAACAGTGACCAGCAAAGAACAATGCCAATGCAGGGGATCGCGGGGACGGGAGAGGCACAGAGGCGTGGGTTAGATATGGGACGGGAGGGATGGGGCACACGGTGGGACAGGGAGTTGGGGAAAAAATGAACGAGGCGGGTGAGGGGGGAAAAAGCAAAGGGGTTTGAAAACTATACAGGACAGAAAACAATCAACTGAACGGAAACAAAAAAATAAAACGGGATTTAAACAGGACTGGGAAAGAACCACTATCGGGATCCGCTTGAAACTGAAAATTAATACGGATGGGATCGACAATGCCGAAACGGAAAAAAGACGGACAAGTGTACGATTTCACAAAGCACTAATATTCGTCTTAACTTAGGATGGGTTGTTTGCCACAGTGATTTGTATTGTGACCCTGCCCAGCTACTTTAGCCCTCCCCTGTACTCAACGCTACACTTGAAGCATTTTTACGTCAAGCTTTCTAGCGGGGTTGCCGCGCGAAGCGCGTCATCCCGCTAGTCAATAATAATTGTGTGTAAGATGGGAGCTACAGTTTTAAGGTTCACTTTGAGGTATTATGGTTTCCATTACCAGAAATACATGTATATTATAGTGAGAAAAACACGCACACAAGTGTGCAACACCTGCAACTGGCTCTTTTGTCTGTACGCCCCCCTGCTTGAACTTTTTAGGAAAGCTCCCATTGGATGGTATGCACCCCTTCGAAATGTACAACCCTATTGTCCTCTTTTGTTTAATAGGTCCCTGGTTTGAATGTGTATACCTACTCACACACACGAGCTTGTACACGCCTGCAACCCGTAGACCTCCTATTGTCCCTCTTTTTGTTTTTAACTTTTTGCAACATCTCCCTTTGGTTTTGTACACGTTTTCCAATGGTGGATCTTTCCAAACTGGGAACCCTATATTCAATGTCTTTTGTTATTATAGGTCCCTGGTTTGAAGGTGCACCTATCAAACACACCACCTGACCACTGTCAAGAAACTGAGTTCATTGACCACCAGCTATCTAATTGTAGGGCTATGTTGTTCTATGGAGGGTTGCATTCCACCTTTAGTCATAACAAGATTTGATGAAAGTAAACAACCATAAGAAAGGAAAACAATCAGAGTGATGGGAAGATGTTTTTTTTGTTAGGAACCTCAGCGACTCAAAGCCATTAGTGGCTTTACAGATCATGGCAATGGTCTTTTTCTTAACTTTTTTGGCATACATAGAAGTTGTACAAAAAGCAACCTGCAGTGCAAAATGAGAACCGTTTCATGCATGAAATATTTGGATCCACAGATTTAAAAAAATATATTTCTCAACTTGTTTGCACACATCTAAGTTGTACAAAAATGCAACCTGCAGTACCAAAATGCTTTTGAAAAGTACACACACATGGTAGAAATAAAAGCAAAACAAGACTTAGCTATCCAAACCACTAAATGTATACACCATTATCACATCCGATACTGCTTGAAGCAGCTTCATGAAATAAGGCCCATAGCAGAATACGGTAAACAATAGAATAGAAGGCAGCTAGGGGAGTAAGGAAAACTCAGGAAGTTTGAGGCCTCCAGGATCTTGAGCTATACATGTATGAGGGGTACAGAATAGGAGACTTTCCAACGCTAGGCGGCAGCAGACATACCGGGTAAATTTCCATTGTTTACGTAGTTCTGAACATGCGCATAATTCTGAGAACAATGGATTTACCCGGTAAGTCTGCTGCCCTCTATCGTCCCAGAAAGTCTCCCATTGGGCAAATAGTGCAAAGATTTGGATGTATGTGGTGAATCATGAATGTCTTGTTTTGTTGTTGTATAATTCACATAAAAAACCCTCATCATTAAGTGAGGGGGGTTTTCCTGGTGTTTCTGGCACAGGTTCTCTGCGAATGGCACTGCATAGCACTGCATGCAAACCCATAGAGCACTGCAAACTAAGCATACCATTTCTCTACCGGCCAGGCTTTGGACTGATGATACCCCAAGCCAAGCCTACATCCGTATGGACTGTAAAAGTGGTAACCCTGTTTCAGCCCTAGGAGTAGGTGGCAACGGCCTCTGAAAAAACAAATTGTAGCCCACACCTTGAAGCGACCATCAGGCCTTGTGTGTCTGGCGACTTGCATAAAAAATAATTAAAAATCATAAATATACAAGTGCTTTGAGATGCCCCCAAATAAGTGCTATATAAAAGAACTAAAAACTGGAACTGAAAAGAGATAAAAATTGGTTGATGATTTGTGTACCTCTGATATCAGGTAACATGAATACCAGTAGCAGCCCGTCTCATAAATTCAACTATTATGTCTAGAACAGATATGTATTGACCTTGCATCTAAATTATTCTTATTGTTCGGCCTGTTTGTCCTGTAATCAAGTGGTTTTCCCCACAGGTTAAAGGGTTTGATACCTTTTGTAGATCAAGTTTTTGGTCATAACATGAATCCCTACTCACTATTAAAGGCAGTGGACACTATTGGTAATTACTCAAAATAATTATCAGCATCAAATCTCACTTGGTAACGAGTAATGGGGACAGGTTGATAGTATAAAACATTGTGAGAAACAGCTCCCTCTAAAGTGACATTGTTTTTGAGAAAGAAGTAATTTTCCACGAACTTGATTTTGAGACCTCAAAGGTCTCGAAATCAAGCATATACATGTAAAAGCACACAACTTCGTGTGACAAGGGTGGGTTTTTTTCCCTCATAGTTATCCCGCAACTCCGACGACCAATCGAGCTCAAATTTTCACAGGTTTGTTATTTTATGCATATGTTGATATACACCAAGTGAGAAGACTGGTCTTTGACAATTACCAATAGCGTCCACTGTCTTTAATGAAGATGTATGTTACATAAACGATCTGTAGAAGTTTCAGCTTCATTAGGTGCAGGTATTTGAGAGAAAAGTGAAAATCACAGAGGAATTTTTTCAGGGGATTGGCATAAAAATACGAGTACTGTACTGGTAAATTGATTGTACATGCTAAAATAGTTTGAACTCCCGAGACAAAAATTATTCTTAAACAAAAAGTCGCATCCCCTTAAGGTGATCCCCTGGCTGCCCCTTCCCAGGTTGTATCGTAATTTGGGTGTGATCCCTGGCTACACGGCAGTTAACGGTTGTATGGCTTCTGACTGGCACCCCCGAACAAAGATATTGACAAAATAGGGACACCGCCAATATAGGGCTAGATAGCTCAGTTGGTAGAGCGCCGACATGTTAATCCGGAGGTCGTTGGTTCGAATCCCACTGTAGTCAATTCTTTGTTCAACCCCAAAACTAAAAAATTATTCTTGTGATATTGTTTTTGTCATTCTAAAAAGAAAATACAGCATTTCAGCAGGTAATATTTTAAAGAAAGCTTTCTACCATCATTATCTTCAAACCTGTTAAGTTAAATGTTAATCTGTGGAGATTGTGTTTTGTGTCCTAAAAAAAAAGGAACCCAAACCCTTGTATAAACTATAAGGCTCCCCAATGACCTCACAGGGAGGGAACCTTATAGTTTCTAGAAGTACCCAAACCCTTTGAAAGAAAGGTAGAATGAAACAAAAGTTAGCAAAGAGATTATTTCTACATTTCTTTTGATTCTTTACAGGTTCTCGGCTACAGTTGTTGTTTTGTCTATGCCCTTAATGCTCTTGGGATCTACGCCAGGTCTAATGGCAGGTTTAAACGGCGGGCCCAGTTTCGTCATCAACTTCTTCAAGTCGACTCGGGTTCTGTTGACTCGATTCAGCCGCAAGTCTAAATATTAACCCTTTTAATCCCCACAACTCAAAACCTAATTCACATACAAATTTAAAGTATGAGAGTTTGTCCACATCTTAATGTACAAAATATTGTAATTGAAAAGTTATTTAAAGGCAGTGGACACCGTTGGTAATAAACCGATCCAGTAGGCTCCGCCCATGATGCACGTGTGAGCAAGAACACGTGGGGCTCTCCAATGCCTTTCTGCACAACTCTGCCGCACGCGCTAAGACGCGCACGCATGTCGGACCTTAATTGTCGGACCTTTTTTCATTGCGTTGTGATTGGTCAACACGCCGCATGGGGCGGAGAGGATAGTGGATCGGTCTATTGTCAAAGACCAGTACTCTCACTTGGTTTATCCCAACATATGCATAATAACAAACCTGTAAAAACTTGAACTCAATTGGTCGTCAAAGTTGCGAGAGAATAATGAAGAAACCAAGACCTTGCTGCACAAGTTTTGGCTCAGATGCTTGAATTCGAGACCTCAGCTGAGGTCTCGAATTCGAATATTTTAGGGATGAATTACTTTTTTCTAAAAAACTAAAATACATGTTCTTTCTCACAATGTTTTATACTATTTAACCGCTCTCCATTGCTTGTTACCAAGTTTATTTTTATGATAACAATTATTTTGAGTAATTACCAATAGTGTCCACTTCCTATAAAACTCACCTTTATGGGGTTCCATGTTAGCAAAAGGGACGAATCCAATATGTGACCAATATTTGGTGAATGTATGGTACATGTACAACTGCATCTTGAACCATTATTAGAAGTCAAGAGCCTTTAGGCTTATACAAGTCATGCTGGCATATGGGTTTTACCTAGTCAATAAAAGCTGAAATTTCTATTTAAATTCTATGATGAGTCACGATGACTCTCAAAAGAGTGAATCATACCCTTACAGCATTCTTGTTGTTGATTTTACACAATGTCTTCATCGAGAAAATCATCAGGTCATTAGAGAAAATTATACTTCCACTGAAACTTACACAGGTTTAGAGGCGCCCGCTAGATACTATTGGTAATTCTTTCAAAATAACTTTTAGCTTAAAAACTTACCTGGTAACGAGCAATGAAGAAGAGTGCAACTATAACTATAAATATGAATAGTAAACTTGCGGGTACAACCATGGGTAAAATCTCTTTTGAAGGAGTGGTGGCTCTGAGAAGAGCCGGTTTGGTCTCGACGTTTCGAAAAGTATACTCTGCTCGACTTCAGGAGAAATGAAGAGCTGTTGATGGTATAAAACATTGTGAGAAATGGCTCTCTCTGAAGTAACAGAGTTCTTGAGAAAGAGGTAATTTCTCACTCACATGTTAAAATCCCCCTCCCCCCAAAAAACCCAAACAAACAAAACAACAACAACAACAAAAAGTGCCAGCAGAGAATACTCAGGGATAAAAGAGCAGTAGACATGTCTGTCTCTGTCTCATGAAAACCTTCATCATGTTGTGGCCATTTTATTTGTCTTATTTATACACCCTGTACATTAAAACGGGTGCGCTCATTTACCTTCCATGGATTGACCCTGGTCTGCCGCGGTACATTCGAATAGCTTTGAAGGGGCTCACCAGGTGTGGCGTTTTCAGTCTTCCGCCGTGTTCAGTTTTCCGAGTGACGTAGTCGGACATATCAGCACGTTTTTCGAACGGTTTTAGCTTGCCGGCGTGTTCAGTTTTCCGGGTGGCTTGTGATATACCGCCGCGAGTACCCTGGCGTGTACTGTAGTTCTCTCAGCAGTGACCCCACATTGTTTACGATTCTTTTCTGTGTAGTCCGTAATCTCTTGCCCCATCTTTACATGTATTCATGGGTACAACTTTAGGCAGGTCACACTCTGCTTGCATAAAAAAAACAACTCATACGATCCACGCGTTTGCCGCTAGTTGTACTTGTACTCGACTCGTGGATGCCGCCATGACAGCTACCGGAGGGTAACGGATGACTCAATACGGCACTAAAAATGGACTACTTTCGCTTACTGTGCGCAGGCATCGCATGACGTAATGCTACCGAATTTGGTCATTCGGAAAACTGGACACAGCGGAAAGTTGAAACCGCCACACCGGGTCAGCCCCCAGTGCCCTGCTTGTGGAGTGGGTCACTTGGGGGAGACCTGAGGTGCATGCCGTCACCACGAGAGGGCGAGTGTGATCGTTGGATTAGCTCTAACCCTCTTGTCAGGGGCTCACCCGAGTGGGCACTGAGGGGTCGACCCAGGGAGGCTTATCAGATGGTCAAAACAGATGGTCAATCCAAGCTTCTGTATATATCGAAGGTTGTAGTGTAGAGAATTACTGTTTATATTAGTAAAAGGTGGTTGGGTCTTAAGTAGGGTCTTGTAGGAATTAAATGTTGTAGATTTTAGTTTTAACGATGCCAGCAATCCATTTCTGTGTTATTTTTTTGCAATGTCAGGAATGAAATATAATTTGTATATAATAAAGTTATTCACTTGTGCTGTCAAATAAAAAGGACTGAAAACAAATTTTATATAAATTGAGATAAAAACTACAGAAATGGTAAACTTTATTATGTTACTTATTGAAATGTTTTTATTTGTTTCCTTTTGAAGAAACTGCTTTCATATTTTATTTTGATACTAATGTATTCATCTTATAAAACCAATATTTATGAATTCAATGTGCAATGGGAAAATAAGAGTTATTGTGTATGCTGCTGCTGATATTAGGCCTTGTATATGCAGGTGGGATCAGGAGACCAATGCAGTGACGTCGTAAAGCCGCCCTCTTAGAGGAAAAGCAGTAATGAAACAATCAAAATGCAGTGCGCACAGATTTGTATGCGCTGCGCACAGGTTTGGAGAATAAACACCTCCCATTGACCTCTATAGGCAAGGGCTATACAAGGCAAACTCAGGGCTCTGCTTATTGTGAGCGGAGTCGGCGCTTACGGGAAGCAGTAAATTCAGCGCAATACGTCAAGTGTATTTCACGGGTTAGCGGGGAATTCTAGCTAGAGTGTGTGCATTCTACATGTTACTACATTGTAGGCATTCTCTCTACCGTGCAAGGAGAGAATGGTGATTGAAGGGAAGAATGCAGCAGGTTATTAGCAAAGCCAAGAAATTGGGCCCTGATATGACGCTGTACATGTATATTATAAAGGCAGTGAACACTATCAGTAATTTCTCAAAATAATTATTAGCATAAAACCTTACTTGGTGACGAGTAATGAGGAGAGGTTGATAGTGTAAAACATTGTGAGAAACGGCTCCCTCTGAAGTGACATAGTTTTCCACGAATTGGATTTCGAGACCTCAGATTTAGAATTTGAGGTCTCAAAATCAACCATCTAAAACCACACAACTTCGTGTGACAAAGGGCGTTTTTTCTTTCATGGTTATCTTGCAACTTCGACGACTGATTGAGCTCAACTTTTCGCATATTATGAGATACACCAAGTGAGAAGACTGGTCTTTGACAAGTCTTTGACAATTACTAATAGTGTCTAGTGTCTTTAAAGAATACTCTACATAGATGGCATCCCTAGATTTCTGACCTGCATTCATCGCTCACTGTATTTAATAAGCCCGGATGGAATCACTTAATTGGATATCGACTGATCCAGTGAATTCTAAATTAGATAAGGATTCATTATAAAATATGATTTTGTTAAAGTATTATGCGGTAGGAGACTCAACTGCTACCGAAAGCATTTTAAGGGATGGTGCATTGTGAAAGATGTATCTGCTGATATATTTATCTGGACGATGATCTCAAACCAACGAAAGAGGTGCTTAAAAAGGGTCTTTTTGTGGCAGTTAAGTAAAAATTTCAGTTTTATTTGTATTTTAAAGAGAAAGTATGTTTTTTATTGTCTTTTGAAGAGTATATTTAATTTTTATGCTGTTGTTCGCAATAACACCATACAACCATAGCGATATGGCAAAGCAACTTGAGTCCAATTTCCATAAAACTGTTTACTGGTAAGCAAGTTTGCGAGCTTACTTAAGCAGAAAACATGCATATAAGCAAAAGTGTATTATATAAACAATCAGGCCTGATACTTGACAGAGGCAATGAAGGCGATTGCCTCCATTAGCCTTGTCATTGCCTTGTTGCCCTTGAAATGCTCCAGTAGAAGTACCAGTATACAGTTTCCTCATAAGGTGCTCTTTACCAGGGAGTAATGCCTTGGTGCCCTAGCTTGCCCTCTTAAACGCATACAATAATAATAATAATAAGGTTTTTTTTAAATCTCTATTATGTTTTGTTCACCTTGGTTCATTTTAGTTCACCCGATGAATATAAGTGTACTCAGAGTTGTTTTTATACCCGAGTAACAGTATACTGTCATTTGAGGCAGTTTCACGGAGGACTGGATAAGTCATCGATTGTTCTGGTGTGATTTACACTCGAGCTCCCATTGCTCCGCAGCGTGCAGCTTGGGGGGCGAGCGAATCAATTGAGTGGAACATAGGACAATAGATCCGCTGCAGGGCAGTTTGGAGTATGCATGAGCGCCTCACGAATCACGCGCTTTAAAGGCGGGGGAATAAACTTGTCAATAAATTTACCAGTTTTGACTTTCATCTCATTTATAGCTCAAGGATTTATGTATTGCTGAGAAGAAATTTGGGGAAAGACTTGTCTGTAATTAATGCCAGTAAGATGTATATATTTGTTAAATATCTAGAATGAGTTCGTTATGATATGATTGCTTGCACGACCAAAGCTGAGTTTATAAGCACTGTTTCTTTTCATAGAACTAGTCAAATTACAGAGTATACAGTGCTTTACACACTTCAAGTGTATGGGTACGGTACCCATACACTTGAAGTGTGTAAAGCATCCCCACCCCCCCCCCTAACACCCCAAAGATCAATTAAATTGTTTACTTGCTGCTAATAAAATATAGGAATCAAATTGCCTCTAGCTACCAGGCAAGCACGGTGGTCTAGTGGTTCACTGTAAAACATCTTGCTCTGGAATGACAAGGGTCTTGGGTTCGAATCCCACCTGAGTAATTACTGTGGGGTTTTATCACAGGACTGGGAGAGTACTGAGTGTACAATGCTTTACACACATCGGTGTGCCTTAGCTAGTCATCTAAACGGGAAATCTTTTAGCTCCCCTGCCCAACCTCATAAACCTATACATTATTCCCCTGGCTTTTTTCGACGATACTCTCTGCTTGTCCAGACATGTCCACGATGGGCTTTGATCATGATCAATAGCTCTTACCCTCAAGTGTTATTGAACCTGCCACGCACCTATACTCCCTTGAACAATCACTATCAAATCGTTTCGGCCCGTCAGCCGCTAATTTCCCCCATGACTGATCACGCACACGTATACAGAATTGTTTGTCTTTCATTTAATTACCTCGTCAAATGTTGAATTGAGACCCACATTATGTGAGTCTATGAAGCATTAAAAGATTTAAGAAAATACACCTGCAATGGATCTCTTAACCAAGTGCTTATGTAATATTTCTCACATGAAAATTTCAAAAGTAAGCTCATGGAATTGAACGAGAACTTAAACGACCCTTGCCTTTAAAGCCATTACACACTTTCGGTACAGAAAAAAAAAAAAATCACAGATTTACAAATAATTTACAGGGTTTACAGAAGGTATAATGGTGAAAGACTTCTCTTGAAATATTGTTCCATGAAATGCTTTGCTTTTTGAGAAAACATTAAAACAATATCAATTCTCGATAGCGAGAATTACAGATTTATAGTAAACACATGTCATGACACGGCAAAACGCGTGGAAACAAGGATGGGTTTTCCCGTTATTTTCCGTCGACTCCGATGACCGATTGAGCCTAAATTTTCACAGGTTTGTTATTTTATATATAAGCTGTGATACACGAAGTGTGGAACTTGGACAATACTGTTTACCAAAAGTGTATAATGGCTTTAAAACCATCTAGAAAGCAAATTTCTGGGTGTCAGTTACAAACAGTATTAACATCTTGGTGTTTTGAACAGGTAATTTGTTTCTACTATTTTAGAGGAATAAAAAAATGTTATAAAATCTAGTGCAGGCGCCACATGAACGGGTGCAAAGCTGGATTTATTACCCTCTATAAATAATCAGGTCTTTGGAAACTTCAGACAATAGTGACAAGTTTAAACGTATTTACAGTTTCCCTTTTTTCTGAGAATTGTTCTTTTTACTTTTTACTTAAAATGAGGAAATGAAAGAGCTATAATGATTTTATCATCATAGTGCTTTGGAAAGTTGTGATGGGAGGACAAAATAAATGTGGTAGCTTTTAACTCTTTTAAGAATGAACAAAAAAGTACTTCACAAATGCCAGAATTTAATTGACAGTCTTAAGTATCCATGAAGCTGACTTTATTGTGTAAACCTTGAACATTCACAGGGGTCATTTTGAGGTCTAGTGGGTTGTTGTAACCAATTACAACCGTTTTACATCTAGGGCAAATATAATAAGCCCCGCTAATACACAGTCTGGAAACTGGGCCAATTTAATCAGCCTGGTACACTGCTAGGGTTAAACTAGTACTCCTCAATTACATAATGTGGGAACAAGACCAAGATGGTAGCAGGATATTAAGGGATTGTAAAGGCCCTTCTTGAAACCATAGTTTCAGCTTGGGCATCCAGTGGTACAGGGCCCAATGTCATGGCTCTGCTTACCGTAAGCACAGAATCGGCGCTTACCGCAAGCACAGAATCGGCGCTTACGGAAGCAGGGAATTCTGTGCTTACGGCAAGCGTATTTCACGGGTTAGCGGCGAATTTGGGCTTCTGCGCGTGCGTACTCCCCGTTACTACGCATTCTAGGCTTACAAGTGATCGTAAGCGCAGAATTCGGTGGTAAGCAGAGCCATGAAATTGGGCCCATGTGTAACTCGCACAGTAAGCACCAAGTCAGCCAATCAATAAGCAGCTCTATAAAACAGGACCTACAATAGATGTGTCTATATTATAACTGTATGTATATAATGTCTTATCAAATCATTGTATTATAAATATTTATTATAAATATTTATATATTTATTATTCATGTCACTAATTCACTTTTAAGGTATTAACTGTGGTCTGCTCACTTATGTGTTCTGTTGTGATGAAAGAATCGGGTCGGGAGTCGTCACAAGAAATAAACAGGGCGTAAAGAATAATCAATTGTGTTTTAATGTGTCATCTGTTGTTTTGTCTGAATAGTTCTAGAGGTTGATCAATTTCCATAGGGCGTTACATTGATTTCAACTTTCTCATGCTTGTCATTGAAGGAACGTAATGCTTTGGGTCATTTAAGACGGCCATAAAAGTAGAATTCACACAAACATGCTTCGAAACTGCACGGTTTTCCATTTACGTCGCAAACTAACATGGTTGACCATTTTATGGAGTAAAAACTTTCTATTTTGTAACATCTATCGGAAAGCCTGTTGTTATAGAGATGGTAATGGTAGTAACGCGTCCTGTAAATTTTTTTCATCTTGATTAGAAATTAATATGTGCAAGTATGTTGACAAATTTGACACTATAAAATGTGCCCTCAAGTGTGGCGTTTTGGATGTTCAAATTTCTGTGGTGTCCGCATGTAAATGTTGCAAAATACAGAGATAAAAGTTGGTAGCCACTGCCACTAAATGTAGATGGATTCAACATTCTTATACACATGTAACAATACAATGACAGCTTGTGTTGCTGGCGTTTTCTGAGCAAGTACATGTGTTGTAGACACTGTATTCAGCTGAAACTTTCACAGGTGACCTTTATCCCTTTTTGATAATTACATTAAGAAGAGCTGCTTGAGCAGAAAGTTTTGCTCGTTAACTTTATGCTAAGCAAAACTATAGCAGAAAACCAATCAAAGACAGTGGGTATTTTGGCTGGTAAACATATCTAGTGAAATTGTGCTCATAAAGCAGCTCTGTGAAATTGGGCCCAGAAAATGACCCCTGGCTGCCACTAGAGGGCAGCATTCATGTTTCCAAAGTGAAAGGGAATACAAAGGTTTTTGATACCTTTTGTAGATCAAGTTCTTTGCAATGGCACGAATCCCTATGAATGAAGAAGTTTGTAAGTATAATGTACCTGTAGAAGTTTCAGCTTCATTAGTTGTAATTTTTTTTGTATAAGGTGAAAATCACAGAGCAATGTTTTCAGGAGAGTCGTGTAAATCTGTTGCACAATGTACATGCTAAAATAATTGTCTTCTCACTGAGACAACAGTTATTTGTGTGAAAAATGACAGCACCTCACATGATTATAAATCTTTAAACCATGTAAGTTTTATGTAAATCAGTAGACGTTTGTTTATAAATCTTTAAACCATGTAAGTTTTATGTAAATCAGTAGACGCTTGTTTATAAATCTTTAAACCATGTAAGTTTTATGTAAATCAGTAGACGCTTGTTTATAAATCTTTAAACCATGTTAGTTTTATGTAAATCAGTAGACGCTTGTTTATAAATCTTTAAACCATGTAAGTTTTATGTAAATCAGTAGACGTTTGTTTTTTGTGCCAAACAAAAGAAAGTACCCAAACCCTTTAAAACTGCAGTTCTCAAGATTTATTTTTCACATAAAAGTAAAATTTCCGGACCTACATACATAGACCTTTTCACAAATACACATAGTGCACAAGTGCTAACTGTAGAATGAGGTGCATGCTGGTCTAGCAAGCGACCAACTTGGTCGCTAGCTTTACCAACATGCCCCTCATTCCACGAAGCCTTGCATTTGTAACGCAAAAACACTGCTGGTACACTGAAGTCATGTTTGTACTCGTCAAGAACAACAATCTCAGTAGAAAAGAGGGGGCTGTTTGAGAGTGGGACTCAATATGCAAGGGTCTAATTTTTAGACTCGCAAGCCGAAGTGAATTTCACTGTATATGTATTTATATGTGTGACAATAAACAATTGAATCGAATTGAATTGAATTGAATTGAATTGAATAATGAAAACAAATATTACTTAAAGGAACACGTTGCCTTGGATCAGTCGAGTTGGTCTTTGAAAAGCGTTTGTAACCGTTTTTTATAAAATGCATATGGTTAGAAAGATGTTGTAAAAGTAGAATACAAAGATCTACACAAATTTCCCTCGCAATTGCGTGGTTTTCCTTTAACATTGCGAACTAACACGGTCGGCCATTTATGGGAGTCAAAAATGTGACTCCCATAAATGGCCGACCGTGTTTGTCGACGAGGTAAAATAAAAACCTCGCAACTTCGAGGCATATTTGTGTGGATCATTGTATTCTACTTTTAAAACCTCTTTCTAACCATATGCATTTCATAACAAACGGTTTCAAACGCTTTTTATATAGACCAACTCGTCCGATCCAAGGCAACGTGTTCCTTTAAGGTTTCAGAAACAGTCTTTATATCAAAGAAAAACAGAGTGTGGTTGTTAGAAAATTTAAAATCCTGAAAACTAGGGTCATACCAGGATCCTCTTGGTCTAGTCTTGATAACTGATGCTGTTTTTTGGGTAATAGACATCGGTAGACGGCACAACATCAAACTGGCTCGGAGGCTGATTCGGCGGAACTGGGCACTATGAATCAATCTGGAACTAAGCGTTTACTTTGAGATCAAAGCGTGTGACATGACATGCTGTTTTACAATATTCATAGGTACGTAGAGCCTGGGTGCAACATCTGGCTCGGAGGTTGGCCGGCACAGAGAAACTGGGCAAGTTTACAAATCTGGATCAAAACGTTTGAGCCTGATGGTAGTGTGATACAGATATCGATATCTCAGTAATTTATGTTACGATATCGGCCACTTCATCACCAATCAAGACGTCTAGAGATGATGCCCAGATATTACATATTGACAGATTTACAGTCTCTCTACACCATCCTAATTACATGTAGAAACTTGAGTTTGATCATAGCAAGTGAGTCTCATATTTCTTATTATTCTGTAAAAGTTTCCAACGCAGTCTACTCAAATCCAATGAAGTGAGCTTCTGGGTGTTATCCTTGTCTTTGCTTGTGGCGTGGGTGGGTCTTACATATCACAAACAGACGTTTCTTCCGATAAACAAAGTAACAGTCCTTGCATCTTCTCCTCACCGATGACTTGGTCTTGAAAGAGTTTGTCATCTGAAGAAACGATGGTGTCGATATCCGTAGGAATTGTTTCCACTGGCTTGGTGGTGGGACAGCATGGTGATTAGCGATGTGAGACATGCCTGTAAGGCTCCGCATATTGGTGATGACCCCAAGATGCATCAGTGATGTGGTGAAGGTCCTCGGGATAACTCTCGTTAATACAGGGACCAGCGACCTGAGTAAAGACATCTTGCGTCTATGTTTTAAACTTTTAACTTCCAAATTTTAACCAGCCAAACAATCTGTGGGGAAAAAACATAAAAGTACAGAATTAATGTTTTGTTTTGTGTATTACACTACAAAAAAATGGCACGGGTTCATGGCTAGCATATAAAATTCCAGATAAGTTTGTTGAATTCCAATTTTATGAAGCTAAAAATTTCATCCAGACATCATCAATTATTGTCATCAATTATTCTAAAAGAAGGAATTTATGTTTTGAACCTTTGCTCAACTTGACTATTTTCTTCTTTTTCTTAGTTTTAAGCCTAATTTAACACAAACAAAATTGTTTTAGATAGAAAATTTTAGAAATAGAACAGACTCAGAGTCAGACAGAGCTGGGCGCAATTTCATGGCTCTGCTAACTACAAAATTCTGTGATTGCGATCACCATTCACCACTTGCACGGACATGCACCTAAATTTCTGCGCTTGCCTGTATTTAAGTGCAAAGTGTAAGCAAAGTGTATATGCCTCGTGAAAGACGCATGCGCAAACCAAAATTCCCTGCTACTAACCCGTTAAATACGCTTGACATAAGCGCAGAATGTTCTGGTTTTAAGGGCAACGTGCTGATTCTTTGCTATTTTGTAGACCCAGTAGGGCCTATGCAGTAACTGGGACGCTGCTGTACTCCTTTTTTCGAAATTTTGACATTCTCTGTCGTACTAGCTAGTTCGACAGAGAATGTTAAAATTTCGAAAAAAGCTTCTAGCTTTTTTTTTTTAAAGTTTATTTTTAAGCAGAGCCATGAAAATTGGGCCCAGCCAGGCCTCTCCTTCCTCCCCTTCAAGTTCTAGTTCTATCCTTATTTCATCAATCTTAAGTAAAAAATTAAAAGCATGGTAGGTGGATTTAGATTTAAGCATGGTTAATTAAGTGAACGCTTTCCATATACCACTTGTCTATGAAACAAATATCAAATTCAGTATCAAATTTTTGAGTTAATCATCAAAGAATATCAAATGAGAGATGTCATTTAGGCCTATTGTTACTCAAAATTATTATAAAATAATATTTAAATAACAAACATAAAACGGGATATATTCTTTTTGGTGACAATATCAGTAAAAAACTGGCAGAATACGAACAATTTTCCCTGCAATATCACTCTAAACTATTAACAGGATAACTTTCCGTATGGCGCCACCACTTTTTCACTCATTTTTAGAAAAAGGGATCTCATTGAGGTAAATTAGATACTATATTATTTCATATCGAATGAAAAAGTGGTGGCGCCATACGGAAACTTTTCCTATTAACATTACATAGCAAAGGCTATACAAAACAATGTTTATACCTTGTAACCTGACCGTTAAGTGTTTTATCTCGTCATTTTTAAGTCATGAAGTGTTTTAACTTGACCGAGCAATGCGTTTTATGCGTTGCACGATACCCCTTTCATGTAATATCATAATTTGGCATAAGTTAGCAAGCCTGAAGAGACCAGACTAAATTTGCGGGACAATTTTCTTTTATTTGGTAGGTAAATAAATGATTTTTACAAGTATTTTGCAGCCATGCACGAATTCAAATGTGTAAATTTTCATTAATAAAAATATTCAAACGTTCTTTTGTTGGATTCAAAATAAGTTGTGATGTATAAAGTTTGTTTTTTATTTAACGCTCACTGAACGAGGTTGTGCCAAAGTCAAGATGGCGGCCCTGAGAAATGTTTCCAGACTTTCATTGCGAACTCAAATCTGTCGCTTTTCTGCCAGTCAGCGGCAGTTAACAGGGATAACGAGGTATCTTGCTTCACCGGAAAAACTAACACATACTGGACAGGTACTTGTATTTGCTAAATCTAAAGAATTGTGTCACATTTTGAACAAAATCCCCATTTTTGTTCCCCTGTCTGGGCCAAAATGTTATCACTTTCAGACAAATGGTGGCGCCCTCTTGAAATGCACTAATCCCCTATATAAAAATTAAAAAAAGAATTTGTGGTTCTAATCATCATGTTCTAATCAATATTTCATCAAAAACAAATTAAATAAAACAAGACAAAACATGTTAATACTACTAGCTTTGTACTACTAACTAAAACTAGTGTAGTACCAGTCCACATAAATAAGTACCAGTACGCATGAATAATAATTAATACTATATAGGCCAACTGCACTGTAAGTGTAAAGTACAAACATACACATGTACTTGTTTAGACTCGCCTGAAGTAATTATATGCTGGTCTGATTGTTTCAAATGATCAAAATATGAGACATTTTCTGCTAAAAATCTGAGCTGATGTTCAAATTGGATCTTGTATTGTATAATTTATCATATCATTTTCCCCAAGTTTCACATGCTGTTGATTTGACGCAATTTATTGCTTGTTTTATAAGCAACTCAAACATCTGACCGTTGGTAAATTTGCACTCAATAACTTAGCTTGTTGATTTATGACAATCCAGAAGAGAAAAAAATCTGTATGTATCCTGGGTGATGCTACTTTTTCACTAATTTTTACTGAAGGCACATAAAAAAAACAGCTATTAAAACAATTTATGCATCAAATACTAAATATCGAATAAATACATGTAGTAAATTGTCATCTTCTCCATCAAATAACGAACAACCTAACCAATGCAGAGTGTTTTTCATCAATATATAACTACAGGTGTACAAATCAATGAAGTGGGCCCAAGCCTGTACTATGTTGAAACCTTTCTCTGGCTGTTGGCTGTAAAGCAAATATTCTGAGTCCAGATTTATGTCACATTTCAGGCTCAAAACAAGAATTAATTTAAAATAAATCTGACCCGATGATACAATGGTTAATGGTCTTTCACTTGTAAGCATGGTTTTCACTGGGCAAATGTGGTCAAAGATCAGCATCTTACAAAATGTATATCAAGACCTTTGTGATCCCAAGAGATTTCATTGGATTAGATTACACAGTCATCTAAAGCATATTATTTGAGGAGTTGGGAAGTGGCGGCTTCAACAACGAACTGTAAATTTTAATACCAATTAGTAATATGTTCATATTAGTCGTTCTGAATCTTTTTATTGTGCAGGCATTTGACGAGGGAGATTACAGAAAAATCAGGTACATCGACAGAGACAAGGAAGTAAGTACAGTTGTCCTGAGCGATTTCATGTAATTCAACAACTGTCATTTCCACTTTTACTCTTTACCTGTTCTAATGATAAACACCTCATGTTGTGGGGCGTTGTGGGGCAAAGTTCATTTCATTATTTCTCGATGTGTGTTGTTGACTGATCGTTGATTCATGAAGATTTTGTTGCAAACGGAGTTCAAAACATGTTCAAATCAACCGACCCCCTAGCCACAAAGTCATTGAAGTTGTTGTTGATGGAAAAGGGATAATTTAAGGTAAAAATTAAGCGATAAAATCCTCAAACATCACTATTTTAAAGGCTTTACTGTCGTGTTTTTGGTGTTTTTTTTTTTTTAAATTGTGTGTATAAATACATGCCGGCTAGTGAAAAAACCTGCGTGCGATCAAGGATTTTGGTTGACTCGCCCGGCGGGTGATTGAAAAAAAAAGTTAAGGGAAACCCCTGAAAGCCCCACAGAAAACCCTTGGATGGGAACGAAACTTTTGAAGGGGCACCAAGGCCAAGATTAGGGTGACAGAGGCTATGCTTTTCGAGGCCTCTGGGCATTCCAGAGGTCAATTTCACAAAGATAGTCCTAATTTAGGACTAGTCCTAGGAGTTATTCAAAACTTAAGGCTAGTCTTAAGTTAAAGGAATGTTACAGAATTGGTAAGAAACAAAAATCAATAACATCACAGATTTACATAAAACGTACATGGTCCAGTGATGATGATAGCAGTAGAAAACATCCCTTGAAATATTTCTGTTTGAAATTTCATATTTAATGAGAAATAAACAATCTAATGTTGTGTTGGAGTTGATCGCTCAGTGAGCGATTTATTCATTTTTATTTTGGCATCGATGCAATGCAAAATTTGTAGTCAGTTTTTCACTATTCTCTTGTGACCCAGATGGCCGGTTGATCTCAAACTTCTATAGGTTTGTCAGTTTATGTATATGATGGATTACATAAAGTGCTTACACTGCCAACAACTATTTTGTTAGCAAAAACTAATTCTGTAATGTTCCTTCAAGACAAATAACTCGGCCTATTTCGAGATACATATAAGACTACTAGTCTTTACTCTTTGTGAAATCCAGCCGCCCGGGCCTGAAACCAAGTTTTGTTCATGTAACTCAATACTGCAAATCTCATTTCTTAAATTCTTTGTTTACAGTTGAATGAAAAGTTTGCCATTGATTTGGTCGATGAAGAGCCACCAAAGGAAGTGAACACAAACAACGTCTGGTGCGATGGTGGGGATCCAAACTTGGGTCATCCAAAAGTATTCATCAATCTGGTAAGGACTTTGAGTATAATTGTACACGTTATCTATGCACACTGTGATACAAGATTCATGGTGTTTTCATTGAACACAAGAGGGGGCGAATGGCTCCCAAGGCGCAGCCCATAGACTATAATTGCAAATACTTAGATGATTGCATGCGTTAGGCCTGGAATGAGGTGCATGCTGGTCTAGCTAGCGATCAAGTTTGATCTAAGTTGTTCAAAAACCTGATATTTAGCAGGAGGACTTATTCATCTACTATGCACACAAGTTTTGAAACATTCTATCTTTAAATTAAACAAATCTCATGTCTTCTTTTATCGTTATTATATTTTATTAGCTTTTATTGAATTACACTAAATTGAATTGCTTAAAACGTAGTTGAATCGCCTTACATTAATGTCCCATTTTTTTTCTATGCTATAGTATGCCCTCATAAATGAGGGTCTCCCACATCCTGTATGTGTTTGTAAATCTTATCTGATTTATCAAATTTGTTTTCCCAATTTTGCCGTCATTGTTTTGTGTCATCTGTTCAGTTTTTAACTGCTAGGGTTTCTCTTTTTTAGCTGGTTTATTCCATAGTGGTGTTTCAATGTATAAGAAGGTTCCCCCAACACACTGTGCATTTTTTAGTGTCGTTTAATGGTTTATCTAATATTTTTTAAACTTATTGTTGTCTTCTTATATAATGTTTCTATGTACCCGTGGTGGTGCAATTTTTGTATATTCTATCTTTTCAATTTTTATCAATATTGTTATCTTGTAGTGCCACATTACTCAGCTTCGTGCTGCCAGTTGGTTTTTTAATAAAAATGAATGAATGAATAAATCCCCTTTTAGTGATCCCTCTGCTGCCGCTTCCCCAGGTTGCAATCTTGAGGGTGAACGGATGTTACAGGGTAAATGGCTGCTGGCTGGCACAACTAACAAAGATATAAACAAAGTAGGGAAACCACCATTATAGGGCTAGAATGCCCAGTTTGTAGAGTGTCAGCCCTTTAATTCAGAGATTGCAGGTTCAAGTCCTGCTTTAGTTGGGTTTTCTTTGTTCAACCCAAATTTAAAAGTTTACAATAAGGGAATCAATGTGTGGTGAAGAGGTTTTCAACTAGTGGTTTAATCCCAACAAGGCCTGGTTCTTGATCATTTTACCGAGACGAAGTCGAGGTAAATTATCAAGAACCAGGCCTCGGCGGGTTTAAACTACTAGTTGAAAACCGATTCAAAACACTTTGATTCCCATTCATAAATACTGGTCAAAAAGTAAAATAAATGCAAAAAGTTAATTGTTCAATGATTTCTTTCAACACAACACCCCTCCAGCTATGAAATGGTAAAGCCCTCCCCCGCCCTCGGGTAAACAACTCCTTATAAGGGAATGCTGTGCGTGTCGCCTGTATCGCGTGATGTGGCACAACTGTTTCAGCCGTTGCTCTCGACCATTAGGAATGAAGAAACTGTCTTATAAGAACAGGTGCAAGGTCGCGTGTCACGCCCATGTTTCAACACTTTTTTACTGGTCATATAAGCAAAGGTTTATACACACCCACGTGATGCGCTCTCCACCAATAGGAATAGCGAAAATGTCTGAGGTATTTATGAATAACTATAACCTTACTCCACTTTCACTAGAATTCATGAAACACCAGTTGAGTTAGATGAAAATTCAACACACTAAATACAAAATAATTTATATAGTAATTTCTTCTTTTTCTATTTTTCAGGATATACCGGGACCCCATGCATGTGGATACTGTGGTTTAAGATACGTCTACACGGGACACTGACAAGCCAAGATTGATGTATAGCCTTCAAGAAGTATTTGTATAGTTACAAGAATGCAGTTTATTTTAGAAAATATTGGTGGTCATCACCATAGCTGATTGATAATATCATCTGAATGTTCCCTTGGCATGAAGCTTACACTGTTACCTATTATTGCCTAAATTAGAGTCCAGTTACATAGAGCAACTTTAAACTTGAAATGTGGCAGTGCACAAACAAAATGTTGCTTACCAGAATTACCATGTCATCTGCACTGTCTGCCAAAAATTATAAGCAACATTTGCTGCTTTAATATGCAGCAAAGGTGGGCCATGGTCTAATATTATGTTTTCAGAGCATACAAACATATTTAAATTACTTATTTCACAGTTGAGTTTTGAATTCTATTTCTTGGAAACTAGTTGGTTGTAATGAATATGTTTATTTTTTCAATACCAAAACTGTATCATCATTGTAGGCATTGCAAAAAAAACACAATTGGTTTAATTTCTTAGTTAAAAAAAAAAGGGTCTGGGTTTGATTTGAAACTAACGCCCCCAATTATCTTGAACAAGCTAGGACAAATGAAGATATAAAACAAAACTGTTCCTCTAGGTGTTTGAGTGTAGTTATTGTTTCAGAATAAAGTGGTTGTTTTTAATACTAACTATTAGTAACTAACTGTTGGTACTGCACTTTGTGAGATTAAATTATAGAAATCAGCTTTTTGAGTTCAATGCAACCCTCCTACTGTCTGACCATTCAATAGCACCCTCTTCTGCATATATAAACTATCCCAGCCTGTAGTTATGATTAAGATACCACTTGGTGAACACAGGTACAAACACAAAGTTTTAAGTGCAGTTGTGCATAATATAAATGGTCTAAAATGTTTGGCCAACTCAACTGGAAAATAATTTAAATAACAAGGGTGGTGGAAATAAATTGAATTGGATCGCATGAAAATTGACCTCGACTGGAAATTAATTGTAAGTGCTCAACTGCATTGTTTCTGCATTGTAAATAAGAAATAAAGATGACAAGTTAATAATCAGTTGGTGTGTATGTATAAGTGTAAATTCATTTTCCAAGTTCTGTCTGGTTCATTTCATTTCTTTTGGGTGTGAAGCCAGGGACTCTCTAGACTTTGTTTCAAGTCTTGTGACGGAGGCTAATCTAACAAAAGAGGAGCTATTTCAGGCAACATTGTACTGGCTTTAGCCAATCGGGAGTCTCTGTCCCTACTCTAGACTGAAAAGCCACGCGTAGCAGACTTGGAACCAAGTCTAGGACTCGGGGGGGGGGGGGGGGGGGGACATTTTTAGTCGAAAATGATTAAAGTTTCAGTTTTAGATGTGAGAGCAAAAACTCAGCGATTTATCCCAGGAGAAAACCCACGCAGTCAGGCGGGACTGAAAAACCAATCCACGTATCAGTGCGACTTGGCGCAACTTGAACCGTGATCCTAGTGGTGGAAGGCGAGGAAAGATAACCACTATCGTTTGCTGATAATTTAAACATGCTACTGTTGTTTTCTATCATGTAGAACTGTAAACCAATCTTGTTGCTCACTGAGATAACGTCCATCTTCTGTTGCTGGGTAATTAGTATGTCACCTATTGAACCATAATCCGATGTGATAGAATATCAACCCCTCTTCTAAAGGAAACAGTTTTAACCATTAATTAGCCACTGGACCGCCCAGCCACCTAAAGCGATACACTGTATTATGCGGTAGGAGGAAACCTCGCTATAGCTTTTGTTTGTAGAAAATAAGAAACATCAAAATAAAACTAGGTAGTTAATAGTATGCCTACGCATTGGTGAATCCATCTAGTTATTTATAGATCATTATTCATTTGTCTCTTCACAGTTGACTTGACGAAGCTAATGATGATGAAATAATTTAGCACTTACCCAACAAAACGCTTATTAGTAAACACAAAGGAAACTTTATTTATCATTCATGGTGATATTGTCGAAAACTTATGCCTTCGCAAATAATCAGCATTGAGCCAGATAAAAGCCTTGAAAAGCTATTGTATCCATTTTATCATTATACAAAAATAATCGCCATAAATATTACCGTAGGGTTTTTTATTGTTCCCCAATGAGGACTTGTACAAATATTACCGAAAGGGTCAAGCCTTGGCTATCTTTAAAAAATTAAGTAAAGTTACTGCAAGAATCTTGAAAAGAAAAACAAAATTATTTCGGCAAACTCGGGCGGTGCAGGGACTAGAGGGTTAAACCTGGTCGTCTGCTGCCAGTGCGGTCGCCACGAAAAGGATATGTTTTCTAATTATGAATATTATAATAAAAATAATAATAAAAAGATATTTATAAAGCGCCAAATTGCCAAAAAGGCCGCAAAGCGCTAGATACAAAGGTAAAAAGCAATTTCCAAAATACAACATTACGATACAGAGGGTTTCCGAAGAAAACAATTTAAAAAGACAATTAAAAAAAAAAAAAAATGCTACAAGGCAGTTTACGAAAAAAAACAAAATCTGGACCAGCCAGTGAAAAAGTATGATGTCATTTGGTGTTTCTGTGGCATCATGGTTGATATTGGTCGGACGTCGGAACTAACGCCATATTGCCCCTCCCTTGCCTCATTTCATTTCCAGCTGATGTAGTTATATTCATCAGACATGATGTTATTCCTAGTATAGTCTGATTTGCTATTACTTTTTCTTTGACCTGTGACACTTAAAAAGGTATACCGGCATACCTTGTGGTAGATCAGCGCTTGAACTCGACAATGTTCCTACTTTTGTTTCCAACAAGGGCCAGCCTGAATATTTGATACGAACGGAGGAGTAACCAAAAATGCGCCCTATGATCTTTGAGAGTAACTATAAAATGGCGCTGGGTCACGCGCCCTTCCCTTCGGTCCGTGCATGGAGGTAGTTCTACCTCCATGTCCGTATGGCTCCTCCGGAGCTCTCCTCCGCGCCCCTCTTTGAAATTGATTTCTTCGTCACGTGCTATATCATTTATGCGCTATTTTTTGATCACTCATCACAGTGGCAGCGTATTCCGGATTTTTTTGCCGTGGATGGAAGGGGGAATTTAGAAGGGGATCTTCTTGTTTGATGGACAACCAACATTTTCAAACATTTTTGTAACAAACTTTTCAAATATTACCCACTCGGTATTAGTTAAAATGGAGTGCGAGCATTTATCGAGTACCTATTATTATTTGAGGCGACCAGATAACCTTACATCTGTTTATCGATAAAAAAAAAAACCCAACAATTTTCATTTACTGGAGTCCCCGATGCAAACTAAACAACATGTAAACAGTATTCGGCCTACTGGTTACGGTTGGGTCTCATTGAATGAGGAAGTTGTGGTTTTGTTTACCACAATCACTGTCATGGGTTCATTGTATCGTTGGATTCTAATAAACAACGTCCTGCCTTTTCGGACAAGTTCTTTGAAAATCGGGTTCACATTGTCCCTAAAAAAGCTACCGGTAAGTAGGCCTTTGGGTGTGTTGGTGGACGAACCAGTTCGGGTGTCAAAATAAATAGTTTTTCCAATCAGCAAGTCAAACTGCTCTAGGGAGATTCGTTCCACTCGCTCATCATAAAAACACAACCCTTTTTTTATCCTGCGATCGTAAATAAAATTGTTGTGCTCCTGATCCTCAGGCGGAACAGTTGCTATGGTAACGCCAAAGCGCGCGCTACGTTGTTTGACTCGAGGTCGGACCTTCCCCCTGGCCTTGTGAACTTCGCAACATGCAAATAACCTACCTATACATTACACACTGTGTGTAAACCTGCCAAAAACAAAAAACTTCGTGACTCAAAAAGTATCCTAAATTGGTTAGCTTGAGATAACCGTATTAGCGTGAATCCCCCACGACGTGTGCGTGATGGGAATGTGCATCTGAATGTTGATAGAATTAACTCGACAACATAAAAGGGGGAAAAAAGCCGAGCAACAAAAGAGCACTCCTGGTGACAAAGCGGTGCAGTGACTTAATACCGAACCCGGCAAACTTCGGGGGCTTTATTGTTAAACTAATCAATGCCGTGGTTTGATCGCGATTGTCTGGTCGCCTTGGTCTCAGTGTGTTTCGACCCCCAGAGGTCACACCATTACCATTTTGTGAGTTGTGTTACCAACAAACCCTGCAACAAACGTGGTTGAGGCAACCAGAAGTAGGCCGCTGAAGTTTAGGGTATACGAGACCCACTCAGTGTTTGGGTTACAGGTGCGTTGGGTTACCGTGTTGGAAAGCTGAGACTTTCTACTTGAATTCTTGCAGTGGAGACGCAAATTAGAGGTGGGTAAATTAATATTGTTTTCCAGTTCCCATTGCTCGAAACTAGGTTCCTGTTTTAGTTGAAGGCAACAACAGTTATGATATTATTGAAAGTTGTTGCCTAATACTATAACACGAACACTGCTGTGCTATAAATGAACTGTATATAGTTATTGTGTACATAACGCTTAGAGTTCTGTTTTTTTTTCATGTTGGTGTTATTGTGAGACTTTGTTCACTGAGTCTATTATAACACTATTTGTAGCAGTTACCTCTATAGTTGACATCGCTTGTTAATGTTATCACGTACAAATGAAAGACCAAGGTACAAAATGACTGCAACCCAAATATTTAGACTCAAATGTTCTTTACGGAAAGTTTAATTAATAATACCTGTACTTGTTATACACCCAAACAAACTTTAATGAAATAGTAATGTTATCATTGTATGTATATAGCAGTTAAGCTAATTATGTTTAAATAGAAGCAGGGCTCCTATTTGCATAAGTTTTGTCAGCAATTCTTTGAGTAGATTTAATAATTTTAAATTCATAATGAATGTGTCTTATACATGTATGCTTCAATGTATTAGTGCTCTATAACCATGATTTAGATTTAACTTAAAGTTCATAATCATTTGCATCATCGATGTACATAAACATCCCTCAATTAATTGAAGCTTTTGTCATCCCTCAAGCAACGCCCACATTCCAGTTCATCATTTAGCTTTAGCACTGTAGCTTTTTTGTTTTAGCTCCATGGTTATAAATAATAAACGCCATTGGAGAACATGTTTGTTTCCTGTTATCATTTAGCACTATAGCTAATTTATTTTTAGCTCCATAGTAACAAATTAGACGCCATTGGAGAAAGGTTTGTTTCCATGGGCGTTAAAACAAAATGACGGAATATACCGTAAGTAATGCACGAGGTAATGATGCATGTGGAGATTTCACTGGCACTCACGTCACTAAACACAAAACATGGAACTCGGAAAGCTAAACTAACAAGCAGAAAATGGTGCTTACCAGATTGTTCTGCTCAGTATAACCATAACCATGGTTTGAATCGCTTTCACAATAATTGCGTCTTACACTTTTTAGAACCTAATATTCAGCCCTTTCAAAACCGGTATCCTGTCAGAAATTATCAGGACAGTCGATTTTATTTGGTCGATAAATAACATGGTCTGTAAAAGATAAATTATAAAACCAAATCAACACAGTGAATGTGAGCACACATATACCTTTTCCAAACTTGAATCAACGATAATTGTAAGCAATTTCACAAAGCTGTTTCGTTGAACCACTAATATGCCTCCGTCACCCGGCCCTCTATACTGTTTTTTTTTGTTTTTGTTTTTTCAAAATTATGCGCAATATATGAAAGAACAATACTATTCAGTTTGGGCATATGTTTTGCACGGGTTGTCGTTTTTGCATGGCGTTGTGTAGTGACGTGTTAAGCGGCGGACTGTGTTAACCAGTAACCGCAATATTGCATGATGTAAATAGTATATTCACCAAAACACAAATCATTTCTAACATGGTCCACAAGGGAAATATATTGGCACTAATTTCACATAAACTCAATCCTAAAATTCATTCATTCGTTTATAATTGCCCATCCCGTCACCACCGAATTACCAACAGAATGGCACGGCACACGAAGCACAATAACCAGCCTCAGATAAGAGATTTGCTGAGATGTGGAACAAAAAGCCTTACTGATATACATGTATCTCTTAAGAACTCCTTGTCTGGTGCATGTTTCCCTCCATGTTTTAAGAGAAATAATTATAAACTCATACCTTCAGCTCAACTGAGCTATGTTCATCTTTAACTTTTTTCTTATTATCTTTACAAACCTGAAGCAGAGCAGTTGTATAATGTTAATGGTATTATTAACGACTAACGGTTATGACTTAAAAATCAAATGAAGGCAGAATATTGTGAGCGCATGCAGGGTTGTTTTTACTACTTAAACTTTTTTTTCTGACTACCGACGCTAGCTGGAACCAAAGCCGAAGTCATTGAGCCATTTTTCTTCGGCTTTGGCTTAAGTTCTTTGGATCCGCCATTTATTATGTCGGCCGTAACCCCTATACGGTGTTTCCAACAACATGGAGCACTGTACCGAGGATTGGAATGTCCGAGGCTTTGCGTTCTCCCAGAGAACAAGCTCTAATAAATTGATGGTCATCATCTCTTATGATCTCCCAATCCTCCCTCCCGTTATTCAAACACGTTAAACCGTTTATAATACATGTATACTGTTTATGTTTAACTTTCTACTCAGGGTGCAGTAATCAATAACTTTTATTTGCCAGCTCTAGAAATGGTTATTTGGTTTTTAACGCATTAAAGGCATACTCCGTCTTTCGTTAATGTCCTAATCTTCGATCTGTGTCCAAAGGCGATCTAACAGTTTGCAAGGAAACTAACATCGACTAATAATCCAATGTACCAAACACAGGTAAAATTATAACTGTAAAATTTGTGAGCGAACAAATACTTTGAATAGATGTTAAATTTGCATCGGGGATAAAGAATATAGTTTTGGTTTTTAGCCCTACACCAATGTGTTTTATCACTTAGTCTGTATACTCAGTACTTTCCAGAGTTATGTGTCAGAATCACAGACATATCACTCGGTGGGATTCGAACCCACGACCTTGAAGTTCTTATGGCTACAGTTTACCAAAATGTTTAACATTCGCCCTTCCCCAGCGCCAAAATAATGATACCGAAGGAGGCAAGCAAATTATCCAGCAACCGATCTGAACTGCTGAAGGTGCACATCTGTTTCTGTCGATCAACAGATTGACGCAACCATATTATAGTTAACATTGTTCTGTCCCCTGAACTCTATAAGTAAGCTTTAAAATCAAGAATTTCTGATGCACCAGACTTCGATGGTCCAAGTTTTCCGCACTGGTTCCAGGTCCAAGCGATTTTGGGCTGAGTTTCCTCAGAAATTTAGAATTTATATTGTAAATGTTTGTAATTCCTAATATGATCCGGTTTTTCCCCCAAGCGTTCATTTGAAGAAAACACACGAATGATTATTTTAAGTTAATTAAAAACTATATCAATAAATTTGTATTGTCTGGATCCCGTCATTTGCATGTAAAGTGTATGTGCTGTGCCGTGGCAAATAAAGAAGTCTTATGTTTTTCATTTTTTAAACAGAAAAATCTGTCAAAATCATCCATCAGATAAAAACGTTTTCTGCGAGAATCGGGCCATTCTGTTTTAAAAGACCCAATGATATTTTTAAGGAACGGTAAAATAGATTGTGGATGCACGCTTATTAAGTTTTATTTGTCTGTTCATGTTTTGCAGCACTGGATGGAGACGCTATACGGATGGGCACCCGCTTCCATGAAGCCCAAATCAATGGTGAGTGTATAAAATGCCATGTCACACGAGGCAATTTATAGGCAACAGGTTCCAGGCAATCTCCAATTTATTGTTTTCCTCCACGTTGTTCATTATTTTCCTTTGGATATAGTGATTTATTCCAAATGGCGGACAGTGCAGTGCGAAAGACCGGGACAAAACTTTAATAATTTGAATCTAATTTTTGATTTTTAATTTTGTGCCGATATCATATTCCATTTGTTTTCAACTTTAATGTTAACCAATGTTTCCTCCTTCAATTTACAGGGAAACTATGTTCACAGTAGTGGTTTCCAAGGGCTATCAAACATTGGCATGGTGGTAAGTTTCTTTGCTCTGTTACTGGATATGTTTCTTCCAAATTGAAATTAATAAACGTGTGACATTTTAATTTTTTCTTACTATTTATCTGTGTTAACAGTCTTTTAATTGACATTGTAAAATATTATTTGAAAAGGTTCGAGATATACAATCCGGTAACATTATCCAGCTGGAATCACAGGCTACGGGCGGACTTCTACGAGTCAACACTCTGTCGGGAAAGATCGACTTCAATGGGGTCTTCGGAAAACAGTGTAGGATTTTTCTTGTCATTCAGTTTTTTAATCCCCTCATTTCCTACAAAAAATGGAAATAATATTGGAGACATTTTGAGTCTCTAAAGCTCACGTAAAAAATGGTGTAAATTGCTTGTATCCTTCAAGTGCAGTTTGTTGAAAAAAACGACCGATGAGGCAATGCTTCGAACATCATGGTCTGAACATTTTTGTACAGAGAATTTTCAGTTCATTTCTGAATGTTGATGATATTAAACCAAAACGGTGTTGAGTTTGACCTCTAGACTAGTCACAAATGGCTCTTTGGAATGTACAAAAACAAATAGACGTCACACGACGTCATTTTGTTCGAAGTTTGCCTTAAAGGAGGGAACACAAATTACAACAACTTGTTTTTCAAATGTTAAACCAAAATGTGATGTTTATGTTATGTTATACACAAATGACTGTTACTATAAGAGATTCACATGTAACTTATTAACTGATATCTCTGTTAATAATTCATTCCAGCTCAATTCATCGTCCAGAGATTCAGTGGTGACGTCATCACACTAAGATGCGTCGCCAACACCAAAAACTTCCTGATTCTACGGAACGGCACCCTCTACGCAAATGTAAGATTTTTAGGCTACGACTGTTGCTAAGGGTGACGTAATTCGGACACGGTCCTTATAAACATAATGTGAAGAGCTTGCATTTTGTAAACTTGAGAAGTTGTTCATTTTGAACTGAAATAATGTCGGCTGTTTTCTTGTTTTCTTTACTTTTGTCTCTTGGATTTGAAATATGTATTTTGCATCAAAACGGCGTGACCATTGACCATTGTTTTTACAGGGAAGAGTGGAATCATCAGGTGTGTCATTATTTTTCAATGACTACAGCCAGGGGGACCAGTGAACTTGTCATTACCACTGCTCCATACCACCTTTCAGCATTGTCTTTATGGACCCTCTAGGCCTATACTATGGGACTTGTAAATGCTATCCTAACTTTTATCAACAATTTAAGTTTCCCTTGATTGTTATACCAAGATTTCAAATGTCTATTTTTTTTTTTTTTTTAGATTTCCAATGTTTATCATATCAATTTAAATATATCCAATGTAGGCCTATACGATTTTATAGATTTCCAATGTCTATCTTTTGTACTTTTTTATATAAATAGAGTGTTGTGGTGGTTGTATATATTTTTAATATATTTTTTAATATCCAAAGGCCCTACTTTTTAACACAACTGTATTATAGGCTTAGTACCATATTGAACTGCATTGAATTGAATTGAATGAGGCAATAGGCAAAATGAATAGGCCTACATAACAACATTGAAATTGATATTTTTCCTTTCTGTAAACGCTGACACTTTCTTTCCGGATTTGTCGTTTCTAGGGTAAGGGCGACCCGCAGTGTAGATTCCTATTTCATCTCTGTGACGGAATGCACATGAAGTTTGAAGCTGTGCACAACGCCAACCGTTTCGTATCCGTCCACAGGAAATATGGCGGGAACGATGACGTGCGTGCATTACGGACACGAAGTGCTATGTCGTCTGGTGACAGGGGCACGCAAGGGTCATTCAAGGTCATTCTGGTGGTGAGTTTTATTTCTAATTATTCAAATTTACTCAAATCCCATAAATGTATTCCTGGTTCACAAATTGAATTATCTTTTAAGCAGATCACAACTGTACAGAGCTCTTTATCTGCGACAGAATGTCGCGTTGGTCGCGCGGTGGAAATCTTGCGCGCAATCCTAAGACTGAGGTCTAAAAACCGTGTCTTTTTATGATCGCGCTTTTTATTATCGCGGAAGATTCCATCGCCGACCGACTTTAACTCGGCCTTCACTCTCAGGATTTCGCCATCCTGTTATAAACATATCTTTATGTATGTCAAGAAGACTACATTTATCTTTCATTAAGTCATCCCCACAATATAAATTTATATAGGGTGTCGTCATTAGCACTTCCGTGCCATCGTCAATGCATAAAATTATCTCAATGTTGTGGTGACACACTTTGCTCAGATGTTTTGTTTGTAATTACTAGATAATTTATTTGTAAATAATCAGTTTTAATTGATCTTGCGAGTCTGATTAACTCGACGTTTACAAACAATGCCCCACTATTTATCTTGACTCCAATAACTAATTGAGCTCTATAAAAGTTCACATTATGTTTGGTATTTCTTGTTACATGCTGGGGTCACATAAACTGCATAATTTCTGGCGTTTGACAACTACCAAATGTTGAAAAGCAGGCTTCTGGAAACTTTTAAGTTTTGTTTTGTTTATCCATTATTTATGCAGGGCCATATGAACCAAAGTTTTGCAACATAAGCTCCACGCCACGAGTATAGGCCTACCAGGGTTACGCTTGAAACGGAAGATAGGGTGTTTTGGGCATTTTGTTAACGAACCACCCTAATGAGCTTTGATGACGTTCCTACCGTCTCGGCAGAGTTTGATGGATTCATCAGTGTACTTTACATCCCGTGAATTCAAATCTTTTCCATTCAGCCAAGGGCCCAAATTCTTAGAGCTGTCATCAGAATGTATTGCTCAGCACAGATGAGCAGGATACCAGTCACAAATTGTACATAAATATTGAGTGTCTTCGACGCAATGTTTAAATGGTGGGCCTACATGTTTTTTTTTATTTAGAAGGCTCAAGATTGTTTTTGATTTTAAATGATCCGAAATAATATGCTCAGCTGTTGTATTCAAAAATATTCTTGTATTATAGCTGAAGCTCAACAGCCAAGAATAAACAGATACTGCTTACCAGCCAAAATACCACAACCTGTATCATTTGTAACTGGTATCCTGCACAGTTTGCTAAGCAGAAAACTGATAATTTCTGCTTAAGCAGCTGTTATTTGCTTCCGCATAAATGATTGATTTAACACAAACTCTGCTTCCAGCAACACTAAGCATGATCAGTCACATATGCTACATACAAGATGGTTTTAATTAGATGGTAATCTTTTTTCTGGTTAGCATACATGTTTGCTAGCTTGTTGTGCTGAAGCAGCTCCATAAAATTGGGCTCAGTTTGCCGTATAAAAATATGGCATTATTATTGAACTTAAACATTCATAAAAACTGGATTTCTTCTTTTTCTTTTAGAATTGAAAAAAATAACTTGCCAATTTAATTATGTAAAATGTTATTTTTGACAACTGTTTTTACTCTGTGTTAAACTGTAATGATAACAATCTCTCCTATATTTTCTTAAGCATTCATGAAATGTTTACATTTTGCAAGTTTAATACAATTCTTTTTAATATAAAATTATTTTTGAGAAAAATAACAGAGAGCAAAGTGGTTTTGTTCAACTCTTTTTATTTATTTATCATGTACAGTTGATTGAAACAGTTCATAATCTTGCTTTGAATAAAGCCATTGGACCCTTTCGGTAAACAGTATTGTCCAAGGCCCACACTTCGTGTATCACAACTTCTATATCAAATAACAATCCTGTGAAAATTTGGGCTTAATCGGTCATCGGTGTCGGGAGAAAATAACGGGAAAACCCACCCTTGTATCCGCGCGTTTCGCCGTGTCATGACATGTGGTTAAAATAAATCCGTAACTCTCGTTAACGAGAATTGATATTGTTTTACTGTTTTCTCAAAAAGTAAAGCATTTCAAGGAATAATATTTCAAGAGAAGTATTTCACCACTACCTTCTGTAAACCCTGTAAGTTGTTTGTAAGTCTGTGAACTTTTTAATTTTTTTTCTGTACCGAAAGGGTCCAATGGCTTTAAAGACTTCAAACAGCATTCATTATATTAAAAATAATCATCATACAATTTTAGAATGAACAGATAAACATAAAAAAATACGCACCATTACAAATTCTATTTGACAATATCCAACTGCAAATGCATTTCAGCAATTTCAAACTACATATAACATATCAAACAAAATTCTTCTAAACCTTTCAATTGGAATAGAAAGTTTACTTCTGCCGTGAATGTAAATAGTGTAGCCATTTCCTTTGAATTGGATTGTGTTTATTGGATAAACTTGATGCTAAAATATTTTCTACTGGAAGTGCATCAAATATAGATTGCAATTTACACCATTGTTAATATGGGGTTAAAGGATTGTAATTTTTCCCCAAACACATAAGGACGTTTGCTATTGGAAATAATGAGTACGTTCCAAAATTGAATAGGTAATTTCTCTTGCTCTTTAAAAATTAACTTAACAAGGGCTCGATTTCACAAAGTACTATCTGCTGTGCAGGCTCGTGGGGGATGGAGCTCTGCTGGCCCCCACGAGTCATGTCCAATGAAGGCATCTGGAGATTCATCTCAAGTATGTCAAGAATAATTTCCAGTATCACTATAAAGTGATTTGTATTGTGACAACACATTTTTCTTCAGTTTCTTAGCTCTTGGATGAAATCGAGCTCAGTACATTTATCAAGCCCAGTACAAAACAGTCCAACGTTGACATCATGTTGCCATATGTATCTATGTACATGTAGAACATAAACTTGCTTTTTCATCCCATAATTATTTCCAACAATCTTCACCCGTTAGTTAAACAATGCCTTATCAGTTCAAGCAACTTCTGAAAACTGTGCGTAATTTACATCTTTCTTTAATTGGTGCTGTTTTCTGACCCTGTGTTTCTGTTTTCATAATCATTTTATGATAACAATTCTGTACTCCATTTTATAGGGAAGAAAACCCCTTCAATTCTTTCAGGAAGTCCCTAGGGTATACTTTTGATAACCATTGCCCTACATAAACGGTATTGATACTAAGTATAACTTTTGAGAAACGACACCCCTTTGATAATGTAGTTTTAAAGAAAGAGGTAATTTTCACTTCAAACATTTAAGCGAAGTGTGTTTTGAATCATCCATTCGTTGATCACACCAATACAAGAAGATAACCTTGCAAGCACCTGTTCACAGTCACCATTTGATTTGGGATCAAACTCGGCATAAAGTTGTATGTCATCCGCGTAAGCATGGAATGAGATATTGAAAGCGCGGATGATATTACCAATTGGGGAGGTGTATAAGATAAACCCATGTGGGCCTAAAACAGCACCCTGCGGTAAGGAGTACCGCATGACATGATCAGAGGAGAATTCGCCATCAATGGAGACTTTAGTGACACGATCAATACAGGTTAAAAAATTGATGGAACTCTTGCACCAACAATCAAAACATATTCTTTTTCAACAGCATTTTGGGGAAGTTTTCAAATAAATTGTGTTCCCTTTCAGATTATGTTTTTGCAATTTGTTTTTAAGTATATTTACGATCAGCATTTTTAAATATTGTAATAAAAGCATGCCTGTGGGTTTTTATACAGAGTGTGTTTTTGGGTGCCATATTATAAATTATTTGTAACTGTGTGTAGTTTGTAACTGACTACATGTAGGCCTACAGTAGTTTGCATGTTAAATTGTGGATTGATTACACATGTAGTTGTGTTGTACATACGAGTGAGTTTGATAATAAACAGGTTTTTCTCCTGGAAAAACAAAAATAATTATTTTGCGAATAGATTATATGATTTGTTTTAGGGGGAAACAGATACAAAACTTTCACTGACATTTTGTGGATTCATTACCGAGGTAAAAATGTGCAGGTATATTTATGTATATTAGATCCCACAGGAGTAAAACATAAAATCATCTTTATTTTTATGGAGATTATAACTTAAAAACTTGTGATCGCTTGTATGCTGTTCATAAGTCACTATAAGAAGTTTAAAGAGCTACTTGAGCAAAATTTTGTCTTGTGCTTGTCTTGTGTTGTTAATCAATTCATTCAAACGTAGTTTTGATATTTTGTACACTTTGGAATTTTTTGTAATTCAAAAATTTAGGCCACCAACCCAACTTGCCCCAGCCTCAAAGTCTTGAATTAAAAAAGAAACACTTAGAACCTTCAATCCTTTGCTATTAAACACCTGTCTGAAGAGGTTTTTGAAAGATTGGGGGATAGTTTGGACTTGGTATCAGAAACCTATAAATTTCACAATAATTTCTTGTGGTTGAACTCTTTAAGGCACTGGACACTATTGGTAACTACTAAAAATAAATGTCAGCATAAAAACTTACTTGGTAACAAGCAATGGAGTGACATTGATAGTACAAAATATTGTGAGACATGGCTCCCTCTGAAGTAACGTAAGTTTTGAGAAACAGGTAATTTCTCACTCAAATATTAAAAGACTTCAGATGACGCCTTTTATTTATACATCTGAAAGCACACAATGTATTGCAACAAGGGTGTTTTTTCTTTCATTATTCTCTTGCAAATTCGATGACCAATTGAGCCCAAATTTTCACAGCCTGTTTGATATTTTATGTTGGGATACACAAAGTGAAAAAACTGGTCTATGACAATTACCAAGCATGTCTAGTGCCTTTAAAACAAACCCTTTGCCTGCTGAACTCATCTCAATAGATGATAAAGTCCTGTGAACCTTGTGATCCATTGGCATGTCTCAAGAGCATTTCAAGGGCCTGAGATGCTTGTCCTTCCACAGTAACCATCTGAATCTCCTGCAGCTCTTCATCTTCTCCTGCTGATGCCTGGTCTGCCTCCTTGGTGCTATCCCCAACCTCCTGGGGGCGCTCTTCATTTCCTTCCTGGACCACCAAGATGTACTTCCTGTTACTACTTTCAGAGGTCGGCACAGCTGTCTGCAGGTCAGAGGTCACTTCAGAGGTCGAAGAAGCGGCTACCTGCAGGTCAGAGTTGTTAACCGTTGAGGTCGGCACAACAACCTGGAGGTTGGACTCGATGTCTTGGGTAGGGATATTGATCTGTAGGTCACAGTTTATACCTCTTCCAGGGTTGACTGTAGGCTCAGGTCCTTTGTGGTCCTCTGGCACAGGTCCTTGTGGGTGATCTGGTACAGGTCCTTGGTGGCCGTCTGGCACAGGTTCTTGTTCGCCATCTTCAATTGCAGTCGCAACCTCCTCCTTATCAGCAAGAAGGCCTGATTGGTGGGAAACCTTGTCAAATGTGAGGTAGCGCTCGGCATGTGCTGTCCGTACATGATCTACGAGCTCCTGGTAGCGGTCAGTCTGCATGTCTTTACAAAACTTGCACATGTAGACACTGAGTCCTGCGTGTTTCTTTGTGTTACGGATATGCTTCCGGACATTCTCATGGGTGTTGGCTCGGTAGTTACAGTATGGGCACTTGTATGGTTTCTCGCCTGTGTGAAGCCGTTTGTGGCGAGTAAGGTGGGTTGAGACACGACCCTCGTAGAAACAGTCAGGGAAGTCACATTTGAAAGGTTTATCACCGGTGTGCTTTCGGAAGTGTCTGGTCAAAGCCTGCTTAGAGGATCCGGAGTAACCACACACAGTACACAAGAAGGGTTTTTCTTTAGAGTGTGTTCGCATGTGCGCAACAAGTTCAATCTTGTATTTGAACTTGTATGTGCAACCCGTCTCTGTGCACGAGTGGTCCCGCGCTAGAACGTGCTTCATGTAGACGTGGGATCTCAGAAGATTTTTGTTGTAGAACTTCAAGAGGCAGGTTGGGCATTCCTCGGTCTTCTCTCTTTTGGTGTGGGTCAATATGTGGTTCTTCAAGATTGACGACCTGAGGGTGATGAAATCACAAGTGGGGCATTTGCGGTCCTTGATGCCCATATGTCTCTTCTTGTGCATCAGCAGATCCCCCCTCTGATTCGTCTTGAAGGGGCAAATATCGCAAGCAAAGGGTCTCTCACCCGAGTGGATTCTTTTGTGAATCTTTAAGTAGCCTCTGGAGAATGCCTTTCCACATGTGTCACAGACGTCAGTGCTGGTTTTTCTTACTTCTTTATCATGTTCTATCCTGCGATGTTTCCCCAATTCTGCTCGCGTCTCAAAATCCACTCCGCACTTGCTGCACTTACATTGCTGCTGGTGTCGTATTTGATGGTGCGTCAGAGCACTTTCGGTGAAGAAGATTGAAGGGCACGAATTACACTCAAACGTGGCGTCAGAGTCCCCCTTAGCATTTGCCAGATGCTCCGTGTGCTTCGTAGTCTTAAGGTGCTGCAGTAGTGAAGCTGTGCTAAGACTGGAAAACTTGCAGAGTTCACATATAAAGCGGTCTTCCGCACGGGCCTTTTCAATTGCTAGTTCATCCTCGGGAGGCAGGGGTTTCTTTGCTCTTCCTCGTTTTTTTGAAGACTTTCCTGTTGACGCTGAGCTCCTCCCCTTGACCAATTTGGATTTTTGCCATGTTTGATCATCGTCATCATCATCATCTTCATCATCATCATGGTCATCAGCAAAGCAATTCTCAAATTTTCGCCTTGGCTTTTTGTTCCTCCGAGTACGAGTGACAACCGCGTCCGAAGTTTCGCCATTTTCTTGTTTGTTGCTCTCAGAGAGCAAAGACAAATCCAACGCTTCTTGGATTTCTCTCTCTACTCGTTCACTTTCCTTTGAGGTCTGCTCATCTTCACTTTGCCTTATGATTCGTCTTGGGCGACCTCGCTTCCTTTTCTGTTTAGATTTTTCAGTTTGGATGTCCGGTGAGCCATCTTCACCCTGCTGTATGGATGAGTCTTCTGGAGATGTAGCATTTGTTTCTAAATGAAGGGGAAAAAAAGAAAACAGGATAGACTTATATTCTGTTTACAACTTTGGAGTGTTAAGTTAATAATATAGAGAAACTTCTTTTTACCAGTTTAAGAAAACAGTTTACGCCACTGTGGTCAAGTGGTTGGAATGCAATCCTAATGACTAGAATATCGGCAAAGTACTGAGTATACAGTGCTAACACACATCGGTGTATGGGTAAAAAACAAAATTAATATTATTTATCCCTGATGTAAATTTAACATCTATTATATCGTTGCGGTACCCGCTGTCAAAACCTAGGATTTGAACTGCCTCTAGCTGCTGGCCGGGCAATCTCGGTAGTCTAGTTGGTAAGACACTGCTCTAGAATCGCAAGGGTCGTGCTCCTGGGTTCGAGTCCCACCCGAGTAATAAGCCTGGTATATTAATTTTTCACAGGACTCTGGAAAGTACTGAGAATACAGTGTTAACACACATCAGTGACTGGGTAAAAACTAAAAATAGTAAGACTAGAATATTGGCGTCTAGTTCCTGAACCACAATTTGTTCATTTGTGTCATGAGACTGAGCGAGTTTGACTGTTACCTACTTGGCGTATTAATATCCCTTTGTGGGAGCTTTGCCAAGTTCCCTTGTAGGATTTTTAACTGATTTGAACAAACAATTTAAATTTAAACTGTGTGGCATTGTACAAAAAACTCTGCCAATAAAAATTTAAATAAATGAGTAGTGACTCATTCTTAAACGGCCGTTTAATACCTTGCAGGGTCGTTGCCGTGGGCCTTTATCTTACGGCAACGAAACTGCCGCTTTTTAATGGCCGTTTAAGAACTCGTTGCTACCATATTTAAGAACTCATCGCTACCCTTTTATTCCCTTATTTAAAGGGAGTGGACACTATTGGTAATTACTCAAAATAATTATTCACATAAAACCTTACTTGGTTACGAGTAATGGGGAGAGGTTTGGTAGTATAAAACACTGTGAGAAACGGATCCCTCTGAAGTAATGTAGTTTTTGAGAAAGAAGTAATTTTCCACGAATTTGATTTTGAGACCTCAGATTTAGAAATTGTGGTCTTGAAATCAACCATCTGAAAGCACACACCTTTGTGTGACAAGGGTGTTTTTTTCATTCACTATTATCACGCAACTTCAACAACTGATTGAGCTCAAATTTTCGCAGGTTTGTTAATTTATGCATATGTTGAGATACACCACGTGAGAAGAGTGGTCATTTACATAAGTGTCCAGTGGCTTTAAGTACAATTAAATTTACTTATAATTTACTTATACGAGTTAATCCAACGGTTCTTTTCAGAACCACCCCAACTCATTGAGAGATTGTTATTACATGGTGTTACCGCAAACTTTTCTATATAATAATACTATTAATGTAGAATCGAGTTATCATAAACGAGCAGAATCTAAGCACGAGTACTAAAAGTCATTTAGTCATTCCCAATCCATAAAATACATACCATTTCTTGGGTGAGTTTCTGTTTCCTTGGCTTTGACTTGACAGTTAGTCCGTCTGTGCTCGATGTACTTGTCCAGTCCGAGTATCTTCCCATTGCATTTTAAGCAGACATGCAAATCTTCAGAATCCTCCATAATGATCTCTAAATTAGGGGGAGAAGAAAAAGAAGATTGAGGGAATTTTTTTAACATTTTTAGAAAACAATTAGAAAGGGTCATTCCGTGTCAAATCACCCCCCAAAATGCAAAATTACACCCTACCCTCTCCAAATTTGCCCATGTTTCTCCACAATATCAAATAATTAGAGATTTAATATTTTTGGCTTGATTTCAAGCTCCACTCAAAGTTTTCTTACAATTTTTGCCTATTCCTATGTAATGTATACATGCCCAGGCAGTGTTCAAAATTCTCTGTAAGCCTATAATAACGTTGCCCACTCCTACATGCACCAAAGAGGGCACTAGCTGCCAGATTTAAGTCCGGTAAAAGAAAGCTCTAATTGGTCTACTGGAAAAAGGTACATTATATCATATTTTCCTGCGGATAAGACGCGTCTTATCTGACTTTTTAGATCCACAAAACATTGGTGCGCCTTATGTACCTGGATGACTAACTGTGACTCAGTTGCACTACAACAGAGAAATAAACCCAAGATAATTATGCACATTGCCAATTCAAAAAGCCACCACTTCACCCCCCCCCCCCCCCCACTTTCCATCCGTGGGAAAACTACCACAACTATTCGTCAGGCCTGGATTTACGCAAAGGTCACAACCTCTGTTGCCTTGGTCTTGGCCTTGGTGCCCCTTCAAAAGTAGGCTTTCCCGTAGTCGTAGACTTTAAGTGTGCTTCCAAATTGGAAGTGGCATTGTCCTCTAAACAAAAATGTAATTGCAGCCTCTAGCAAGTCAACTGTAGTGCATGGTGCAGCTAAGACATATTGCCCTACTACTGGCCAAATTATTTTATATATTATTATTGACATCTGCGGCAGGATCAATTATTTTTAAACAAGTAAACTACAGAGCCCAGGTTTTTGTTTTATTCCTTTTTTAACTCTTTTTGGTCTAAAATTTCTCATCTCAAAGTCAAATGCATAAATTTGTGTACAATTTCAACATGGAGGAAATTCTTCTTCCGTCCGTGCCTTCAACAAGCTCACTTCCTTCAAGTTTCAACTTGTTTGAACTTTTTACTTTTTGAAGTACAACAAAATTATTATAGGGTAGACTCTACCATAGATAGAGCAAGGGCGACTCTATCAAACAAAAATAGAAAACCATCCATGAGACTGAGGTGAACCAAATGGACTCTTGCCTTGTTCAGGGGGCAGGTAGATACAGTAACTAGATATGATAGAAATAAATCAATTGAACGCCATCCAACCACACTTGTTTTATGTTTAATTCTACCTCCATGTTTAATTAAGCCAGAAAACAACAACTGAGAATAGGAGGGGGGTACGGGGTAGCAGAGTGAGATTGACACTCAAGTCAATGAATGATCCACCAATGATCGAACTAGAACTTTAGAAGGTAGATATCAGGGAAAACTTTAAAATAAAATAACAACTAGGTTCAAAATGCCAAAGAATGAACAACTCGTACACAGTTCCCCAAGTTCAACACTAAAATGTACGGAGGTTGCTGGTACCCACCGTGCAACTAAAACCACAATGTCGATGTACATCACAGACATGGCGCAAAATCACAATACAGTACACGTACACGTAAAATAAAAAGGACAAGCCAAGTGATGTTGGTTTTTGTCGAGGTCGTTAGAAGGCCCCGTAGTTTGGGGGCAAAAATGGAGTTTACGTGGCACACGAATTCCTCAGTTGCAGAACTTACCTTACAAAGTTAAGAAAGTTAAGATATATCAGCAACAAACACAACCAAATGTTGGTGTTTCTGGTTTCGTTTTTGTGGAAATGCCTGGGATGTGTGCACGATTTTGTGCGCGTTTCTGCTTTTCAATACCGCCCTCTGTTGGCGCGGCTGGGACGGCGATAAGTAAGTGAATACGTACAAAGTGGACGATCAGCATGAATTAATTTTACTTTAAATAATTCAAAATAAAACATAATTTTGTATTGATGAACGATGAATTTATTTTGATTCCCCAACGTCTACAAACCAAACCAAATGCATAGGCAACGAATCCAGATCTAACCTTTTGGGGTGTTTTTTTGTGTTTCTGGGTTGGTTTTCCCCGAAAAAGCTCAAAGGAAATTGGACTTGGAGGTGGTTGAGGGTGGACTCAGCATGCACTCAGGAAGATCAAGCCATCTTGAGGAATGGCCGAACATGAAAAAAATTCCTCCGTGGGCCGACACAATAGCATGACACTATTATTTTTAGGTAAATCGGATTATATCCACCCAAAACATAACAGGGCAACCCCATAGTGTCCACCATTATTTTCAAAAAGGCTAATAAATATCGACACAGCATTCAGCTCTCGGTTGAATATAATGATGACGAGCTAAAGAAGGTTGTGCGTGTGCGGGAGAGAGCCTAGACTTGTGGACAAGTCGTTAAATCGGCCACACGCGCTGAGATAGTGCTCTCGCGAGATCACTGCTCTCGCGCGAACTGATGGCTCCCCGATTTCGACTCCTCATAATGAGGAGGAGTCAAAATCGGGGAGCCATCAGTTCGCGCGAGAGCAGTGATCTCGCGAGAGCACTATCTCAGCGCGTGGGGCCGATTTAACGACTTGTCCACAAGTCTAGAGAGAGCCGTGCGGGGAGCAATTCTTTTCTGTAGTTTGCCCGTATAGAATTGCCATCATGACGTTCCTGATTTGTTTTTGATGAAAAGTACCTACGACGGTGGCAATTTTGATGTACTGAGAAAAACAATTGCGGGCGGGGAGGAGGGGGTCACATCGATGAAAACATTGTATGTTGGGGCTCCTGCATGATGCAGACAACTCACAACTTTCCACAAGATTGTTTTTGGGGCCCAGTCATCAAACCAAATGTTCAACCACCATAATGTCAAGCTTTTTATCGTGTGGCCGGTTAGTCTTTGTGCAAGACGTTTCTCGTGTCCCTTTCATGCACACCGCAGCAGCGCCCGTACCGACTCACCGCCACCAAGACTAGTGGCCGGTGTGTGACATCATATAGCTCCATGGTGGCACGCAGCAGATTCTTGAAGTCTTAAACTAATAATTATCTTCATCTTCAAAATTCTTATTATGTAGGAGTTTATACACTAATCTACCGAAATGGATCAACACGATTTCATTTCCAGTACACGGCGGTTATTTTTATGATAGTTATTATACATGTAAAATTCTTGGAAAATAATAGGCCTACACCGGATGCCTCATAACATCCCTTTACACAATCCCCCATCATTATCATACCTTGTAAAACCCCCATCCTTATTACCTCCCACCCAACAAACTTAAATACTTCACAAGATGCCGCAGAAAGACTAAAAGATAGCCGACCTTAAACTTCTGAAGAAGCGACCGGGAGTTCTTTTGAACCCACCGCAAGTTCATAAAAGAATTCGGTGCCGAAGAAAGGAGACAAGGGCAGGCGGGCTTCTGTCTTGCCGCCGTCATTTTGTAACCGTACCTACTGTAGTTGCCCGCTTCATTGTCCCTGCCCGCTGGACAGTGCAGTCTCTCGGAACAAGTTGCGTCTACTTGTCATTTCTTGACGACTTCTTCATGATACAACATCGAAATTTTGTTCTCTCTCCCTCGATGACCTGTTTGCAAATACTTTTACCAGCTCAAAGTGATTCATTAGTCTCAATCACTTTCCAAGTAACCTTCATAATATCTTATGAGTAAAATGGCCTCTGCATCCACCGGTTGCTCGGGGGGTAAAAGTCGACCCAAGTCCCGCCGGCCAAACTACCAACGCCGGGTGAAGCCTGAGCTCTCGTACGCCGAACTCATCGCTGTAGCTATTAAGGTAAGATTTCCACTATCCGATAGATAGGGGGGACGAGACTCTTCAAGATGTCACTATTTCTGGCTATTATTTGTTTCCCTTCACGTGTTACAAAAACGCTCGTTAATTTGTCCATGGAGTTATTCCACCATGGTTTTTCCGCAAAAAAAACTGTAAATATGTCATTATTCAAGAATTTGGAAAAATCGGCAGCCACGTTACCAAGAAGCAATACCCAATATTAATAAACAATGACTTGAATTGCAGTCGTCATGTTTATAGCATTCTGTTATGGTTGTCATTTTTATGATTACCCGAAACCACCCATCGGTTTCCACATGTGAATGGACGGGTATTCGAATGGACGTGGTGCATGCACCCTAAGTTAATTCATTTGAAGAAAGCAAATTTCAGTAAAACAATGGATGGGATTGACTTACATGCCTTTTCCATCTAGTGTTGAATGGAATTTGAGATAAACACTAGATTTTCCCAACTCTATAAGTCTGCATGTCAATTTGAATTCTTTAATCCCGAACGCACCCTTCAAAACAGTTTAATAGGGCGTGCCGGTGTCATAGGGGTATCTGTACCGGAGGATCTGTCCTTCATATGAGGTGTCCTTCATATGAGGTGTGCTCATCCGGGTGACGTATTTTATTTTTTTCCAAGACGAACGTGGGCAGATAACTACCACACGTTCGTCCTGGAAAAGTCGTCTATTTTTTTTCCCCAGGACGATCGTGTGTATTATACCCACGTTTTACCTGGAAAAAATACGCATCATCACGTGACCCTTCTCGTGGTGACGTCAACCCGAAGTGACCCCATCCTCAAGCGGGCCACTTGGGGCTGACCCGAGTTGCGCTGACGTCACCACGAGAAGGGTCGCGTGGTGATGTGATGCGTATTTTTTTTTTCCAGGTTGAACGAGGGTAAAAAAAAAGAAGAAAAGTAGGCGACTTTTCCAGGACGAACGTGGGGATTATTATCTGCCCACGTTCTGCCCACGTTTTTTTTATACGCCACTTTGATGAGCACACCGGGATCGACCCAGGGAATGAAACGCACCCAATGGACAATTTCAACATTCCCCTTATGCAACATTTTTAAAATTCAATATGGGACAAATGTTTTTTTTTAATATTTTATATAACATGAATATGTCCGCTGAATTAACATTTCCATTTCATGTCTTTTATTTCCCTTAGAGTTCACCCGAGGGCATGCTGACACTTCGAGGTATTCAGAGCCACATGTCCAGTCACTACGAGTGTTTCCGCGGCACCTACGTGGGCTGGAAGAACAGCGTTCGTCACAACCTCTCCGTCAGCGACTGCTTCGTCAAGGTGCTCAAGAACGAAGGTAAACCCAACGCCAAGGACAACTTCTGGAAACTGAATGCCGAGTGCTCCCACTATCAGTTGCATCAGAGCTGCCCTTTGACCCGTAAGATTAACACCAAGGTGCCTTATAGCTCACCCTGCATCTCCTCGACTCGCAAAATCCATGGACGTAAAGGCAACTGCAATGGTACAGCCGTGCCTTCTTCCACACCTCAATACAATCGCAAATCCCCACCACCCAATCGCAAATCTTCACCAGCAACGCCACTCAGTGTCACCTCTTCTGCTGACGAACAAGCTTCTTCGATTCTCACACCGTCGCAGCGTGAGAGCAACGGTGTCAACTCGTCGACCAACCCGTCGTTTGTGAGTCTCGCTTGGCCCAGTCTGCAGCCGTCTGTCAACCCACCAGTTGGTCACCGTGACCAGCCTATTGACGAGGAGTGGGAACTTCTGAACGACCTGTTTGTCCCGGACAGTGCCATTGACATTTCGCTTTACAATGAAAACGGCCGTCATCAGGCGGAAAGCTTCCACCATGACCAAGCTAAGACCTACCAAGACATCAATGAGCAGAAGGCACCCTCTTCCAGGGGAGGACATTCTCTTCAATTTGCCGACAACATCGTGCCCAAGATGGAATTCCAATCTTCCTACTATGACGTAGGTGCCCTTCAGAGAAAGCTAAGAATAAAGTCCGAGCACGCAACCGCCAGACGCCATCACCCGTATCAGATATTCGGTAGTTTCCGACGTTACGAACACTGCAGCTATCAACGTCATCAGTCTACTGAGGCGAAGGGTTCCGATGATTCACAAAGAGTGCCGAGCTCCTCATTCGGCAACCATTACATGGTAGCTTCGGCTATTCGGACGAGTCTCGGACTGGACTTAGACGAAATGGCCTTGTTCGCAATCGAGGATTCCGTCAGAATTCTCGATATGTCGAGACCATGTGACTTTATGAGTGCATAGTTTAACGTTATAGTTGCCTAGTGTTTTAAGGGTTTTTGTATTTTTTTTTGTATTTTCTTTTTGTAACACAATGTCCACAGTTTAACATTAAACTTACACAGTTTGAAGATAAAGTTTGTAGACACTTTTCTTTAAAAAAATTATTTCTTGCTGAGGTGTTGCGGCAGTGGACACTATTGGTAATTACTCAAAATAATTACCAGCATAAAACCTTACTTGGTAACAAGTAATGGGGAGCTGTTGGTAGTATAAAACATTGTGAGAAACGGCTTCCTCTGAAGTGACGTAGTTTTCGAGAAATAAGTAATTTTCCACAAATTTGATTTCCAGACCTCAAGTTTAGAATTTGAGTTCTCGACACATCGTGTGACAAGGGTGTTTTTTTTTTCATAGTTATCTCGCAACTCCGACGACTAATCGAGCTCAAATTTTCACAGGTTTGTTATTTTATGCATATGTTGAGATACACCAAGTGAGAAGACTGGTCTTTAACAATTACCAATAGTGTCAATTGTCTTTAACTCATCCAGAAATATTTTAAGGGATTTTTTTTCTTCTTCAAAATGTGTAAATTGAATGTTAAAGGAAACGTTGCCTTGGATCGGTCGAGTTGGTCTTTGAAAAGCGTTTGCAACCGTTTGTTATAAAATGCATGTGAATAGAAAGATATTTTAAAAGTATTATATAATGATCCACACAAATATCACTCGAAATTGCCTGGTTTTCCTTTTACCTCGTCGACAAACACGGTCGGCCATTTATTGGAGTCAAATTGTTGACTCCCATAAATGGCCGACGGTGTTAGTTTGCAAAGTAAAAGGAAAACCACGCACTTTCGAGGCAAATGTGCGTGGATCATTGTATTCTACTTTTAAAACATCTTTCTAACCATATGCATTTTATAAAAAATGGTTCCAAACGCTTTTCAAATACCAACTCGACCAATCCAAGGTAACGTGTTCCTTTAATATGTGGACATTGTGTATTTTGCAATATATAAGTGAAGTTGCATGCCAGTGAGGTTGTATATAATGGGAGGCTATGTACAGCGGTAGTTTTAGGAGACAATTTTTTCCTTCCTGCCCCAAATTTGCATTTTTAAGAAACTGTTTGTTTGAAAAATACATTGCCATTTAAAGAGGAAAAATGGTGCAATTAGCAATAAATAACATGAATGTTTTCATTATGTTGAGGTACAATAATGAGGCATTCCTCTTAAAATGTAAACAAGCTTTTGTTGATAAATATTTTTATACTAAATTAAGTTATGTCTAGTCTTTTTCCTAATTGAGAAAACAAATACAATTGTATTTTGTAAATAATGTATGTTTGATACAGGATCGGTACGGGTAACACGCCATTCACATAAAAAATATCGAAAAGGAAAATGTGTTCAAACACTGAAAATTCACACGGCGGATTAAGCCCAAGTTGTCCTCATTTATTTATTATTATAAAATTCATAACGTAAATACATAAAATTCCATATCCCGTGTTTAAAAGACAAGACATCACTATAATAAACAAGAACTTCCTTTTTAGGTAGCTGAAAGCACACAGTAACTGTATAATGTATTTTTTTCCATTATTTTCTTGCTTTGATGACCAACATTTTCTCATTAAATTTGTTTGTTATGTTTATACACGTTGAGATACACCAAGAAAAAATACTGCTCGATGACAATTATTACCAAAAAGGAGTCCATTTAAATTACTTAAAATATTACGTTTAAGAAAGGGCTCCACGATCAAATTATGGTGTTTACAGTTTTTTAATAAACATTATTCGTCTTTGGAATGTACAGACCACATAATTTTGTTTTGGATGTCCGATGATGTCTCAAATTTCGGTCTGCACTCAGAAAAAGAATGGTAAAAAAAAGTTATGTTAAATGTGTTAAGTAAAAAAATACTTAACATAAGTAAAAATTAATGAAAAATTTAAACAAGATGTTTGTGTAAATAAAAAACTACTCAAATAGTTAGTAAAACTAATAGTTTACATAACTTAGCAACTTTAAACACATATTATGCAAATTTTACTGAACTGGTTGTAAAAGTTTACATGGTGTTTAGTAAACCACGATATTTTACTCAAGTATTGTGCAAAATACGCAGCGTGTGACTTGTCTGCTGGGGTCACGCTCTGCAGTTCCACAGTGTAACCACACACAACGTAACGAAATGGATCTCATGAAGGATGACTTCTTGAGTGAAACTTCCCCATTTAGTTGAGACGTTTGACGGTAAGTACTATAACAGATTTCTGTGTTGATGTTATTATCTGTAGTGATAGACTATAAACGACTCGTTAGCACAGATAAAGGGACAGTTGAACGTCATATTTTGACTGACAAAACTTTTGAACAGTGACTTGAATATCACAAATACATACGTAGGTCTGATCAATGGTCCCCGTATTGTGCACACAATACACGTACAACATGCATCGTTGGAGACCATTGTACACATGTACATCGCCACTGTGTTAAAGCTTCACCACTGCATACAGCCACGGTGCATCAGGCCAATGATTGGGCTAACTTTAATCTCTCATTTGTTCAGAAAAACAATCAAATAACTTTTCAACATTTTGTCTTTACAAGATACTGACAAATGATACAATTGACTTAAAATGCAAATTCTGGGAGAGGGGAATCGCACAAACACATCTACCCTTTGTTTATTTTAACCTGTTAAAGGAATTATTCAAGAAATCTCACCCCCCCCCCCACACAAAAAAAAAGAAAGAAAGAAAAAGAACAAAAAGAAAAATCAGATAAAGATCAAGAAAAATCAAAGTTTTCAGGTAGCCTACTGTTATGTGGGATTGCATATATAGCACCAAAATTATCTCTCCTCCTGGGATCCTATCACCTTATTCCAGAACTGCAAGTCTCCATCATTGAACCTTTTGTTGATTTGTTTATTTTTTAAGCCCCTATGTATTTGTTTATTTATTTTATTTTATTTCAATTTTTATTTGTACTTTTTTTAATTTATGTGCATGTACATCATGTACAAATTGTGTTGCACATACATTGCAGTACTGGAACATTGTCTCTATTGATCTATAAGTGTTGTAATATGATAATTAAACCACTATTGATATAAAATAATGATTTAATCTGACATTGTGTGTACCCCATCCTTAAGACAATCAGATTAAATCATTATTTTACAGCAAAATTGGTTTAATTGTAATATTACAATACTTTAAGTTCATTACAGACAATATACACGTGTCATACAATTTGTACTGCACCCCCATTGAAATTTAACCTATTGTGTTTAATATTATTCCCCTTTATGCAGGAAAACACAAGTTTGGACCAGTATTTGAAAGACATCAACAGGGACACCAGATCGCAACCATGCTGATACTAGGTGGGTCTGCACTGGCTCCACAGCAAGTGTTCGTAATTTTTGAGCAAATGCATTTGAACAGTCATCCCTTGTGAAAGCACTGGATGTGTGTTTCAAAACACATTTTGTCTTCGACTTGAGCTACCAGGAGAAGTGTTCTGGCGTTTGGGAGTTCATTGAATTGGTTGTGTTTGAACTCAAAGGCGGTGTGAAGAGCAGCACTATTCGAGAGTTCAGGGCTTACTGTTCATCTCATGATGCATCTGATTAATGTTGACCATTCCATAAGCATTGTAGTTAAAGAAGTTCTTGCACAAAATGTTTGCAAATACGTATCAAAATCATAAGAGATGTGATAGTTGATATTTTTTTTGTAAGGATAAAATGGACACAATAGCTTTTCAAGGCTTTTATCTGACTCAATGCTCAAACAAATTAAATGCGAAGTCGTTAGTTTTCGACAATATCAATATTAATGATGAATAAATACAGTTTCCTTTGTGTTTACTAATTGGTATGAGCTAAATTATTTCATCGTCATTAGCTTCGATGAAATGGGAGCTTGTACTTTTATAAAACATTACCAAAAGGGTAAAAAATTGTGCATAAATATTAAGCTATCTGTTAAAAATTGAACTACGATTCCAGTTGTTTACTGCAAGAATCTTGAAAAATTGGTTTTCAGAAACTCGGGCGGTGCAGTGAAAGTTCTTGCACAAAATGTTTGCAAATACGTATCAAAATCATAAGAGATGTGATAGTTGTGATAGTTTGGATTTATGGAACAACCTTACAGTTTAAATAGGAACTCAAAGGTCAAATTCAAATTTGTATTCAATACCCTTCTAGTTTTTTCAAATTTGTCAAAATGTCAAATTCAACGCCGTTTTGATTGCTTAGCGACAATTAGGATAAACCAATAATTCCCCATACAAATTGTTCAAACCCAAAATTGAATTTGACCTTGGAGTTCTTCTTTAAGCTGTGTTAGCCTGGAAGTATTTATTCTGACCTTGCCAATTAATGTAATTTGACCATTCCAGAAGCATTGTAGTTAAAGAAGTTCTTGCACAAATTGTTTGCAATAAAGTATCAAAATCATCAGAGATGATTGTGATAGTTGTGATAGTTTTGATTTATGGAACAACCTTATAGTTTAAGCTGTGTTAGCCTGGAAGTATTTATTCTGACCTTGCCAATTAGGTAGATTTTTTGTAATTTTTTAAATTCACTGAAATTGTTGACTGATTATGAAACATACAGAACACCCCATTTTGCACATGTGATCTCAGACGAGTTTTTGTTTACCAATTCTGTCATGCTCCTTATCTGAGTATATTATTCGTCATTAAAGGCAGTGGACACTATTGGTAATTTCCCAAAATAATTTCTAGCATAAAACCTTTCTTGGTGACAAGTAATGGGGAGAGGGTGGTATAACACATTACGAGAAACGGCTTCTTCTGAAGTAACGTAGTTTTCGAGAAAGAAGTAATTTTCCACGAATTTGATTTCGAGACCTCAGTTTTAGAATTTGAGGTCTCGAAATCAATCATCTGAAAGCACACTACTTCGTGTGACGAGGGTGTTTTTTCTTCGACGACTAAAACATTCACAGGTTTGTTATTTTATGCATATGCTGAGATACAGCAAGTGAGAAGACTGGTCTTTACATATATGTTGGGATAATTGACAGCCAACATATAGGGCTGGATGGCTCAGTATGTAGCGCGCCGGTACGTTAATCCGGAGGTCGTTGGTTCAATCCCGCTCTCCAAAGACAAACTGTGCACCGTTTGTCTTCGTTTAAACCCCAAAAACTTATTCTCAGTTTGTGGTTTGAAATTACTACAGAACTTCGTTAAGTAATATCTGAGGAGAATTTCTGGTTTATTTTAGCAGGATGACCTTTTCTATGTTGACCAGGAAGCTCATTTAATTATTAAAACTTTTAAATTTATTTTTGAAAGCTTAATTAATAATTAATGTGCATTACCAGTCTTCTTGTTGCTGTACCATTTTGCCTTAAGCCCATTAAATAACCATTAAACATAGCAAGCCTAATTGCGCCGAATTATTCACAGTGCTTCACTAAAGACCTTGAAAGCGATCGTGTGTGCTTCACTAAAGACCTTGAAAACGATCGTGTGTGCTTCACTAAAGACCTTGAAAGCGATCGTGTGTGCTTCACATAAGGTATTATTGGTATTTAATAGAAAAAAAACACAGTTTGTCTATGCACCTCTAATTTTGGATTCATAAGATTAATCATGCCTAAAACCTAAATAGGAAGGTTTTCAACCATGAATGCCTTTATAAACTAAAGGTCTGGTTATAGAACTGTGAATAATTATATCTTAAATATTACCACGGATGTACACTGTAATTTAAAGGCACTGGACACTATTGGTAATTACTCCAAATAATAATTGTTAGGCATAAAAACTTACTTGGTAACGAGCAACTGGGAGCTGTTGATTGCATAAAATATACGGCTCCCTCTGAAGTAACATAGTTTTTGAGAAAGAAGTAATTTCTCACTCAAATATTTGAGTTGAATTCGAGACCTCAGCTATAGGGTCTCGAGTTCAAAGCATCTGAAAGCATATTCAACCTGTGCCACGGGGGTGTTTTTTCTTCCATTATTCTCTCGCAACTTCGACGACCAATTGAGTTCAATTAACGTTCTCAGGTTTATTAACATTTTTAGAAACATGTATTTTTTGAGAAAGAGGTAATGTATCACTCAAATATTTAGGCCTGATATAGGCATCTGAAAGCACACAGATTTGTGCACAAGGGTGTTTTTTCTTCATTATTACTCTCTTGCAACTCCGATGACCAACTGAGTCAAATTTTCATTGTCTTGTTTTGGAATAGGCCTGTGCACATGTTTGGATAAAATAATAAAAAACTTCCACCCTTTGAAATGTTTAATTTAGGGTTACTTTTCACACACACAAATTGAAGATGAGAAAGGCTTCATGCATTAATGAAGCTTTCCTTTCTCAGGCATCTGAAAGCACACAATTCTATATACACAATAATGTTTTATTCCAAATATTTTCCTGCAAATTCGATGACCAATATTAAGCCAAAAATATGAACAGGCTTGTTTTATATCCGTAATTTGTTTATGTTCGGAAAGACCAAGTGAGGATAGTTGGTCTTTAAAACCTATATATTTAGGTTTCCCCACTCATTTTCGGCAAATTAATGAGCAGCCACCATCAACAGCGCGTTTATTCTATTTTGCGGGAAATCTCGTGTATCTCAACATATGCATAAAATAACAAACCTGGGAAAACTTGAGCTCAATTGATCGTCGAAATCGCGAGATAACAATGAAAGAAAAAACACCCTTGTCACACGAAGTTGTGTGCTTTCAGATGCTTGATTTCGAGACCTCAAAATCTAATTATGATGTCTCGAAATCAAATTCGTGGAAAATAGCTTCGTTCTCGAAAACCATGACTTCAGAGGGAGCCGTTTCTCACAATGTTTTATACTATCAACAGCTCCCTATTACTCGTTATCAAGTTTTTATGCTAAAAGTTATTTTGAGTAATTACCAATAGTGTCCACTGCATTCAACAGCTTTCGATAGTATTATGAAGCATTTTTTTAGAAACATCATTTCACTTTGATATAATGTGGTTATGGACAACTATATATTCAGTTGTTATCCCCCCGATTTGGATATGAGAGACGTCACTGACTGTTACGTTTCTCAGTTTGTGTATTCTTAATTACCGATTATTTTTCCTTCGTAGACATAATCGCTCCGGAATTTCGGCGATCCTCAAAAACGCGGCAATATTTTTGAATGACATTTTTACAGGTTAATTTATATCTATACATTTATGACAATAAGAGTGAAACAATCAAACGGTTCCAAAATACCAAAGGTACACTTTCCCTCTAAAGCAAGGCACTTATTGCTGTGTCCTTCGGATGGGACGTTAAGCTGTAGGTCCCGTGTGTTGTAACTCACGTAAAATCACCCCTAGTCCGGACAAAACTGATCATGAGCCCGGGTAACAGGGAACTGACCAATTTTCCGGTCAGGTGTGTGTGTGTGGGGGGGGGGGTGTCTTACCCGGAAACTAGTTCAATATGGCTCTTATTCTGATTCAGTTTGGTCAATTTATGGGTCATGATTTGGCTCGGGCCTTCATATCACACGGCAATTCGACCATGAATGTTTTAAACGAACGTGAAAGAACTAGTAGCTACCCCCTATTATTCCCTTATTGCATTCTTTTTTCTTCTTCACATAAGCAGGAAAGAATGCGTATGATATGTATGTGCCTGCTGTTTTGAGTGTCAGTTGTTGTTTTGTATTTAGGTAAACCATGAAATCTCGGCAACTTCTTTTTGACTCATTCACCCTATAGCTGCCCTCTTAGTTAGCAGCAGGGCAGCACAGGCCAGGTAAACCGCCACAGAACGGGCAACAGATCATTTTGGCGTTTTCGGATGGCCTCGGAGTGTTAGCAACCACACCCTCGTAACACTCACTACCACTGTACTTATCGCACCCATCGCTGAATAGCCTCACGTCGCGTCCAGGCACGGCGAATGCGAGCCACCAAGTATCTGTTTGACGATACCCGCTCAGATAAGCTGCTTTCAACTCCGCCAGTGTGCAGGGGTGAGCCTCGAGGGCGCAGCAGGCCTTCGTCATCGCGTCGCGGTCGGTGGACAGGTAGATATCTGTCGTAATGACCGGGCTCGGTAAATCCTCGGAGTAGGCGAGACCTCTAGACCCCATAATGACGCTACCGGACGGCACGGCGTACCAGAACCTGTTTGTTATGGACACCACTTGGTAGTAGCCCGCGTCGAAGGCTTGCTGTAGCTCCGACGAGTCGCAGAGATGCTGACCAAACCTCAGGCACTCGGATTCAGCTGAGGCCGGAGATGGATAGGTGCAATCGGTCAGACCTGGCAGACCTTTCAGACAAACACAGGGAAACAAATTTTTACAATTAGGGAACCAATGTGTGGTGAATCGGTTTTCAACTAGTGGTTTATTCCCAACGAGGCCTGGTTCTTGATAATTTTACCGAGGCGAAGTCGAGGTAAATTATCAAGAACCAGGCCTCGGCGGGTTTAAACCACTAGTTGAAAACCGATTCACCACACATTGATTCCCATTCCTAAAAACCTTTTTGGTCAAAACAATATCAACACTTTTTGGTCAAAAAGTAAAATAAATGCAAAAATTGTTATTGTTAAATGATTTCTTTCAACACAACACCCCTCCAACTATGAAATGGTAAAGCCCTTCGCCGCCCTCGGGTAAACAACTCCAGACAGACAGACAGACAGACAGACAGACAGACAGACAGACAGACAGACACACACACAGACAGACACACAGACACATAGACAGAAAAAAAGACAAACAAACAAGCCGACTAAACGTACCTGGGTATTCAGAAGCCAGCTGCAGCATCTTCTTAACGGAGGAGGTCTGTAGGATAAGAAATTGTAAAGTTATACACTGCTTGACCAATAAATTGGCCCATCCTTAATTTAACTAATAGGTCTCCAAGATAGAATTCGGTCTTGTGTTCCACCTTTTTCCAATAAAGGTCCCTTTGGTGCAATAATAAAATCAAAGTTGCCAGTCAGTTCAACTCAGTGAAAATGGTATGCTATTGTGTCTGCTCATTTCTGCTAAGCAACAAATTGTTATAGACACGGGACACCTTTTGTAGGCCTAACTGCCATAGACCAGTAGGCCTAACTGCCATCAACAATTGGTCATCGAATTCACAAGAATGAAAGCAAATACACCTTTGTTGCATCTGTGTGTGTGCTTTCAGATGCATAATAAAATGCCTCAGCTGAAGTCTGATTTTATTTTAAGAAATTTAATCATCTCTTTCGGAAAAACCACATTACTTCAGAGGGAGCAATGTTCTATACTACCAACAGATGTTCAATGCTCGAAACCAAGTCTGTTATTATGCTAACACTTACTTTTAAGTAACCATCAAAAGTGTCTATAATGCATGCCTTTAAAACAACTCCTCACTTTCCAAACATGTTGAAAGATATCAGTAAAACCTAACAAATTGGGGGTTTGACTACAGAGGAAGCTTGAAGGCTGATTAATTAAGTACCTCAGTTCATCGATTGGACGCAGTCAGAAAACAACAAATTCAGTTTTAATGAAAATGAATGAATTAATTGGAAACAACATTTTGCTTGATTGGAAAAGGATTGCCTGTGAAAATACACTAAAAATCAGCAGGAATAAAATAGGCAATAATAATGGCAACTTAATTGGGAACTGTTTAAATTGCATTTTTTTGAAAAATGTATGTGTGGAGAAGTTTGTTGTGATCACTTCAAAATTTACACACATGTTGACCGTCAGACAGCCATCATAATGTGAGAAGTTTCAGATTAATGACGTCATCGGGGGTCACCTGACGTGGTAAATGTGCACCCTTTGAAGTCGTATAACTCCCGTAGTATGAGTGCGATCATGTTGAACTTGAAAGGTTGTAGATATTGACAAGTTTCTTGTAAACTTGACGTCCCGATGAAGTCATAACATGTTTTCCCCTTTTCTAAGGGGGGGGGGTTATGAAATTCAAATTATGGTTTAGACACTGTGAGTATTATCGTTTTGTGTACCACCACCCGAAACCCCTCTGTATGTGTTTTACAAACTTCTGATTTCAAAGTTTGTTTTTGTCTTTCTTAATCTTCTCAATTTTACAAAGTGTATAACCCTTGTCACCATTACTTCCGGTTGAAACCGGAAGTTGAAATTTCATAAAGTCTTTGACAGAAAATGAAACCAAGTTGAAATGACCAATAGATTATTAATACAAGTATCAACTGCCAGACAAAAGTTTTGCTGCATTGGGCCCGGCAGACACCTCCCCTCCCCCGGGTTAAACAAGTTATACACTGCTTGACCAATAAATTGGCCCATCCTTAATTTAACTAATAGGTCTCCAAGATAGAATTCGGTCTTGTGTTCCACCTTTTTCCAATAAAGGTCCCTTTGGTGCAATAATAAAATCAAAGTTGCCAGTCAGTTCAACTCAGTGAAAACGGTATGCTATTGTGTCTGCTCATTTCTGCTAAGCAACAAATTGTTATAGACACGGGACACCTTTTGTAGGCCTAACTGCCATAGACCAGTAGGCCTAACTGCCATCAACAATTGGTCATCGAATTCACAAGAATGAAAGCAAATACACCTTTGTTGCATCTGTGTGTATTTTCAGATGCATAATAAAATGCCTCAGCTGAAGTCTGATTTTATTTTAAGAAATTTAATCATCTCTTTCGGAAAAACCACATTACTTCAGAGGGAGCAATGTTCTATACTACCAACAGATGTTCAATGCTCGAAACCAAGTATGTTATTATGCTAACACTTACTTTTAAGTAACCATCAAAAGTGTCTATAATGCATGCTTTTAAAACAACTCCTCACTTTCCAAACATGTTGAAAGATATCAGTAAAACCTAACAAATTGGGGGTTTGACTACAGAGGAAGCTTGAAGGCTGATTAATTAAGTACCTCAGTTCATCGATTGGACGCAGTCAGAAAACAACAAATTTAGTTTTAATGAAAATGAATGAATTAATTGGAAACAACATTTTGCTTGATTGGAAAAGGATTGCCTGTGAAAATACACTAAAAATGAGCAGGAATAAAATAGGCAATAATAATGGCAACTTAATTGGGAACTGTTTAAATTGCATTTTTTTGAAAAATGTATGTGTGGAGAAGTTTGTTGTGATCACTTCAAAATTTACACACCATGTTGACCGTCAGACAGCCATCATAATGTGAGAAGTTTCAGATTAATGACGTCATCGGGGGTCACCTGACGTGGTAAATGTGCACCCTTTGAAGTCGTATAACTCCCGTAGTATGAGTGCGATCATGTTGAACTTGAAAGGTTGTAGATATTGACAAGTTTCTTGTCAACTTGACGTCCTGATGAAGTCATAACATGTTTTCCCCTTTTCTAAGGGGGGGGGGGGGGTTATGAAATTCAAATTATGGTTTAGACACTGTGAGTATTATCGTTTTGTGTACCACCACCCGAAACCCCTCTGTATGTGTTTTACAAACTTCTGATTTCAAAGTTTGTTTTTGTCTTTCTTAATTTTCTCAATTTTACAAAGTGTATAACCCTTGTGACCATTACTTCCGGTTGAAACCGGAAGTTGAAAATTCATAAAGTCTTTGACAGAAAATGAAACCAAGTTGAAATGACCAATAGATTATTAATACAAGTATCAACTGCCAGACAAAAGTTTTGCTGCATTGGGCCCGGCAGACACCTCCCCTCCCCCGGGTTAAACATCGGAGGAACGACCTCAAACCAAGTTGAAATGACCAATAACAATATTCGATACCAACCGCCAGACATATTGCTATTGGTCATTTCAACTTGGTTTCAGGGGGTTCCTCTGATGTTTAACCCGGGGAGGGGAGGTGTCTGTTGGGCCGCGCCCAATGCAGCATTGATACTTGTATTAATAATTATTGCTATTGGTCATTTAACCTTGGTTTCAGGGGGTTCCTTTGATGTTTAACCCAGGGGGATCGGAGGGGAGGTGTCTGCCGGACCCAATGCAGCAAAACTTTCGTATGGTGATTGATACTGGTATTAAGAATAGTGTTATTGGTCATTTCAACTTGGTTTCAGGTGGTTCCTTTGATGTTTAATCCGGGGGGGGGGGAAGGTGTATGTCGGGCCGCGCCCAATGCAGCAAAACATTTGTCTGGCGGCTGATATTGTCTTGTGTTAAGAATGGTGCATTAAGCCTATTTTGGTAATTTCAACTCGGGTTTTAGGTTGTTCCTCCGATGTTTAACCCCGGGGGTGTGGTTGTCTGTCAGGCCCAATGCAACCAAATTATGAATCAAGGGCCACAACCTCAATAGCATACACCTTTCAGCCACACAGCTGGTGTCGTTATTAAATAACGGGCTCTTAACGTTTGAAAAGATTACCACCACGACGCGCGTTGTCGGCCGGCCGGGTGCGGAGCTCCAAAAGGGGGAGATTTTAGCATATTTTAAGAGGCTGTATCTCGGAAACGATATGGACTATGGATTTAATTTTTGGTTTGTGTTCATTTTAGCCATAGTGGAACAGTTAGACAAAGTTTCATATAAATCTTAGCTAATTTGACAACTGGTTAATTTCAACCCATAGGTTTGTACATTAATATTTGGGGGAGGGGGTGTCTGGCAGGCCTAATGCAGCAGACAATTTGTCTGGCGGTTGATATGTGTTACTTAGTATCATTTTAATGACCATTTCCACTTGGTTTCATGTGGTACCTATAGAATGTTTGATTCAGCCAATTATTTTGCCTCTTTGTTGGGAGTCCATGCCCTACACGCAGTGGGGGGTCCCGTCAGACATCCATATCTGACTATGTCATGTCGGGTTATCCACTGAACGTTCCTGTACTCAAATATTGGTACCTCGTTCCTTTGACCAAAGTGCTCTGGGTCGATTTCAAAAAGAGTTAGGACTAGTCCTAACCTAGGACTAGTCCTAGGAGATATACAAATTGCATGGATAGTCTTACGTTAGGACGAGTAACCGGTCCTAACTCGAGATAAGACTAGTCCTAACTCTTTGTGAAATCCACCCCTGGGCTGACGCTCCAATTGCAATGACATCGTAAATTGTTTGGAATGATAGGTCTTTGACGTGCACTGCAACTCCTACTATCTTGCTCTGTGGTGCAAGTGTCATAAGACTCGAACCCACAATCTGCCAATTTTTCATAAAGCTGCTTGATAAGCAGAAAATACTGCTTAGCAATTTTTTGCAAAGTCGAAATGAGCAGGATACCATTTTGGCTGGACAATTATTCTGGTAGTAAGCATGTTTTGTTTTGCTTAGGGCCCTTTTTGTGCTTGAGCAGCTCTATCTAATTGGGTCCAGAACTTTATTCCGGTGTGGTGGTTTCAGTATTCCGCCGTGTTCAGTTTTCCGGGTGACGTAGCCGGACATTTCACCACGTTGTTGGAACGGTTTAAGCTTTCCGGCGTGTTCAGTTTTCCGGGTGACGTAGCCAGACAAAAATACAGCCGCGAGTACCCTGGCGAGTACTGTAGTTCTCTCAGTGACCCCAAATTGTTTATTATTACGATTCTTTTCTGTTTAGTCACATTCTGTTGCCCCATCTTTACACGTATTCATGCGTACAGCTGATAAGCAGGTCACACTGCTTGTGCCACACCAAATTCTCTCATACGATCCACGCGTTCGCCGCTCGTTGTACTCGTGGACGCCGCCATGACAGCTACCGGAGAGTAACACGGATGACTCAATACAGCACTAAAAATTGACTACTTTTGCTTGCTGTGCGCAGGCATCACATGACGTAATGTTACCGTATTTGGTCATTCGGAAAACTGAACACGGCGGAAAGTTGAAATCGCCACACCGGTGCTTTTCACCGCTTGTCCACAAAATCGTCATGGTATAAAGCACTTTTTTATTATCAAAGTTAAACTTTTTAATTTTAACTCAAAACTTAGATTCTTCAGACAATGTAAAACAAAAATCAAACAAATAATAATGATAAAAGACTTACCTTTTCCGGTCCGTAGTACGAAGTACCGTTCGCTGCAGTAAGGGAGAGCGGGAACCGCGACGCTGAAGCCCCGTTGAGGACACATCCCGTGTCCGCCTCCGTGTGTTGGAATGAAAAACAACGCGTATCGGCAAGACACTTCATGGCGCATTTCAAACGAGTAGTGCCCTTAAAATCACTGAAACCGTGTCCCAGCAGAACGTAATCTGAGAATTGATTGAAGTACATGTCCCGATTTTGGGCGTCGTTGTTTCTTAGGGGACACGTCTCGTAAGCCTCTGCATAAAGGCAAGGGGTGAGTACTAGAAACAGTAGACAAACAAACACCATTGCTGCTGGTTTGTTGATACCGAAGAGCTCTTTGAATAGCCTGATTCTGTCAGTACTTTCCACACTGATGTTGTGTCCAGTTGGAAGTGATCCCCCCTTATGATGGCATCATCTCTACATGGCAACATGAACGGACCAATCCCCGTGGCCGTCCGCGTATTTTTTTTTTCCTAGGACGAACGTGGGCGTGTTTTTGCCCGAAAAACACTCTCGCGCATGCACGAGCTTTAGTGATGACCGCAAGGGACCTTGGGCCACTGGTGGCGGTATGTGGAATGAAAATAGTTGTTGTAAATTAATGGGGACCCACAACCTGCCTTTCTTCTTCTATCGCTTCACACAATGGTGTACAGGTTGTGATGAACCATGTCTACCTCCTAATTCTTCCTCCATGGTCTATGGAGATATACCATCCATGGTCTATTTTTAGACTGGGCACATTTGGTAATTATTGTCGAAGGCCAGTATTTTCACTTGATTTGGTAATTATTGTCGAAGGTACAATTGTACAAATAATACGCAGTTTTACATGGTACTAAATATAATATACATGTACACTGTACATGTAACATGTGTACGTGATGCGTGTATGTGTACATGTTTAATATGCGTGTATTTCCACAACTATTATTACGTCGAAGTACGCATGTGCATGGGAAAATGTATAGTTAACTACGCCCATTTATGTAAATTGACCACGTTCGTCCTAGGAAAAAAATACGCTGCCCGTCCTATGCACACACGAGCATCACACGACTATAAACCTGTACGCACACTCAATTTTGCACTCTGCATGCGCAGTAGCATTTTTTGGGTTTCAGTTTAAAGACACTGGACACTTTTTGTAATTACTCAAAATAACTATTAGCATAAAAACTTACTTAGTGACGAGCAATGGATAGCTATGTAGTATGAAACATTGTGCGAAGCGGCTCCCGCTGAAGTAACGTAGTATTTTGAGAAAGGGGTTATTTATCACTTACTCATACAATAAAAAAATTCAGGCCAGAAAAGCACACAAATTTTGTGCAATGTGCACAGATTTCTTATTATACGTGTCCGGGGATACAGCAACTGAGCTGGGCCCAATTTCATGGCTCTGCTTACTGCCGAATTCTACGCTTACGATCACGATTCCCCGCTTACGTGCAAGCGCCGAATTTCTGCGCTAACCTTGTAAGCGTAGAATGCCTATATGTAACGTGGAGGACGCAAGCGCAGAAGTCAAAATTCGCCGCTAACCCGTGAAATACGCTTGCCGTAAGCACATAATTTCCTGCTTCCATAAGCGCCGATGATTACGGTAAGCAGAGCCATGAAATTGGGCCCTGTCTGGCCTCGTTGCCTTGGATCGGACGAGTTGGTCTTTAAAAAGTGTTTAAAACCGTTTGGTATGAAATGCATAATTTATGGTTAGAAATAATGTTTTAAAAGTAGAGTATAATGATCCACACAAGAGTATCACTCAAAATTGCACGGTTTTCGTCCCATTAATGGGAGTCATTTTTGACTCCCATAAATGGCCGACCGTGTAGTCGACGAGGTAAAACGAAAACCACGCAATTTCGAGGCGTATTTGTGTAGATCATTGATTTCTACTTTTACAACATCTTTTAACCATATCGTTTTTATAACCAACGGTTTATACAGAACGCTTTTCAAAGACCAACTCGGCCGACCCAGGCAACGTGTTCCTTTAAAGAGCGGTTCCATGATGCTCTCAATATTTTATTTGTTAACTTTTTAGTTGCTGAATAGACATCGTACTTAATACCGGTTCATGATTTGTTTACACTATAGTATCACCAACATTTTAGTGTTTAAGAATTCAAGTAAAAACATGCACTTCTCCGTACAGCTTTTTCAGTCGAGAGTCAAAAACTGCTTAGCATCTGGTAATAATTATTCATTGACCCTTGACGTCATCGGAGGCTACAAACGATCAGTCGGCATTTTGTCACATTCCATTACGTGAAGTAGAAAAGGTTTTAATGAACGAAAACAAAATCTCATTATGGTCCAAATTCATCCACAAATCCAAGATATAAATCTGTGCTTATCACCAACACAAATCCACAAATCTTGCAGTATTCATGATTTTCCTTTTTTTGGACGAGTTTTGGCTGTTGTGTTTTCTACACTGAACAGTTTTACATCACATAATGACCCACCCAAACAACATCCGTATGTTCGCTCATTATTGTTTCACAATCATCTTTAATTTTTGATAAACAAGTATATGGACGCGCTTAGTTTCTTTATAGAGCATCACTTTGGTGATAAGTAATTGGCCTTTATAGTTTTACTTACAGTGTTTTAGACAGTCCACACAGATCCCCTAAATGGACTGGGGTGGATTTCACAAAGGTAGTCCTAACTTAGGACTAGTCCTAGGCAATGCTAAGAGATAGGACTGGTCCTAAGTTGGGACCAGTAACTCATCCTAACTTAGGACTGGTCCTATCTCTTAGCATTGCCTAGGACTGGTCCTAAGTTAGGACCAGTAACTCATCCTAACTTAGGACTGATCCTATCTCTTAGCATTGCCTAGGACTAGTCCTAAGTTAAGACTACCTTTGTGAAATCCACCCCAGGTACCTTTATGGGCCCCGTAAAGGCCGAGTCACACTGCAGCAAAGAGAAAGCAATTCTAGCCATTCTTCTTGTGGAAGATATTTAAATCACCCAGAAGTTTGTTTTTGCAACAGCGGAGTGTAATAGGACTGCGTCCTATAACACTCTTGAACAAAAGCCGTAGCCGTAGCTGTAGCCGACAATAGAAGACTTAAGAACGCTAGGTGGCAGCAGACTTACCAGGTAAATTTCCATTGTTTATGTAGTTCTGAGCATGCGCATAATAATTACCGAGAACAATGGATTTTACCCATAGAATAATATTAAACGGCGTAAGTACTTCACACAGACGCCTTAAACATAGAAGCAGGTCTCTGTGCTACTTGGAAAAAGATAACCTGGTTTCCATTTTTTTTAGTTGGATTGCGCTTTTTCTTTTTAAAGTAATTGACTCTTATCTTTGTGTAATTTTGTTGGGTGTAATGTAACGTGAATGTGTCTGTTTAAGTACGATAAATGAAGATGAACGTCTTCACTACATGAAACAAAAACCACGAACTTATTGAACAGCAATGAATGAGAATAATATCAGGGTTTAGTGGATAGCGCCACCCTACAACACGTCCCTTTTAGTTTTACTGTTCAACCGATCCCTTCTCTTTCGTCTTATCTTCAAAACTAATTGTGGAATTACTCATACTCAACAATGAGATATAGGACTATTGCCGTTTGGTAAAGATACGCCTCTCTTATGCATGACGTCATAATTCTTACCCAAAATGAGGCTATGGGCGCACGTTCCCCATCACTTGCAGTGGCTGTGCCCATCGCCTCGTTTTTAGTTAGCATTGTGACGTACTTCATGTATAATAGGGCCCACTTCTTTTTTCAAGTTTTCGAGATAAAGCCATTTCCTAGTAGAGGGCGCTGTTTTTCAATTTTGGAAACTCAACCACTCAGGCAACTACTTGTAATCTTTTTCAAGTTTGATTTAGGCTAAAATTGGTATTGGTAATTGAGATGGGAAAAGTGACGCCTGGTTATAAATTAAAAACGTAGAACGTGTGGAAAGATGCATGGACTCAACTAATTGATATCCCCGAAGTTTCAGGGACACATTTCGTATGTCATTGTTCGAAAAATGAAATATCAAGTTTGTGACTTCAATTCACAAAACGCTATAATTTTATTTTTGTTAAAGCTCAGTAAAACTTATTGTTGTTTTTGTTATCTCTGGTGCTCTGACGCACATTACCAATTAATGCTAATTGTGTTAGAGCACCAGCGATTTAATTCATGAATATCCCAAAGTTGTATTCACTCTAAATTGCTTTTTATGCATCAGTTTGACGAGTTACGTTTTCCTTTAGGCATATGAAAGCCATTGGACACTTTTGGTAAACAGTATTGTCCAAAGGCCCTCACTTCGTGTATCACAAGTTATATACAGTAACAAACCTGTGAAAATTTAGGCTCAATCGGTCATCGGAGTCGGGAGAAAATAATGGTAAAAACCCACCAATGTTTCCGCACGTTTCGCCGTGCCATGACATGTATTTAAAATAAATCCGTAATTCTCGATATCGAGAATTGATAATTGTTTTAATGTTTTCTCAAAAAATTAAAGCATTTCATGGAACAATAGTGTTTACCATTACCTTCTGTAAACCCTGTAAGTTTTTTGTAAATCTGTGAACTTTTATTTTTTTTTTCTGTTTCGAAAGTGTCGTATCATGCACTGTCTTGGTGTAATGGGTTTTTCGACTAAATTGTCGATGTTTCATGAATAATGTTTAAGAAAACCTGAATAAAAAAATAATCCGGACAACCCAATAATTATTGTGATTAATCTGCCTGTGACCTTTCCCGAATGTTTCTTCCTTTACGAAGCTGATGATGATGAAGTGAGCCCTCTTCTGCCAACAATGTTTGGCATGTTTACATTCCTACGCCCCCCCCCCCCACCCCCTTCACACACACGTACATCCACGTTGTTCTTGTTGCATAGCGCCATCGCATGTGTCCGTCCGTCCGCGCCGTGCTGTTATTTTTATAACCAAATTAAATATAGTTTTAGGATTGGATCCAGACTGTTCCAGTTCTATAGCTCCCCGCTATGCTAGAGTAGCTCAAGCTAGCTATTTTGCTTGGCAGAAAAAGCTAAACAATTCCAGCGGCGCGAGAGTTGATTTCGCTGCACGCTCTGATTGCCATTGCTGATCCACACAACCACATGGTTCTGGTTGAGTTGTGTTTCTTTCTCTTCTCATCAAGTGGCGGGGTGTCAATGGTGATAAACAGTGACATTTGACGACAGTCGTCGGTTTCTCTGGTCCTCTTGTAGTGGTGACAACAGCCTGGTGTAGTGGTAGTGGCAGTGGACGGCCGTGTTCCTCGTATAAAAGTAAGTATTTAATTTAATATGTACTATACTCTACTGGTGTCATGTGTTTTCAGTAGGATAACACTAACAGAAAAATTGTTCACAATAAAAAACTCAATGTTTTTTTTTCAAATCATCTATCCAATTTTTTACCAATAACACTTACACTTCATGGTGTGTTGAAAATTTTACAGTTTTGGTTTTACTTTGCGAGAGAGAGTCCGCCATTAACAGAGCTTAAATGGTTATGCATGCACGACATTGGAGCAACGTCATATGTTTTCACACTTTTCATTGGTTCGTATTTTGTTGAATATTCAGAAGCAAGTATGGCATATGGCGTGCAAAATAAATCAAAAATGTTATTCAATGACTACTTAACAAATTTAATTACATTTTTGTCCTAAGGCATTATGGCTACTAAATTAGAATCCAGAGATATCATAAGGCATGAAAATAAAACACTCCACCCCCCCCCCCCCTTGTCTTGAAGCACACACACTTCATAACAATCCGTTTTCCACCATTTCAGACCAGTAATGTTTGGTTTCAGGAGATAAGAAACCAATCTATGATATTTTTTCTTTAAAGTAGACTTAATATTTATTACGCTTATCGGAATTTATAACAGTATGCAGTTAATCAAAACAATTTTTTTTGTCATTTTGAATTTCACTTAAAATATTTTAATTTTTTCCCCATATTGGCACACCGCAGAATTCCAAATAGTAACCACCTCACGTGATCCATCTTAGTGACTATGGAAAAGTTTCCGTATGGCGCCACAACTTTTTCATTCGATATTAAATAATATAGTACCCAATTTCTAATTTACCTCAATGAGATAACCTTTTTGTTAAAATTAGTGAAAAAGTGGTGGCGCCATACGGAAAGTTATCCGTGCGATAATTGTAACCCTCCTCCAGACAATGGGAGGAGTGGTACGATATGGCAAATATGCTGGTCATTGTTTTGGTTAGCCCCACTGGTGTGGCCAAGGCTCAGCTAGCCTTGGCCACACAAGTGGGGCTATGTTTTGGTGCCCCTTCTTGAAAATGTTCCAATTGAACTTAGTAATTTCCCCATCTGTAGACTATTACTGATAGACGTGCTGGATCAGCGCTACTCCTAGAACTATAATTCCGCTATCGTCTTGCGCATTCACAAGTAGCGGAATAAACCTCAAAGTTTAGTAGATCAGCCCGTCATCATGCGTTGAGGTAAAGGAATTTTTGTATTATTGTTGCAAAGCAATGAGAAAAATATATGCACAACGCAGTGAGCACTACATGTACATGCGCGTCTACTGTCCGCAATTTTTGGGTGTCAAAACGTTTACACTAGGAATGGACTCCCCCCAAAAAGGCAGTAGTGGTAGACGCGCATTGTTCGGAGGTGCGTAAATACATGTACCATACTTTTGTGCACGTTTTGACATGGCGGACAGGAGACACGCGTGTATGCGCATTGTGCATCATGGTCTATTGTTTATACACCCTCATGATGGGAGATGTATTGTCAAAAGTCGCAACCGTTTTGATCAGTATTGTAACATAGTTATACCATGGAGGAAGGAAGAGAAGGAGTTCGAATGACCCGCCAATATGCAGAGTAACAAAAGAAAACCCTGACAATGCCCCTGTCTGACCAGTGGGAAAAGATAGGAGACCTCCTGCAGGACGGCCGATTAGTGAGCGGGATTAGATCTCTTTGTACAGAAGGAGTCTGGTACCCCCACTCTGCATCGTTGCCTGCGTGCAAAGATGAATCGTTGGAGACAGGAATTGCAAAAATACACAGTTTTTGCATGCGCAGTGTGTTTTCTTTGTCTTTCATGAATGCGCACATGGTTTACAAACGATTGCGGTATTTTTTGCCTGTTCTTTTGGGGTTTTTTTTCACATGAAAATCGGAGTTGTAGAAGGTGAGTTGTAATTGACTTCTTCATTTACCGTTTGTGGTGTTTTCATGAATATCATAGCATATTTTGAGGGTGGTTGGTATTCAATTATGTTTTTCGATTTGGTGGGCGAAAGCGTACACAAACTTTATCAGGTCTCAAAAAAGTTTTTTTTTCTTTATTATATCCATACGACATACGACGCCATAAGTTGCGTGAAGAACCAAGTTGCGCAAACTCACAGACGCCAGGTCGCCCAATGTTTGTATTTTAAGGTGTGTGGTGATTACGAGGTGTCGAACGACCGCGGTACCACGGGTTTGGCTTTTAAAGTCCCTTCGTTGGAACTCCTTCTCTTCCTTCCTCTATGGTTATACTGGCAGTTAGCTTAGAGATGTGTGCCCCCTGTTGCTCCAAAAGCCAAACGGGGTGTGTTGGTGGTCGTCTAAGCTCAAAATGTCAGTGATCAACACTTTCATAATAATAGTAATAGGACGTCAGTGCATGCAACCGAGGAGTCCAACCTGGGCTACTGGACCACAGGCCTATTTGGCAAGTGATGTAAGTGTATAGCCAGTAACTGAAGACTGAATGGTGTTTTATATTAATTAATATTACCTTCCATTGTCATTGTGTAAATTTTTTGTACCTACCTGTACAAGCCCTGTAGTAGAATCCCACCTCCCCCCGAAAAAGAAAAAAAAAGTCGGTCAAGTTTTGAAAACATCATTGGAAAACTGCCACCATTGGGTTTAAATTTTCTCATAAAGGCAGTGGACACTATTGGTAATTACTCAAATGAATTATTAGCATGAAACCTTTCTTGGTGACGAGTAATGGGGAGAGGTTGATGGTCTAAAACATTGTGAGAAACGGCTCCCTCTGAAGTGACATAGTTTTTGAGAAAGAAGTAATTTTCCACGAATTTGATTTCGAGACCTCAGATTTAGAACTTGAGGTCTCGAAATCAAGCATCTAAATGCACACAACTTTGTGTGACAATGGTGTTTGTTTCGATGACCTATTGAGCTCAAATTTTCCCTGGTTAGTTATTTTATGCATTTATATGTTGAAGTACACCAACTGTGAAGGCTAGTATTTCACAATTACCAATAGTGTCCACTGCCTAAAAAGAGTCTTAAGGAACCAATAAATTTAAACTCACTAGGTAAATTTATGTAAACTAAATGTAACCTGGGGTCATGACCCTGAACTAAAGTTTGTTTTTAACTTGTTTCAAAGGAGCAACTAATTGTTTATAAAGTTGTAATCTCAAAGTTATTTTTTTCACGAGGTAAACTCAACCGCTTCTTGTCATAAAAGCCTTTGTTGTAATCCTAGCTTAAAGCATTGTTACCAACAACCTTTAGTAGAAAGTTGAAAATTATATATTTTCTTTTTTCAATTACTCCATCCTTATAACTATTGCCCGCTGTGTTTAATTGGGGCCCCGCTGTTCATACAGGTCATAAAAACTGGTTTAAAATTTGAGACGAGAAAATTCAGCTGGCGACGAGAAGACAGCAGCTAAGCATCTGGCCTTGATAAAAACTATTTAATGGAATCTTGGCAATGAGTATAATTGTAAAAACATAACTATTCACAAGGCAGTGGTTTTACTCTTAGACGGGATCCGGTTGGGAGCTTTGCAACGATTTGAACCTTGTCAACGGGGGCCTCATCTTCACTGGTCATTAGTCTTTTCCAAATTCATCTTAGGAAATAGAATACAGATGCCTGGAATTCCTGTACCTAATAAATGTAAGATCCAGGCACGGCAGGCCTGGAATTTACACACAGGACATGAATGCCAATGTCATGGCCTCTGTAGCCCCTGATCATTGACTTTTAAAAAAGAATGACAATGGAAGGGCACTTCTGTTGGAAAATCTAAAAGTCAATGGGACATTTTTTAAGGTGCAACTAGGCAAAGACCATGGGCAACGGAGGCCATGGCCTCTGTAGCGTGCTTGTAATTCCAGGCGTGCAGTCTATATGGATGTAGGCTTGGGCACTATCCACTGGGAGCCTGGCTGGTAGAGCAGAATTACCTACCCAACTTTTTACAAATCCATGGGCAGAAGTGTCAAGACCGGGATCGGAACTCCTCCGCTGACATCACCAGAGCCAGGGCCCAGCTATAACCAGACCGCTCGGCCATGACACGCCGCATAATACGTCACACTTAACACCACTGTGTGACAGTATTGTATTTTAAATTTCCTTTGTGCATCATCAGGTGATACCTGGTGTCGGCCAATTATTACGGTCATTGCATTCAAATGACTGCCTGTTTGTACACCTGTAGCATTAACCCATATATATCCACTTCACATTATAGTAACCTTGGAATAGGATTTGTACTATATACGTACATACACTGTACGCATGTAGCCCGGGGTTCAAAAGCGGATTTACTTACCTGGATTCGAGCTTGTGTTTCATTCGATCGTTGCAAAACCTGCAGGTACTTTGTGTTAAAAACCGTCATCATTCAGAGCTAAAGAAGTTGTCGTCTGTACAGCAAACCCTGATTGACCTAGAGCCCATTGCATTCAGAGTATAAGATCTGCAAAAATTAGCAGAAAACATTGTTCTTGTAAGGTCAATGCCAGGCTTGGAAATACACGTACACCTACTCCATGCCCTCTTTTGCCCTGGTCTTGTCCCTGGTCAAAAGTTCCCCATAGACTTGGAAGATTTTCCAATGGGATTAGAAGTGCCCTTTGCAAACTGTACCGGTAAATAGCCTTGTCCCAATCTTAGCCTATTTGCAAAGTTCCCTTTAGGCCTACATGTAGACTTTTAAAAAGATTTCCAGATGGAAGTGCCCTTTGCAAACTGAAAAAGGCCTTGCCCGGTCTTGGCCTTGCCCGGTCTTGGCCTTGGTGCCCAGGGTTCAAAAGTTCACTGTTAATTAAAGGTTACCCAATGGAAGTGCCCTTTGTTAACTAAAAATGCCTTGCCCGCGCAACAACAATTGGCGTTCTCCCATAAAAGTGGTCTGCTGATGGCCAAATGATATTTAAAACAACTGACTATCAGAACCAGTAAATGGGCTTGTATAATTTTCAAAACTTTTACTGACCAGAAAATTGGTTTTAGGACCAGAATCATAAGAGAAATTTTCTACACAGTATCACATTCAAAATGTTTTATTGAAACAAGCTCAAAGGAGGATTTATCTTATAAATTCTGTCTTAAAGGCAGTGGACACTATTGGTAATTACTCAAAATAACTATTAGCATAAAACCTTTCTTGGTGACAAGTAATGGGGAGAGGTTGATGGTATAAAACATTGTGAGAAACGGCTCCCTCTGAAGTGCCATAGTTTTCGAGAACGAAGTAATTTTCCACAAATTTGATTTCGAGACCTCAGATTTAGAACTTGAGGTTTCGAAATCAACCATCTAAACTCACACAACTTCGTGTGACAAAGGTTTTTTTTTTTTTCATTATTATCTCGCAACTTTGATGACCGATTGAGCTCAAATTTTCACAGGTTAGTTATTTCATGCATATGTTGAGATACACCAACTGTGAAGGCTAGTCTTTGACAATTACCAATAGTGTCCAATGCCTTTAAATGGTAAATATTTCACATGTTTCAATCCTCGAAAGCATTGAAAGATAAAAGTAATTCTCAGTTGTAAAAAATAACAGAAAGGTAATTTGTTGATCAATTTGACTTGTAGTTTTTTGTACGGTTTGTAGTTTTAAATGGCACGGTTCTAAAATCTCTGGCCTCAGGCATGCGGTCTAGTGTAAATTTGTAAGTCCTGGGCAAGTACAATCATAGAGTAATACAATGTAAGGTCACTTGCTATGGACTGCTTTGTATTAGAATGTCCAGGGCACCAATGGTGTGTAACTCCAGGCATGTGTTGTGTACAAAATCTGCCAGCATGTTTAGCATGCAATTTTTCTGAAAGTACAACTCTTTGGTTATGAAACATGTACTGTAGATCAAACCTTTGAAGGGAAGTTTGGTAAGCAGACGTGTTTACAGACTTTATGAAACTGGCTCCTGGAGAGTATGCCCATGAAGGCTATGTCCTGAGTGACCTTCTGTAGTGAACTGCTGGTGAACTTCTCATAATGAGACACTTCAATGAGGAACTGCTGAGTAAAAAGTAGCAGGGGGGGGGACCATTTGCAGACTCAGAAACCCAGTGCTACCGTACTCCATTTTTAAAGAGGACTGTCAATTGTACGTTTTGTAATCTACATGGCAACAAAAACTTATTGGTAAGAAGCCTACAGCAGCTTTCCCTCGAGTAAAACTAGCAAACAAATATTGCTTGAACTATGGCAAATCTACCATTTCTGATTGCTCCATTTACATCTGCTCAGCCAATGTGATATATTTTGACACCTGCTTAGCCAGTCGACACATGCAATTAATATGGTTATAGCCAATCTACAGTACAAGTGCAATCTGTGATATCTGCTAAGCCAATCTACACATTGATGTCTGCTTAGCTTAGCCGATCTATCAATTATGTAAATGTGTATCTGCTTAGTAAATCTACACTCAAAACTATAATGTGGTTTACATACATGTAGCCCATAATATTTCCTAACGCCCAACAAAATTAGCCTGCTTATCTAACGAACACTAATCACACAGCATGCATTGATATGATGAGCGTTAAATACCCACCCATATGGCTCGTGACTGACCTACGTTGAAATTTACACACGTTGATGTACAGTACGTGATAAAGTGTTGAAGATGAGCTATAGAGTACTATATTGGTGCGTACTGCTTATTATTTAGTCCAGTTGTCAACCTGGTTTAGTGTGTGTGTGAGTACAATAGGATCATGGAGGAAGGGAATGACCTTGTTTTTGAAAAGTTTTTTGTAAAGTGTTCAAGATATACACTCTTTGGCGTTAAAGGCAGTGGACACTATTGGTAAACTCAAAATAATTATTGCCATAAAACCTCACTTGGTAACGAGTAATGGGGAGAGGTTGATAGTATAAAACATTGTGATAAACGGCTCCCTCTGAAGTGACGTAGTTTTCAAGAAAGAAGTGACTTTCCACAAATTTGATTTTGAGACCTCAAGTTTAGAACTTGAGGTCTCAAAATCAACCATCTAAACGCACACAACTTCGTGTGATAAGGGTGTTTTTTCTTTCATTATTATCTCGCAACTTCGACGACCAATTGAGCTCAAATTTTCACAGGTTTGTTATTTCATGCATATGTTGAGATACACCAAGTGAGAAGACTGGTCTTTGACAATTGTCAATAGTGTCCAATGTCTTTAAAGGGTGTGCACAACGATGATACAAAGAAACAAATATATATTTACTGATTTGCATAAAAGATTGCCATAATGGAAAAACTTTCATTTAAATATTTTTGCCTGAAGTTGAAGCCTGAAGTGTTTTGGGGATGTTTTGGGGATATGTACTCAGGTGAATCAATTGGACTTCTGCGACGCTTTTCAATTTCTTTTTTGAAAAGCCCTTTTGTGTCATTTCATATTACAATTGAATGTATTTTGCCTCGAGGTGAGTTATAATACATAAGGACTGTCATGATTCATTCACTAGTGCAAGGTCTATCCCCTCGGGCCTAGGAGTGACCAGAAGCGGGGCCTATCCCCCCCCCCCCTTGCTCTGGTCACTCACACAGTCCCCTTAGGGAATAGACGTGCTCTAGTGACCTCATTGCCAGTCCATTAAGATTCTGCCTCAAAACTTACTTCTCATTGTGATCTAGCAAAATTGAAATGAATGAGCATAATATATGTATTTTACACTATGTATGTATTTGTGCATCTGTGACATTACTTTTACTCACTCTTTTCTTAAAAAAAAAAAAAAAAAAATGTCAGCCTATCAAATTTGAGTAAAGTCAGGTTTTTAATTGACATGTTTAAATGAAAAGAAACAAGCTGTAAAACATAGAGCAAACATCGTTCTTTACTCTTCATAGATCCATGGACTCTTAATAAACAAGTCGTCATCGGGAAAGAAATATGTTAACAAAACAAACCCCCTTCATTTGACTCAAGCTCTGCTAATTGTTAACAGAAGACAAAAAATCGACATAATCCTTATCTCTTTCCTAACACCTCGGGTCATAAACTCATCATCTTCAAAAGAAACCCCTTCACGGATTTTTCCAATTAGGAACTTGTCTCTCGCTCTTCGAATTAAAAACAGAGCCCTACCGCGGCGGCAAGAGGAAGCCGCTATCCCCTGCATAACCTTACCATGAATTTTGGGAAAACAAAACCCCCACATCCCAAGGGGGTCTCTGTTGCTGTATACGTAAGCAGGGGGGCATATAGATTTTGTCGATGACCGTGTCGTTTTCCCTGAACGGTTGGGATGAAGAGCTTCCGGACTCGTACGTCAATGATAATATTTTTTCATTTATTTTCGGGGGACGGGATTGATCAAGTTGTGGCGTGATCAATGAAGATGCCCAACAATACTCTTGGGATCGTTTTGTTTTTGAGTTTGCCTCTTCATGGCCCATGCTTGTAATTGGTTTTTGTCATGTCGCATCAGAGATGTACAATTTATAGGTTAGCCCAGAACCCCTAGGAAACCAGGAAACCCAAAGTTTGCCTAGATAAGACCATGTACCCTAAATTAGATACCATCTACATGTACTGAAAAGAAAAAGGAACTTGAAGGTTTGTGATGAGACTTTGGTGCCCCATCAAATTCCCTTTTACTTAGTTATAGACTCTTTGGTTTGCTAGTGAAAATGCCTTTTTTTCATAAATCTCCAAAAGTGGCTTGTTTCAAGTCTCTAGATAGAGTCTATAAATTGAAACACACATTATTTGGCTTTATTTTCAAGTAGGCTTAAATTCTTGACTCAGTAGCTCGATCCATAGCAACAACAGTGTTATATAAACCCATATTGCACGGCCCATATCACAACCTGCGTCTATGTCACAGGCCAAGTTTGCTTGGCTTTTTGGGTATGAGACGCAAAAGTGCTATATTTTTACGTATTCCACTTGCGCTTGTTATTAACTTATATTAATCTTACATCGATGTGTGAAGGCATAATATACTCAGGGCTACATGCCTGGAGTTTCATCTTTGAGAGGGCAAGTCCATTTTCATTTTGAAAAGGGGACTTTCCATTGTAAATGTTAAAGTCTATGGGAAAGTGTTGACACCAAGGACAAGACCAGGGCCCAATTTCATAGAGCTGCTTAAGCACTAAATTTTGCTTAAGCAAAAAAATCCTTGCTTAGTAAAGTCAGATTACCGGGCATGACTCCACTCAATTGTTTTGCTAAGTGAACAACAGCTAAATACCAGTCACAAGCAATGTGTATGGCATGAAATTTTGGCCAGTAACATGTGTAGTAGGTGAGCTATTTTCGTGCAATTCGTGCTTAAGCAAATTTTTTGCTTAAGTAACTCTATGATATTGGCCCCAGGGGCAATGAATGCCAAGGCCTCCATGTAATTTTAGGGCTTGTACTTTCCCTGAGTGCTTTGATTTTTTTTTTTTACAGCCATACTACTTGAGTGGAACTTGAAACACATTTTAGTACAAATTCATTTGGGTTGTCTACATTTCTGACCATTTACTGGTAGGGTGTTGAAATGATAAGCACTCCAAGTGGTTTAAAAAAAGGGGAATATTATGTAAACTTAAAAGCTGTTTTTACAACACACAACGACACCATGATTTTTGAGCGTCGTACAAAGAAAACCAGTGCAGTTGACTACACAGATAATCTGATTTCTTCAGATTTTGCAGACTCAATTGACAAAAATTTGACACCAAACCCAGCCAATTCCACAACAATGGAGAGAACTAAAGGCACCTCTCACAGTGTGCTTAAGTCCCACATGGCCAGGCAGCCTTATTCTGGTTGAATAACCCAATAACACAAACATTGGCCACTTCGTCATCGGGTGAGCGCTAATAATAATAATACAAGAAATGAAACATAGCCCCCCCTCCCCTCCCCCCCTGGCAAACCCAGGCACGCTCGCTCCAGCAGTTGATCCTCGACCATCTTGGGTTACATCCAGTAGCACAAAGAGAAATACCTCTCTGCATATATTCCCCGCTGCATATATAATCCAGCCGGGTTTTGCATTTCAAAGTCACCATGGCGTTAATATTGGAGGAGTTTGTACATGTTAGCATGGTCTACGTGATGACCTAGTAGTACTAGCTGGCTTTAGTTTGCACGTGTGCTTCTTGTCGTCTGCCGCCGCACCGTCAGATCTGTGATCGAATAATAACGCTGACGTTTTATTGGGAGATAAGAGACTTGTTATTTAGGAGACACATCTCTGTGTGTTAGTCCGTGCAGCGGTCAGCAGCGGAGAGCCTAAAACACTGTGGCTTGCAGATCTTTAATCAGGGTACGGTAAATGTACTTTAGTTTATACAGAATACATTATAGAATTTACAAACTCTGATATTGTGTAAGAAACGCCAACGCTAGTGCTGGATTGGAAGCAGCGTATAACACCCACATCTCTGAACCTTAAGTATTCTCATTGACGCAGATTCTTCATCCATGGTGTTGGACTAATGTATCATGACTGCATCCGTGTCTTCAGGCCTGGAATTTTACTTTTGAAAGGGCAAGGCTATTTCCATTTTGCAAATTGCACTTCCATTAGAAAATCTTAAATTTGATGGGAAACTTTTGAAGGGGCACCAAGGCCAAGACCAGGGGCAATGGAGCCTATGGCCTTTGTGGCCTGCATGTAAAAAACTGTATTTCCAGGCCTGTGTCTTGTACCCTTCTCTAAATAGCAATGATAGGTAGAGAGTCTCATCCACCAGAAATGGGACTGACCTTTTTTCTCTTCCTGCCTCTGGTTAGAAGGTGTCTGAATTACTGGCTTTGGCTTCAGCTGGATCCCTGTGTCATCATGCATTGAGCCATAGGCCCTTTTCGAAACGACGGCTTTGGATTCGGCTCAGGCTAGCTTGACCCCACCGGTTGTTTTGACATTGCGCGTGCTTGGGGTATACGCGCTCAGGGCTTCAGACGAGAGAGCAGAGCTTTCAGCCGAATCCAAAGCTGAAGCCGTGGTTTCGAAAAGGGCCATATGCTGCACTAGAGCAACACCCCTTAGCAACAGCTATAGCCAAAGCCGCCAATAGCCACGTAGATTACATTGAAGGGAACACATTGTGGCTTCATCCTGAGAAAGATCTAGTAACTGCCGAAGCTTCACAATCATGTTCAACAATTTATTTTCACACAGCTCACAAATTGTTAACACACAGCTGCTGTTGATCCTTGTCCTACCTCAGTTGGGATAATGGATTTCCTCCGATAAAGCCGTGCATTTTGGGGTACACATGTTTATACACACGTTTATTAAAAAACAGAAGCTTTTTGTGCCATCTGCCACCTTACTAAACTCTACCTGTTTTCCTTGCCTACAGAAACCAGCTGTCAGAGGTCAAAGGGCACCCTTAAGACGACAACAGATTTCTGTACAGTGTGCCGGGATAAAAAAAAACTCAAGGGTGCGACAAAAAACAAACTTGGTGAACAGGTAAGGTTGAATCACTGGTTTTTATGTTGTTGTGCTGTCTGAGGATCTAATTTGCAAGCTAAGCACTTTGTCCAGATATTTACATGGCAGTTATCTCTTTGACTGACTATAGACTGTAGGTCCAAACCGGAGTCTTTGGAACCTGGTCACCTTTAGAATGAGCAAAAGACGGGATCCGGCCGGAATTGACGAGGGGGTATACCTCGGTTGGAAACCAGGACGATCAGGCCGTACCGACGCCTGATTTTGGACTTTCATCCTAAAAGACGACTAATTCCCCCTTGAACAATCAACACCCAGACACACTGAGAGAGAGAGAGAGGAACATTTTAAAAGAGTTTGGACAATCGTGGACTGATCCGCTACTGACATTGGTGCCCTGCAGTTGAACTTGGTGCTATCCAGAGGGGGTCTGAAAACTCGTTAAGACTTTCAGAGAGTGAACGTAAGTTGATCTGGAAGTGCCTTGCCAGGGTGCCTTGGTAAGAGGTGCTATTTATTCTCTCTATGTATCCAGTCAACACCTTCGATAATGAAAAGCATTCTTTTTTTTTTTTATTCCAGGCACATTATTCTGTGTAGTGGGACTTGAGGCCAAGTTTGCATGTTGTGCAGAGTGAATTCATGTTTTGATGCATGTAGTTTTAGGGATTATGTAAGAATAGTCAATGATTACAAAACATTTTGAAATTGTGGTCGGGTTGGTCAAAAGAAATAACTGAAAATTGAATAATTGTTTATTAATAAATACGTTTAATATAGTATACACATAATATAATATAGTATACACATGTATAATATGTATACAAGAACAAGAAGAAGACAAAATACAAAGATGGCTTAAGCTGGCAAAATTGTCATAATTTCTGACTAAACTACAAAGTTGTTTGTCTAATCCAGGACAAAATATTGGAAACAACTAATGTCATACATGTATAATGGAAGACCTTTGACATGATCTGAAATAATCTGATTCATTTGAAATATTAGTTTGTACTTCAGTATAGGTTATACTGTGAAGCCATTCAATAATTATTTAAAAATCGGGGATAAGTGAGTGGGTCAAAATAAAAAAAATAAAATAAAAAAATAAAAAATAGTTTGAAACATTGACTATTCTTAAAGGTCCGTTAGAGCACTCTAAGAGTTTGTGTAGATAGTGCATGGCCCTGTAGTGTGATTCACAGTTGTGTGCAGTGTAATGGACATGAGAACGTGTCAAGAATTGAACATTAACGTGCATGGCTTACTGTATTCAAAGCTTCATTTGAAATGCGACTGATCCCTTCAGGCGTTGATAAATAAGCTCCAATTATAGAACATTTTAAAACGAATTGCTACACGAAGCCTGAGTCTTTGGCTTCCTTTCTAGACCTCATACAGTGAGCCTATACACACAAAATGGAGGTCTGGAATCGGAGCTTCCAAATCTTTCTATTTCTGCAGAAAGTTACCTCAAAATAAAAAAATATTTCTGCGTTCTGATGAACACATTTGAAAATCTTCCTAGTTATGGAAACTTTGTCCCTATTATATTGAATGTTGTTAGAAATATCTCTGAAATATCTCTGAAACTGTTGTACTGAAACCTTATTGCAAGGTGCACCATAGCACATGGTACCAGATTCAATGCCAATGTCCTTTACTGAAAAAGTGGCCTTGCCCTTGAAAGAAATTTCAGGGCTCGATTTCTTAAAGCACTGAGATCCATCTTAAGACATGTGAGATGTTAATCAGTTACTGGCCTGGAGTTTTTACGCAGACCACAGAGGCACTGGCCTTCATTGCTCCAGGTCTAAGCCTTGGTGCCCCTTCAAAAGTTTTTCATTGACTTTAAGATTTACTTATTGAAAAAAATGCCCTGCAAAATGAAAATGGCCTTGCCCTTTCAAAGATGAAATTCCAGGCCTGCAGTTATAGCCATTATTGTTGTTAAGTAGGATTTGAAACTTTGCATGGTGAAAATACGATATAGAAAGGTTTGCGGTAACACCATGTAATGACTATCTCTAAATGAGTTGGGGGTGGTTCTGAAAAGAACCGTTGGTTTCAACTTGACATTTCGATCAGTATTGTTGTTATTATTGTTATTATTATTATTTATTCGGCCAAGATTTCAACAAACGGAACAAGATACAATATTACCCAAAAAAATATAACAGTATAAGAAACAACGAATGTAAACTAAAAAAAAAAGAAATGTGTCACCTAGAACAAATGTAAACCGTTGACGGAATTGAAACAGAACACTATTGATTTGTATTGTGACATCACACTTTGCTTAGCAATTAACATTGATTCACACTTCGGATCAATCGTAACTCCAGGCCATACACAAGAATGTAAAAACAAAACCCAAGATTTGTATCCTACAAATTTTCAGCTTGGTCGCGTAGTTTCCTGGGATTTTAATTTAATTTTGAGTTCTACACATTCTATCATTTTATCATTGCGTGAACATCAGATTTGTTTTTTAGGGCATTAAATTGACAGTAAAACTGAGATTACACGTGTACAATGTAATAAAAGGAGCAGCTTGTCCCAATAAAATGAGATGTAATCAGCAGACTGTACACGTATTTTATTACATGTAATTTTGCACTTTTCTTCAAGGGTATACCCTTATTGTTATGTCAGGTGATTATTTTTCTAAGCACTGGGTTGTTGTGTCTTTGTATTAATATTTATTGTTAACAGTATCAAAACATACAGTCCTTCCCTCTTTTTTATGCAATTGCAAAACTCTTCAGTCCCCTCAACAGTTTGAAGAGCTGTCTAATTGAGTTGTATTCGAAATGTAATTTTGATGTCTTTTTGTACACAATTTGGGTTGAACAATGAAAACTTGACCCAACTGGGACCAATGAACCTGGGACCTCTGGATTAACATGCGGGCTCTCTACCAACTGAGCTATCTAGCCCTGTGTCGGTGGTCTTTATATTTTGTCAATCTTTTTTTCTGAGTCCTCGATATTATAAACAGATGAATAGGATAAAGGTCATAATTTTGGTCACATGAAGGTGATAATGTAAATTCAGGCTTGAACTTAGAGGGGGGGGGGGTGGATCCACAAGACCATAAATAGGGCTTGTGGCTCAAAATGTGAAGTGGACCAGAATTCTTGTCACAAAAGCAGAATCCCCCCCCCCCCCAAACAACAACAATTAAAAAAATAAAAAATACAAAAACAATTCCTGACCCCGTTTATCATGAGTTTGAATTTTTGTTTTATTTTAAACAAGCGCTCAGACATGAAAATTTATTTAACTTTTCTTTATGGGTATTTTAGTATACTTCATTATGGAATTACTCAGTAGAATTGAAAGGCACTTTAATCATGTTAAACTTATTATTTTTGAGATCTTACACAGGGGTATTATTTTTCATTAATATTCAATTTAGAAAAACACAACCCAGCGACAGCAGACTTGCCAGGTAAAAAAACACTGTTCCCGGTAATGTGCGCAGGCTCAGAACTACGTAAACAAAGAAAATTTACCTGGTAAGTCTGCTGCCACCAAGCGTTCCATAGTCTCCCGTTGACTGACGTACCATTCTTCATGCATGCTTTTCACTATAGTACAAAAATAACTTTTTCTTGCACACAATAACTTTTATTTGACATTTCACATTGTTTTTGTTTTCCCCCCATTTACAAATCTTCCTTGATATCACAGTTGCAGTGTACATACAATTCTAAAAAGAAAAGATTTGGTTCCAATTAATAAATTAATGTATAAAATCAACATTTAAAGGGATGCTGCAGTGAATTCAAATAAAACAGTTAATTTTGCTGCCATTTATTTCTGATATGTATTGAACATCAATAAAATGTGTTTTGTTTATTCCCGACATATCTGACTTGCGTAATTAGTAAATAAGTCATGCCCCCCCCCCCTTTTGTGGATTGTTACCGCCCCCTACCATCGACGTCACGTCGGGAATTCAAACGTATCGTCAGCAAAAAAAATAAAAAAATATTTCAGGTTTAAAAAGTCATGTTTAATCGTTTAAATGAATAAAAACAAACACTGCAGCCACCCTTTAATGTTTTTGTAGCATCTGTGGTTAAGTAATTTGTGGCTACATTTACATTCATATTGCTTTCAAATAACACAGTGTGTTCCTTGTAAAATAAAACAAAGAAAACAGTCGTTTGCAAATCTGAGAGATTGAGTTTTAGTTGTGTTAACGCTGTTTTATTGCATATTGTATAATGTGCAATTCATCTATTAACCGTGTTTAACATGAAGAGAAAGGTTGGAGACAAAAAGAAATCCATTTTTGTGTCTTTATTGGCCATTGAGAATTATCAAATACAAATCACACAAATCACCATTACTTGTTGAGATTGTCGCAATTCATATCCCGATACAAATGTTTGCAAAATAAGACCACTAAAATTGATGAAAATTTTACAGTTTGGTCACAAGCTGTTTTTATTGAAATGTAAAAAAGGACATTAAGAGGAATGGAATTAATTGACTCTTCCTAAAAACAATCTTCACTTTTCCCTTTAACATCCCATCAACCTCTTGGCAAGATCTGACCAATCAGTGTTTACACAACCAGTGATTAACAATGAGAGAGGTGGTTCACTCCGCCCTTGTGATTAAGCCAGGACTTTGGTCATATTGGTCGCATATAGATCGCCTAAATTATCACTATGTCAACATAGTGAACCCCGATAAAGGAGTTCATAGAGGACTGTTGGTCTTTTAAAACTACTGCATGCTCTAACCATGTCACTGTCGTAACATCCACTCAAACATTTAAGGGTCCCCTTTGCTTGATTTTGTCTCCTTCACCGACAACAACTTGTGAATGTCTGGTATTTTCATTCCCTATAAAGGATTGCTGGTGGACATCCTCAAAGTTTGTCTTCTCACGTCGCAACAGGATCTCGAGGGAGAAATAGAAACAAAAAGAGCTCTAAGTTTAGAAAAAACGCTAGTGGTAAGTGATTCCGTAGTGTACAAATATTTCTGTTTAAAGTTCAGTTTCTTTGGTGTTCAAATTGACTGGTTTGATTATTTTAAAAGTCCATGAGTCAAGTGTAATGGATCAACCATATGGGAAGGTAAGTGTAGCTCTTTTGTTGGACTTCAATGTAGTACATATTTGTTTACCGATGTCTTTTATTAGGATCAGCTGGGGTGGTTACCGATGATATTCAGGTGTATTTGCTCACATCTTGGCTCGGTGACCCTCTTCAACAAATGGGAATGCATTTTATGTGGGGATGTTAAAACATGTTTGAATTTATAAGATTGAGTTTGTCTAAGACATCTAAAGAAATACTTTAGGTGAAGCCGAAGGAAAATAGAACGCTACGGGGATCACCAAGGGAGTCATAGTTTTAACCATTGCACGAGTAAAAGCAGTCAATATTTGTTTTATAACACCCCAAACATTTCTAAATACGTACTATTATTATTAAGTTACAGACCTGAATGCTATAATCCACGGACGACGCGAATACAGATTGCAAACACTTTTACTGTGCTGCATGTAGTGTCATGCAATCCGAAATGGTTACAGACTATTAATTTATCATCCTCGTACACGCAACGGACGGCTGGGTACTACACGCCATGTAATAGTCTTCGGACTAGCGCATGGCAAACCGACGCACTATCACACGGCCGTCGTCTAGCAAAACTAAGACATGTCATGTGACGCGCTCTAAACCAATGAGCAGGCAGAATACTTGCAAGGGGTGTTATAATATAAAACATTGTGAGAAACAGCTCCCTCTGAAGTGACGTAGTTTTCTAGAAAGAAGTAATTTCCCACGAATTTGATTTTGAGACCTCAGATTTAGAACTTGGGGTCTCGAAATCAACCATCTGAAAGCACACAAGTGTGTGTGACAAGAATGTTATTTTCTTTCATAGTTATATCTCGTATAAACTTCATCGACCAATTGAGCTGAAATTTGTACAGGTTTGTTATTTTGTGTATATGTTGAGATACACCAAGTGAGAAGACTGGTCTTTGACAATTACCAATAGTGTCCGGTGTCTTTAATTGATTCAATCTGCACATCTATCTGTAGGGAAAATTCCTCTAAATAGTAAACTTGGAGGTACAACCATGTGTAAAATATCTCTCTTTTGGGGAGAGTGTTGGCTCTGATAAGAGCTGGTTTGGTCTCGACGTTTCGTACAGTATGATCTGCTCGTCTTCAGGAGAATGCTGGACTGCTGGTGGTGGTTGGGCTTATTTTCTTTTTATTTCTGGTTTGGTCACTTCAAAGCTGTATCCTGTTTTCTTGCTGCCTGCTCCCATACCTCCAATTTTGAAAATAGTTAAAAGGCAACTCTCAGTTGCAGTATTGTGACTTTAAAATTCCTGAATGTAATTTAAAAATGCAAGGTCTTGAGTACCCTTTGAAAGGGCCATGCACATGTACATGTATAATTATTGGGTGAACTTCCTATAATATATAAATGGACTACATAATTTTGCTGAGTGTTACTGATTCAAATGAATTTTAACTAGGTTGCAACATAAATTTTTTCCTATTCCGATTGCATTTTAAAAAGCTGACAAGATGCCTTAAAGGCTAGGGAAAAGCCATTAACTTTCATTTATGCCGCCTGCCACGAACGAGGAATATTTACATGTACCTTTGAAAAAAATATATACCTGAATCCCGTGTGTAACTTAGACGAAGCTTTTCAACTGGTTCATTTTATATGCGAGGCCTGTGAAATTTTTAAGAGTGCAGAGAGAGGTAACATCGTCTGCCATCATGCTGTTCAATCACACCGTGCAGCTCTCGGTTTTGCTACGCTCTCGTTGCCAGTACCGACCGTGACTGTAGGTGTGATGACGCTCACCTGCACTTTCCGTCAAGGCAGTAAAAGGTCAACGTGCTCCCCAAAAAGCCAAGATGAGATATAAGAAATTGCATGTAATGAAAAAAAAAGAGAGAAAGAAAAAAAAACCAGCAACCCTGGTTACGTGCCAAGACAAGATAAAGAATTTGCATGCCAGAAAAAAGAAAACAAAAACCAAGGAGTATGGTCGCATGCCTGCACGTCTTGGCCGAAACTCACTCGACAGCGCGTTACCATGCATACCTAGGAGCCGAAACTGATGCATATTCATTAAGCCGTTTGTTTGGCATGCTTCATTTCTCTGGGGGAGTCAGTCCAATATATAGTTCTTAGTTTACTGTGTGTAGATTTAATGATATAAGGCGATCAAAACAACAAATTGATGAACGTGGACGAGATTTAACGTGCAACAGAACATGATAGATTTTGAGGTTTTTTTCTGAGTTTGTTTGCCATTTTGTTTGGCACGCTTCAATCTCTGGGGGATTCTGTCCAACATAGTTCTCAGTTTATTGTGTTTAGATTTAATGATTTAAGGCGATCAAAACAACAAAATGATGACAGGGAGGAGACTTAAACGTGTACGTAAGGGCCGAGATAGATTTGGCCGAGACAGATTTTGAGTTTTTTTTTTTTTTCAGTGATTAAAATCTTAAGAAGATCAATAGGGATGAAAAGTTGTTTCTCTGCAGAATTGTCCTGATTTCAGGATTTTCTTAAAAACCTCCTTGAGCCTTCCAATTTTCTTGAACAAAGTAAAGCAGTCACTGAAGGGTGAAAGATGGATATAGTCCACATTGTGCCCGAACCTGTAGTTCTGCATACCTTCTGAATTGTAACAGCTGGAAGGTTGTGGGTGTGGAAGAATGGGGAACTCGGGCCAGCAGACCATTTACAGGAGTTCTGACAATGGTCAAATCTCTGATAAACTGGAGTTTATTGGGCAGTTGCTACTATGCATGAGAAATGAGACGGCCTATTTACAACGGCCTTGTTGATGCACTTTGTTTTGTGAAGGTCACAATAAGTACACTTTTTATTGAGACTGTTCTACTTTGCAGTTTTTTCTTCTTGTCAGGGAACTAGGAAATCAAGTGATGGACATGTGTTTGTGGTCAACTTATTCTTGCAATTAATCATTTGAAATCATCAGGGTCCAATTTCTTAAAGCCTGTAAGCACAAACATTTGCTTAGAGTGAAATTTCTTCCTTGATGAAAACAGGATTACCCGACTAAATTTCCAATTGTTGCACATTACTGGTATTCAGCTGTTGCTTGCTTATCCTGAAAACCCTGTGGAAATTTGGTTGGTAATCATGTTTTTATGAAAGAAGAAATTTCATGCTCAGCAAATTGTTGTGCTTACAGGTTCTATGAGATTGGGCCCTGTGCTAGTATTGAGCTCAATAGTGGGATCCCAGATTTTTTATTGTTACAGTTTTAATATTTATAGTGTATAAAAAGTCCTCTCATGTCTCGGTAAAGTGTAGAGACTCTGAAATTCTCTCTCAACTCTCCCCCATCAAAATGGAAATGTGTAGTTACTCCGATGACATGTCCAACCAGGTTGGAATGCATGCAAGCCCCTTCATAGGTTCGAGTGCATGTACATGTATACGAAACATTCCCTTTCATGGCAATGGCAGTTCCACAGCCAACAATTACCGCCATGCTGTGCTTTACGGAGCCACACATACACAAGCTGCAGCTAGAAGACTGACAACAACAGCATGAACATCTGTAATAACAAATGGTGTGTAAAATATGAAATTTAAACGCAAATCTCCCCGCCATGATATCTTATGATCAGTTTTCATTGAGCGTAACTCACTCAGTGCAGATGTATGATGTGCAACAATTGTACACAATGGAATTTCGAAGACCGATTCCCGATTCCTTATTTGTCTGTAACTGTAGTGTGGAGTCCGTGGACAGATATGTGGGCCCTTCAACTGGAATCTCAGTCTTTTAGCTACAGATTCAATACTAAAATTATACTGCTTCGAAATGAATTGTCATCTGGAAACGTATAAATTCAACTCACAAGGTCTCAAAACACTCAAATACATAGATATAAAACTTGAGAGAAAACAATTATCTGGTGGAAAATCAGCCGTTAAGCAGCTCCACGAAATTAGGTCCTGTTTAAAGACACTGGACACTACTGGTAATTGTAAAGACTAGTTTTCTCACTTGGTGTATCTCAACGTAAAATAACAAACCTTGAAAATTTGAGCTCAATTGGTCGTCGAAGTTGCGAGATAACTATGAAAGAAAAAACACCCTTTTCACACGAAGTTGTGAGCTTTCAGATTTCGAGACCTTAAATTCTAAATCTGAGGTCTCAAAATCAAATGCGTGGAAAATTCCTTCTTTCTCGAAAAATACATTGATACTTCAGAGGAAGCCGTTTCGCACCATGTTTTATACTATCAACCTCTTACACGTTACCAAGTAAGGTTTTATGCTATCAATTATTTTGAGTTATTACCATTAGTGTCCACTGCCTTTAAAGTGTAGAAGCAAGGTCATTTATATTATCAGCACATTAAATGTCAAAATAGCAACAACATTTCAAACGAAGCAGAGTTAATCAGTGTGAAATAAGCAGCACATGATGTATTTATCAGCTGTTCGGTCAACAAACTTCCTCAAGCCTTCGCAGTTCTCATGAAAATTCTTTTATCATTTTCTGGTGGTCTTCTTTTCGAAGGTGACACCATAATCCAGCATTTTGGAATCTAAAGATAAAAAGATTATAAGTTGCATGATGGTGCATCACAGTTCGGAATAAAGCGTACTTCGAAAAAACTGATGAGCGCTCTTCTTAGCTAAGTTAATACTATTTGATGCTCCTCCCTAATGTAGCTGATAAGATTCTATAATCAACCTCCAAATTGTTTTTTATCTCTGTGTTCAAATAACTTCCAGCAGTTAGGGTGTTGACTCCTTCAACAATGGTCTGTTTTTATATATACAATCTTAAACATAAAAATTATGAAACATAAGGGGGTTGAAACAGTCTTGTTGTTGCTTTAACCCCACGTCTGAGCTAAATATGAGTGCTTAATCTTTCAGCTGATCAGTTTTAAACATTCTTCTGATTTTCTTTTGAAGAACAATATCAGAGTCGGAACAATGTTTTTCCCTCCGTTTTATATGGGGTGATGTTTTGCAACTTTTTGCACCCCTTTTCATATGCAATGGTATGCCTTATAATTGTTGCCCAATTTGACCTAAATTTTCTATTAGCCTTCACCTTTACTCTTCAAATTTGAGCCCCAGTCCAGAGCCTTCTGTGTTCTTTCCCCCCTGCAAGTTCACCCTTCTCAATAACCATTCTCTGCTATATATTAACCTAGAGCATGGAGAACTGTTTGTGAATTGCACCAAGTAATTTCCTATGCAATTCTAATCGGGACAAAGGCACAGAGAGTGAATGGAAAGGGTTTAATTCCAATAATAACCAGATCGTGTTGTGGTCGTTGGCCTGCAGGCTCGCATGACGCAGAGCGGGGACAAAAATATAACATGCATCAAGGAATTATAGAGCGAAAAAATCGTTCCATTGGCACTTATTCGAGAGTAATTTTATGCATGCGTATATAGTGATGCGTTTTATGCACTTGAGTAAATTTGGAGAGATAAGATATTATAAAGCTGTTTCTTTCACACTGCAGTTGGGGGAGAATGTTCTTTGTGCTGCAGTTTTAGTTAAACTTTGGGGTTCTACATAGACAAATTTGCGAGAGCTGGGATTGAACCCACTGCCTTGGGGTATGTGTGTTGTTGCTAGGCCAACATGGCCTTCTAGCCCCCTTGTTGGTGGTCTCCCTATTTTATAAAAAGATATATTTGATTGCTTTTTTCGACATTGTACTCCATCTAACTCCACTTTGGCTTGAAATTTTATTTATTTGCAATTTAGTAAACAAGTTGTTTTTTTCAGTAGGTGCCTGCTGTCGGAAAAGGCAATTTAGAATAATATAGACATAAGGAATGCTTTTCCTTTAGTATGCTGACAATGTAATTTGACAAATTGAAATGGTGTACCTATGAAACAACACTAATATTCACTGTAATTAGACAGAAACGGACACTACTAAAAAAATAGTTAGCTGTGATAAACCTGTCCACCGGAAAGAAAACTAGTAATTAGTGACAAATGCGAGCCATGCAAATAGTTTATATCATCTCGCGACAAAATTCCACCGTTTTAAAAGAAGTGAGAAATAAACCTTGGATGAATTGTCTCTAGGCATGCCCTAGAGTTTTGTAAGAAGGAGGAAAAAGAGACGTAGAATCATAAACAAACGAAGCATGCAAAAAAGGCGGTGTCAGTATAGTCTAGAGGAGCTTATCATTTCTGAATGACGGAAGGAGAGACTAGAGGGGGTGGGGCGCAAGGGTTTTGTTTGTTAAAACCTAGATAGCCCAAGGATGTTTGGTGAAAAAACTTTTAAATGACCAAATTGTCAAACATGATTTCACTCTTCTAGTCTGCTCTAGAATGCTGGAGGTCAATGGTTCAAGTCCCACCCAAGCTGCCTGTGCATTCTATTTATCTTGTAAGACTCTCTTAAAATTGGGAATAGTGCATTTGGATGATACCCAAGCCTGCATCCTTATGGGCTGTGAATAGAGGTAACCCTGTTTGAGCCCCCAGGAGTAAAGGTAGTAAACTTACCCCTGGTTGTCAGCCCAAATCAGGAGTTGTGATGTTAGGTGGTATCACACAAAAAGTTTTGTAAAAATAAATCATACATTAGTGCAGGGAAGAACCCAAAAGGTCAGGGCTCTGTTCCCTGGGTGCTGATTTTCTTTTACTCTAATTTTCCCCACCCCTGAATATCTTTAAAGACACTGGACACTATTGGTAATTGTCAAAGACTAGCCTTCACAGTTGGTGTATCTCAACATATACGCATAAAATAACATACCTGTGGAAATTTGAGCTCAATCGGTCATCGAAGTTGCGAGATAGTAATGGAAGAAAAAAAAATCTTGTCGCACGAAGTTGTGTGCTTTCAGATGCTTGATTTTGAGACCTCAAATTCAAAATCTGAGGTCTCAAAATCAAATTCGTGGAAAATTACTTCTTTCTCAAAAACTACATTACTTCAGAGGGAGCCATTTCTCACAATGTTTTATACTATCAACCTCTCCCCATTACTCATTACCAAGTAAGGTTTTATGCTAATTAATATTTTGAGTAGTATCCACTGCCTTTAAAATGAAAGGGATGGGTTTTGACATCCCCTGTGACATCGCCAAAGCACCGTTTCCGTGAATAACAAGAACAATCCTTCAATAAGGATGAACTACATTTGTTGCCAATGATTTTCTAGAAGTGTTTTGATGCATCAGTTATAGTCAGAGTTCTCAGTACCTTAACAGGAAATATTACAAAGTGATTTGGTCTATCTGTGGCTTGCTGTGGTAGAGTGGTCTAGCGCAACCTGCCCTGCTTTTTTTCTGTTTGTAAATATCCGTCATAAGGAAAACTGAAAAACATTAGAAAAAAATATGTTAAAAAATAACTCACTGGGGAGTACAAACATCTGTAATCCATAACATGTACATTGATTATGCCGCGGAAGACCCACTATTGGGAGCTTGGGGGAGGGAATGGGTCAGATTAGGGTCAAAATTTGATTAGTAAATTTTCCATTGCGAATCAGTTTCCAAAGACCCATTTATTGCAGTGAAATTGGATAACCAAAGTTAAAAGTTATCCTCAACCAGGGTGGTTGAAAGGATATGGAAGAAACATTCCTTTTTTGTTTGGTTTTCATACGAAGTAGTAATACAAACAAGTTTTTAAAAAAAATCTAAGAAATTCTAAAACAAAAATAGATGGAAATTTGCATCGGGGATAAAGAACATAAATTTTGATTATACCCGTATACACCGATGTGTGTTAGCGCTGTATACTTGGTACTTTCCCGAACTCTGTGAAAACAAATCACAGGCATATTACTCGAGTGGGATACAAACCCCTGACCATTGTAATCATAAACATCACTAACAAGTCTTTAACCCCCACCCTCCCCCTCCCCCCCCCCCAAAAAAAAAAACAAAAACAAAAAAACAGTAGGAAAAGCAAAACAAATCAAAAGAAAACAAATAATATGCAATATAAAAACCTAAGTATTTTTTTTTTTTTAAATCCACCCCATCCCTCTCCATGAATCCATAACCTAGTCGTCCCGGCCAGAATATTTAGGAAAGCATTTTAGAATGTTCTCACACGGACCACTTGTAAATGCACTGACTCTTGCGTCCATGAATCGATTTCCACGAGCAGCAGCGTCAGTCCCCCTTTTATGCTCCACCTCCCAAGTGGCCATATTTGGTAAATAGATCAAGGTGTGGAATGGGTGCCAGAGATCAAGGCTAAGGTCAAGGAACTTGAGACATGCGGCTCTCTCTCTCTCTCTCGGGGAAAATCTTTAAGACTCGGAAATTATGCCTCTGGAATTTTTGGAGCTATATTCCGTGTGTTTGCATTTTGGAGGTTTTGATTACTGGAGGGCCACATGTAGGGCAATAATTGTTGATTTTCTTCAGTCTTTCCCATAATTTCTGTGTCTGAAGTCCCTCATAATCATTTGCACCGATGTGTTTAGGGTAAAAAAACATCCAAGATGCACAACAAAAGTTTTGTTAAAAATCCAAATTAGCATCTGCTAAACAATCTCTTGCTTCTGTAATGCTCACCAAAGCAACAAAATGGTAATGATTTTGATTTTTCTATCACATTTGGTAATAGCAAATGATGTTCATTCTGGCTAAATTGTCTTCATTGGGATTTAAGGAAATTTTGTTCTGGTCAAGCTTTAAAAAAAAAAATAATAATGTTGGGGTGTTTTTCTGTAAAAACATGTACTTCCATTCCATGCCATCTTTTTAAAATCTTGAGTACCTTTTACAGGTGAAAATTTCCTTCCGGTTATTTTGAGGATCTGTTTATTAATAGAATACTGTAAATAAATACTTCCCCCATCTGAACACCAAGGGTTTGTACGGCTTTAAGTGACTGTCCGCTGTGCCATCCTGACTGCTATTTGAAGAAAGTAAAAATAAAAAACCTGGAGCAACATTCCCCTGATCTTCCCAATACTTTTCTTTTTACCCTACATCAAGAACATGGCTGCAATGGAGAAGACCAAAAAAAAAATAGAACAGGGCTGCTTCGGTCTGTCAATGCAATGTCAAGTGTTAAATTACTGGCTGGTCTGCAGGAGTTTGTTTTTTGTGTGAAACAGAGTGTTGAACAACTGCTGGGATTGGCATTCAGGAACCCCTGTATCGATAAAGTCGATGGATTGTATACGTAGTTTGAGCCGGCATCAAAACTTATTGGCTGGCGGGTGTTCTTCGTCGACTCTCCTTCCAGTTTTGAAGCGGTGAATGAACTGTGAAATGAGTTCAGTTATTGTTCTTCTGTTCAGACTAGCTGTACTCTTTTGTCTAAATATGTTCATGTCTGAAGATAATTGTCATGTTGTACATAACTCCCATTTGTGGTTACAAATCTAGTTTTGGCTGAGCAGAATTTGTTCAGAAGACGGCAGAACTTTTGTCAAGTGATGTTTGAATCTGTGCATTGCTTGGATCATTAGAAAAAACTTTAGTAGTAAATTTTGAAGTAAAACGACCAAGTATAAATACTGTTTGGGGAGAAGTGTATGGTTCTGATGAGACAAACCAGTGTGGTCTCAATGTTTGGAGACGAGCAGAGTATACTGTTTGAAACATCCAAGCAGAGTTTCAAAACAAAAGTAACATTTCTCCTACAAGACGTTGTACCCCGAGGCAGTGGCCACTATTGGTAATTACTCACAATAATTGTTTAGCATAACAACTTACTTGGTAACAAGCAATAGGGAGCTGGTGATAGTTTTAAAAAAAAACTTGTGAAGAACCAGTATGGTCTCAATGTTTGGAGCTGTAAACTTTGCTTTTAACTTCTGAAGACAAGCAGAGTATACTGTTCTAAATATCGAGCAGAGTTTCAAAACGAAATACACATTTTTCTCGGAAGAGTTTGTAATACCCTTAAACTTATTGAAGGAAGAGTTTGTCTACCCTTAAACTTACTAGACTACCGGTATACTTTTTTCTTTGGTTTTGTACCAAAGAACTTAGTATACAATGCTTTATACACACCTGTGTATGGGTGAAAACAAATATACACAACAGTAGCGCATTATTGCCATGTATGTACTAAACTGACACCCTCCATTCCTGTATACATTTGTTTTTTATTCAGATACCCATGTATACATGTACACACATGTATACAACCAGCGTTTAGCTATGTGTGAACCATACAGCTGCCCTATCCAATTGTCCTTTGTAGTTTGTTTTACTTCAGATAGGTAGATCCTGAAGATTAACTGATATCATATAATCTTTTATAACTTTGTATTTTAGTTATTGGCCCAGTTTGCAGTTATCAGTAGTAACCTTCAGTTGTAAAATCGTTATAAAATCGTTAAACTTTGGTTTTACCGTCTTTTGAAGAAAGTGCGATCAGAAGTTGTAGATAAAAACAATTTGTCTCACAGAATTGTGCTGCATCATTGAATTCATTCTATTAGCATCACAACTTTTCTGATTTTTCCTTTTTAGCTTTTAAAGTGACACATTATTGTAGAAACGGCAGTCCATTTCCAGTCGTCTATATAAATAAAATGTAGAACTGTTAAATGTACATACATGTTAGTGTAGGATTTGCCTTTTCCTGTCCTTTTTATAGAATTTTAAAGTAGCCTTTATGTTTTTAAGCGCATTCTTGCATTGTTTTTTTAATAGAATATTAGTAACATACTTTTGAAATCCTTAAGTTTTCAACTCATTCCACAATGTAGACTGCCGGAAGTTTCTGGTAAAGAGCATAATTTTTTTTTAAAGTTAATCTATAAGCGATGTTTGATTTCCATTTTTTTTTCTTCTTTTTTTTCTTAAGAAGTGCAAAACTTAAGTATTAAGGAGAACAGAATCTTTCAAACACTTTTGAAACATTAAATGTTTTGATGTGAAAAAAAAAGTCATTCCTCTATAGACACTGCCGGAAATTGCTGTTAAAGAGCATAACACTCATTGATGTATCCTGGAAACATAGACGTTCTAGTGTCTTTAAGGAGTTAGTTGATGGGACAGTCAAGTCTTCAGGCCCTGAACACAAGCCATAAATCTGTTAAAGCAAACACCGTTTTGACAAATTCATCACCTTTCCGACATCAAGGTGCAGGAAACCAGCCACAGGCTATGGACAAGTTCACAGGTCTGGCTGGTAACCTGTCTCATCTCAAGAACAAATCTCCCCATTTTAAATTTTTTTTCGGAAGATTAGACAGAAGGAAGAACCCAAGGGTCTGTCATTGTCAATTTCATCGCCCATTCTAGTTTTTGATTTGTGACCCACCTTGACATCCCTATACCCCTGTGGCTTTTACATTGGAACAAGCTGTTAAGGCGTTGATTGATGCATATTAGTAAGACTTCCTACAACATCCGGGGATGAAGAAGCTCCCGCCTTATTGCTAGCCGGCTGGCTGGGAGGTGAATGTCTCTCTCTCTCTCCGATGAGACAAACGGGGGCAGGACAAACACATCCCACCTGGGAAGGGAAGCTTTCCTCACTGTCTTTTGTCACCCTAACAGGCTTGACACAGATTCCATGTTCCATCTCTCGAAAGTTCTTACAGATTTGCTAAGTTCAAATGTTTTTTTGTTTGTAAGTAACTTTTTCTGAAAAGTACTAAAATGGGTTGGACAAAGTCATTATGCAAGTTGCTAACTTGACTCTGTATTTTGCATCTCTCAAATGTTCTTACGGATTTTCTAGGTTCAAATGTTGTTTTGTTTATAAGTAACTTTTCCTGAAAAGTACTAAACAGGTTTGGACAAAGTAATTGTGCAAGTTGCCAACTTGACTGTGTAGTTATTTTCAGTCAGCAAACACAGACAAATAATACGATGATGCGGAACAGCAAAAATGTGTTTGGAGCTAATAAATTCACTTTTGTTGAATTTAGTTCTCAATTTGTAAGGACTTTTCTTCTTTGTCACACATTTATATTTCTACAGTGATTTTTCAGTTTTTCCATTGTCACTCTTTCAAACAATGTCAGATTGATTTAAGTTTTAACACATTCTTCTGAAATGTGCTATTTTGTTTATGCTTCATCAATCTGAATGGATGTGGCTTCAAAATGGCCGCCAGAGCCACAGCCAATAAGGCTTACTTTACACTCTATGTAGATTCTGTAAACGCATTCTGCACATGCTAGACATGCTAGAGGAGCTGTTCGTATTTCCTCTGATTGTTTCACACAGTCTGTTTTTATGTTTCATTTTGAGGGAGGTGTTTCAGACGTCCCAACTATGTTTTTGGAGAGATAACTTCTGTGATGGTTTTGTCAGGTGTTGGGGTTGGGAAACTGGTCTGAGCATGGAGCTATAGTTTGTTGTTGATGGCGCATTTCATGAGTGTAGATATCATCATGTATGGGGAGCCAAGTTTGTGGGTGCTGAGGGATGAAGAGCGATCGGGTTTAGACACTGAGCCAATATGGGCCAGACGCCAAGGTGTATGTGATAAGATGCATGTTTGCCAAGGTTATTCTGTGACAGGCTATGTCATCATCTGCACTTCCATGAAATTGGGGGGAACTGTCAAATTGAAAATGTTGACTTTTGAGATTGACAAGAGTACTAGTTGTATATTACAATATTTTAAAAGCTATTTTTCTATTTACGCTGACAACATGTTTGTTTTTACTCCCACATCAGATTACCTAATGAGGAAGTAGTAGGTATAGCATAAAAAGGGACTTGAAAGAAAAATAGAAACAAAAACCACAGTTTTAAATGGTCCGATGGTCCCCCTGGAAAATAATGCCTTTAAAAGAAGAGCTGTTCAGGAAAATGTTCTTAAATAGTTCTGTAGACATGGTAGATGCTTAAAAAAAAATAGCATGCAATCATGTTGATTTTGCTTTGGCATGGTGGTTGGTGGTTGGATTTTTCAATAACAATATTTGGGTATCCCACATTGCTACTGACATATGCAAATTTGCTGATAGACACATGTACTACTTTGGATGAAGAAAACTTCCCAATACATGTGCATGCTGTAAGCATTAGTATCTTTTTCACCAAGTTTTTCCCCGGTTTAGCTTTGTGGAATGTTGCGCATTTTGACAGTAAGAATAATAGCAGTCTGTATGACAGCAATGTGCTCGATGGTGTATACATGTATATACAAAGTACTGTACCCCCTCTAGTTGACTGCATGGTGTCAACGCCCTCACTCATTTGTATTTCTGTGGATGCGTTGGTGTCACTCCAGACGTGCCAGACATTAAATGGATGGTGCATAGAAGGTATCAGATGGCTGCTGGATGAAAGGGCATCAGTGGGAAATTAGCCTTACCAGTGGAATCAGTCCACTGTTCCAGTTTCTTTGTGATCAAAAAATGTTACCTTTTGGAGGCTGCATCTTGACATGCTCTTACTAGACTTGATTCAAGTCTGAAACTGCATCGGCCACGCAAAGCGCCCCCGCAGATGCCCCAACTAGTGATCGTTAATGATGTAGGTTAATCCACGAAAGGGGCGTTATTTCTGCTACCATCTATGTAACGGTTATCAGGTACATACATTATGTAGACTAAAAGCCATGATCAAAGACTTGGTACCAAATCTAGCTCTCAACAAAACTTATAACAACCAGTCTCTTATCTGAAAAGGTGAGCAAAACCAATGTGTAATGTGTCAATAACAACATGAATCACAGACTTGCACCTGAAAACAGGTTAGTACATCTTTAACATGATTCAGGAGTGCTAAGATTTGTAATCGTAGGCCTTCCCCATTTCGTGTTCCAACCCCCCCCCCCTCCCTCTCTTAAACCGGATAGCCACGTTCTGCACTCCACCAGAATTGATTTTTCTCTCTCTCTATCTCTACGTAGGATTAGATTCAGGTGCGGGGCATTATCGGAAGACTGTTTCCGACATGTAGAAACCAAAAAAAGAAAGAAGGAAAAAAGGGGGGGGGGCTAACCGTGATGCATGTATTATTCATACCCCCTTCCCCTCTTCTCTTGTCTCGCTGCCGGGCTTGTTGTCGTATTGGCCAAGTCGCCACACACTGCCAGAAGTTTTTCGGAGGGGATCGTCTGATTCAATTAGCTGCCGTCTACACCTTGATACATTGTCTCTCTCTCCACTTGTTCTGGATAACGTTGTCTCTCTTTCGATGATTCGGTGTCGGTCAAACAGTTGAAGTGCGAGGGGGGGAGATGTGAGGATCGCTCTTTTTGTTTTGGCTGAGGATTATTTTTGTGCGCCGCTAACATCGGGGGATAAGCTTGGATCTATTTCAGATTTGCTCAGTGTGGATTAAAGAAAACAGTGTGAGTAGATTTTGGATGATGCCTGTGGAATATGAGAAGGGGTTGGGCTGGTGTTTATATCCCTCTTCCTTGGTTGGCTTATTTGATGTATAGGTGCGATGGGAAAGTAATATTTTAGAGCGTTGGTTAGTAACGACAATAACGTGTACTAAGTTTTTAGTTCAATTGTTATTTTACTTGTTGGTAAGTGAACTCATGTTACTTGTATGTTCAACCCATTAGAGACCATTCACATCTGTATAATCATCACCCTATTATTGTTTTAAGTTTTCAACATCACAAAAATGTATGCAACAAATTATGTGAAACGGATGTTAAGTTTTGTGTTAGAAACATAATGTGGACATGGGAAACTTTAGAAAAGGTCAGTTCAGGACTTGACCTTTACTCTGATTGTTTTGTTTGACCAGAAGTAGGTCAGAACTTGCAGCTGTTTGTGGCCGATTTGAGATATTTTTGCTATGCTCTCTGCATGGTTAAACTTATTATTAAGAACTAAAAAAAAGCCCCAACCCTTACACACCAAAACACACACTAAATGTCAGTATTGGGTACAATCATTAATGCTCATTCTGTACTAAAATAAAACCGAGAATGAATACTTTTATCTGATAGCTAAAGGCATTGTAGGGATTCAAGTTTAAACGCGGCTCCTTTTGTGGCGTAGCAGACATGGAATCATTTAAAGCCTGGTCCCAGTAGAGCCCTGCACTTTTTCTACGAAAAACAAGCCTTGAAGTTTATTTATTTTGATTATTTATTTATTTTAATTCTTCGGACAAAAAAACCCCCAAAAACACAGGCCGTCTAAGGAAGGGCAAAGGTAAAAAAAAACTGTCAGCAAAAAAGATGTGCCTTCCCAGACCTAGCTCATAAAAAGTACACATTTTTATAGTACTGTACAAGTTTTCAGATTGTCTGCTCTCGTACGGACACAGCGGACGCAGTTTCTGAAAATTTTGTGCAGACTCTAAATTCTTAAGTCAATAGTGGGGTGTTTGTAAAAAAAAAAACAGCTTTGTTGGTTTGGCTTTTGTCGGTGCACATTCATTCAAATCCAATGGGAGATTTGATGCATGATGGAAGAAAATTTTCTAGATGGACGCCGTTATTTGACAGGGTGCATTGTGATGTGGATCTATGAATTTATTGCGCATTAAAAACTTACTGATTGTTACGACAAGTCATTTTCTCGTCCAGATAGGATTGTTGATTAGATTTAAAAAGCCATCAATGAGTAATCTCATTCACAATTTGTTTATGACGACATTTCTCGGTGTATTTTTTTATAGTTGAAGTAAGGTCCTCTTCATTTTTAAGAGTTTTCTTTGCACTTAGGATTTTACATAAAGACATCATTATGGCTGTTCTTTTTGTTCCGAAGGATTTGGTTGCAGAGTGAAAGCCATGCACTCTCAAGTGGAAATGGTTTCTTTGTAAAAGGCATCTTCTAGATGTCTAGAAAAGAAAAGTAAACAATTTGCACCACATCATTATGACTTGCTCGTATGGGTCCCCCAAAAGACTGTTAAGTTATTTCCAAACAACAAGCCATGGATCTCAAACGACATGAAAGAAATTTTGAATGAGAAAAAGAGAGTTTTCTACACTGGGACAAAGGATGGACAAAAAGAGGTCCAAAAAAGACTGGTGACTGTATTTTTATGTGAGCAGTAAGGCCAAAGGAATTTCCCTTGCAGGGACAATAAAGTCTGATTGTATTGTATTGTATTGTATTGGAGTTTGAAAAGGCTTGGACGACAAGTTCAGAATGGATCTAAAAGGATCTTGGACTGAGCTGGGATCCTTTCTTGATTATGAATGTATGCCTGATTATACAATGTATGTGAAGCATAATCAGTTTATTAGTGCAGTCTTTAAGTACAAAATGAGAATCAAACAATGCATGCGGCTCCATTATGGCATATTGGGAATGTCTATGATTGACTAATCTACAGAATGGATCTAAAAGGATCTTGGACTGAGCTGGGATCCTTTCTTGATTATGAATGTATGCCTGATTATACAATGTATGTGAAGCATAATCAGTTTATTAGTGCAGTCTTAAAGTACAAATTGAGAATCCAACAATGCATGCGGCTCCATTATGGCATATTGGGAATGTCTATGATTGACTAATCTACAGAATTTGTGGGTTGTAAATTATGTTACCTGCACCAGCAACGTAATCAGATTGGAAAGTTAGTTACTGATAAGTTCACATGCAACTTACATTGTACTTAGTGTTGTGCAGTCACTGCTTATATAGTTTCTTGCATCAGTTAAAGGAACATTACAGAAGTTGTAAGAAACAAAATTGTGAAGATCACAGATTTACGTCAAACTTACACGGCCTCATGATGATGATAAGAAAACATCTCTTGAAATATTTCTATCTGAAATGTCATATTTGATGAGAAATTTTGCGTTTGGAGTTTATTGCTCAGTGAGCGTTTTATTTATCTCTTTTTTGCATCGAATTTATGCAAAATGTGTAATCGGTTTTTCACTATTTTCTTGTGACCCAGTTGGCTGATCGCTCTCAAACTTCTCCAGGTTTGTCAGTTTATGTATGTAGTGGATTACATTAAGTTTTACCCTACCAGCAATTGTTTTGCAGCAAAATCAATTCTGTAATGTTCCTTTAAAACCTTTCAATGTTTAAATCATTGCGGTACCTGCTACTATAGCACTAATTGAAACTGCCTCTAGCCGCCGGGTTAGCTTGGTGGTCCAGTGGTACTACACCTGCAAGGCTCATGGTTTCAAATCCCACCTGTGTGATTTTTTTTCCAAGAACTCTGAAAAGTACTGAGTATACAGTTCTTAGCACACATTTATTTGGTGAAAAATGTATCTTTGTATACATTGGACTACAACCATGATTAAATTTCTCTTGGGATATGTCTGGGCTCTGAAAAGAGCCATTGTTGTCTCAACGTTTTAAACAATATATGCCAATCGTCTTCAAGAGAAATTCTTTATATGTTAAAGGCACTGTACTACATGTTTGGTAATTGTCAAAGACCAGTGTTCTTACTTAGTTTATCCTGTCATAACCATAACATAAATGATGAAAGAAAAAAAAAACCTTGTTGGACAAATTTGTGTGCTTTCAGATAGAATAAAAGACTTCTAGATAGAAGTCTTTAATTATTTTAGTGAGAAATGACCTCTTTCTCAAAAACTACTCTACTTCAGAGGGAGTCGTTTGCACAATGTTTTATACTATTAACAGCTCTCCAATGTTCATTACCAAGTCAGTTTTTAAGTTGTTTGTGTTTTGAGTAATTACCAAACATGTACCTTCCCTTTAAGTAAATGCAGTAAATGATACCGCCTGTTTAGAAAAAGTAGGCCACAGACGCTCCTCATCCATTTGATGAACATTGTAATCAGCACCTGACATGTATTAAGTTCCTCTCATTGATACTTCACACCCACGTTCACTTATATTAATACAAAGTAGCAGCAGTGGTGGGATAAGGTTGATCAATGATGCGAACTCTCTGACCATATGCAGACTGTGTTTTCTCAGGCGTGGCAGTGATCTTCCTTTCCAAATGTCATACAATTTAAAAATTTTAAAAGTTTTCCCAAGCCCACTTTTCTAACACCACTTTTCTGAATGCCTGAATCCATTTCGATTCCTATTTTTCTCAAAGAGAAAATAAATTCTCCCCACTTTTCTGACACCCACACTCTTGATTGTTCTCCCTATTGACACCTGGTGACCAGTTAATCTTCCTACGGTTTTTCTTTCATTCTGCACATTAACTGCACTTTTGGTAATGTTTATATGTAAAGGACCCTTTGGAAATTTTAAACTCGTATGATGAAATCCTTCTTTTTAGTTTTTCTCTTTGGTATAACATATGGAGTGCCCCCTTTGTGCATTTTAAAACATGTTACGGCACTTTTCGATGGAGTTCCTCTTTGTGTTTCCATGCCGCATATAAACCAGGAAGAAAGGGTATCATCTTGAATACTTTCCAACTAAGAAATATTTCTGGGGATCAGGTTGCCTCAGTGGTTTCTTTCCCTGACTTTCACCTTTGTGGACCCAGGCTCAAATCTCACCTCTGTGTCTTGCTAATTGGGTTTTTCAGCCCGCATCTAAAAATGACATTTCTTCTCATTTGCATGCTCATCTTCTTATTGGCCTAATTTGTGCTTTTGTATATTGTGTAATGAAATAAATAAGATTTTGTTCAACACACATACATGGTTTTTTTTTTTAAGTCAAGGAACTTTTCAGTGCAAGCACCTTGAGTGTCTTTTAACATGGACTTTGGTGGTATATAACTTTGTTATTATTTACGCTATTTTTGTCTGGATTTTCAATTGTAGTTAGCGTATTTCATGGGAAGAGTCTATTTCTTGTGGATAGATTTGAAGAATGTTTAGGTTAACCATGGCAGGAGGAAGATCAGAACATAGTGGCTGATAGATTTGGATGGATTTCAGACATGTGCGAGTCGGTGTTTCATAGATCAATCATAAGAATGTCTCCAGAAGAAACAGATTTCATCTCCTTCAAGGATGAGATTAAAGACAAAATTCAAACGGGATATGACTATTAGAAAGCTAATGATTCACCTTATATGGTGCATCGATCAAAACATTCGTAGTCATGCTCGGATAACGCCAGGAGAAGGTCATGTTGTTGTGGAATGTCTGTCTTCTCAATCACCAGGGGAACATTTTTTGAACTTGTTCCAAGGAACATGGTAATTTAATACAGTGTGTGGTGGAGCGACTGTTTCTTGATTAAAGAGGGGGAAAACATTTTTTGAAAGTGTGCCAAAACTATGGTTATTAAAGGCAGTGGACACTATTGGTAATTACTCAAAATAGTTGTTAGCATAAAACCTTAACGAGCAATGGAGAGCTGTTGATAGTATAAAACATTGTGAGAAACGGCTCCCTCTGAAGTAACAAAGTTTTCGAGAAAGAAGTAACTTGGTTTCAAGACCTCAAAATTGGATTTTGATGTCCAGAAATCAAGCATCTGAAAGCACACAACTTTGTGTGACAAGGGTGGTTTTTGTTCGTGTATGTACAATGTATCAGATCGTTGATGAAAAGTGACTCCAATTTAGAGCATTTGGCACACAGCCAAGATATTCAAATAATGTTATACTTCCAACGAAGTGTATACAGAAGGAAATTTAAGCGCTAAAGGACTGTTATTGAAAAAAAAGAAATCATACCAGTTTGAAGCAAAAGAGAGACGGAATCAAAACATTGAAACAAATTTGATTTTTCCGATTAAGGCTGTGTAAAAATGAAGGGGTTTCCCCATGATGTTTACGTATCCGGGCTTTGATAAACATTTCCATTGCCAAGTTATGTTAAATGAATCATGGGCTGCACATTCACCCCTCATCGCCACCTCACCTCCAAATATATTTTTGTGTGAAAATAACAACAACTTATTTTGACAGTTCCTAGCTACAGGACCTTAATTAGTGGTTCGCTGGTTTAGAGGAAATATTTTTTACTTTTTACAGCTCTGGCCCAAAAGAAACAAAAAAATAAAATTTCATGCAGCCGGTTTCACGAAATGCTAGGATAAATCCTAACACGAGTTAGGACGAGTAACCCGTCCTAACTTGGGATGGGTTCAATGCGTCCTACGTATTTGGGTACGGAACTGAACCCGTCCTAAGTCATAAGATGAATCCTAAGTTGGGAAGAGTTTGGTGAAATCAACGGCTGGCATTCTTTGTTGAACTACCAGAAATATAGAAACATAGGATGCAAGTCGAACACTGTTGTCCAGTATTATTTTTAAGCCCCGGGTATGCATATAATCTTCGAAACAAGTTTGCCAAAATTCTTGGCACCATTCCAAACTATGATGTCACACTCAAGTGGCAGTGTCCCTTCAGTGACCAAAGGGACAAAAGACCACTGACCCCCAACTCAGGAGAAGATGAAAACAAAATCAATTTTTGCATTCAGGGAAGGAGAAGGGAGTTTGTACACCTTTTCAAGAGATGAACTGTTTGTTTAAGCGTCCAACAGTACCAGTGGGTTGTGGCAGAGGCTTGCTAAACAGTGCATACAAGGCACTGGTATAATAACATGTAGCAAAGCCTATTGATCTCCGAAGAAGCTTTTAATGTAGGTGTTTGTATTGTACTTTCTCAAAGCCTTGTTGTGCCCCCCCCCCCCTTCTCCCCAGGAGCCGTTACTTTTTGCCTGAGTGTTAATGACCAACCGTCTAGCCATTCTACCCAGGTAGATTTTAGGTACCCTTTTTATTCACAGTGGAAGGATTATGTGAACTTTATTCGGGTTGAAGTTGCAGTAAACCTGGTATTGTTATTAACTTGTTCAACGGATTTGAATTTCTAAAGACTTCAGCGGGCATTAAATTCAGCAGTAAAAACCATGAATTTCTTTTGAAGGTCGGATTTTGGGAGCTTATACACATGGATTAACATTAATAGACTCCTGCAGGAAAGTGCTTTTGGGGATTCATGTTCCTGCTTGGTATGATATAAAATCGTAGAGTGCAACAGTTTCTTAGCAGTGTAGCTGGTGAAGTGTGTGTTGTGGTTGGTTAAAAGTGACTATACTCCGTCTTCAGAGATGCAAGGTCTGATCAGCAATTTTTGTCATCGAACATTTTGTCCCGGATTTAATTCGTGAATAAAAAAAGGTGAGTAAAGCAAATGGTAATGCATAATGCTCTGGGATTGACAATGTTGCTGACAATAGTCAATAGAACTATCTCCTAGCTCCTAATGTAAGAGTTGTAGCCTTGGGTTGTCATTGTACAGTATTTTGACACCTATTACGATAATTGAAGGTGATGTACTTATGTATGCTTTTTATTGTAATGGTACTTCAGGCCAGGATACTTTGATCTTGTAAGGAGCAAGGTTGTTTTGCCTTAGTGAAGGGACTGTCTGAGAGAAATTAAGATATCAAAGGGCAGCAAGGCTTTGACCAGGGGCATAGAGGCTTTGTACCTCCATTGCTTCTGCAGAGTATTGGGCCTTGTGTGTTGAAGACACTGGACACTATTGGTAATTACTCAAAATAATTATTAGCATAAAACCTTACTTGGTAACGAGTAATGGGGAGAGGTTGATTGTTTAAACCACTAAGAGAAACGGCTCCCTCTGAAGTGGAGTAGTTTTCGAGAACGAAGTAGTTTACCATGAATTTGATTTCGAGACCTCAGATTTAGAATTTGAGGTCTCGAAATCAAGCATCAGAAAGCACACAACTTCGTGTGAAAAGGGTGTTTTCTTCTTTCATTAATATCTCGCAACTTCGATGACCGATTGAGTTCAAATTTTCACAGGTTTGTTATTTTATGCATATGTTGAGATACAGCAAGTGAGACGTCTGGTCTTTGACAATTACCAATAGTGTCCACTGTCTTTAAAGACATTGGACACTATTATTGGTAATTGTCAAAGACCAGTCTTCTCACTTGCTGTATCTCAATGCATAAAAGAACAAACCTGTGAAAATTTGAGCCCATCGGTCAACGAAGTTGAGAGATAATTATAAAAGAAAAAACACCCTTGTCCCACAAAGTTGTGTGCTTTCAGATGCTTGATTTTGAGACCTCAAATTCTAAACTTGAGGTCTCGAAGTCAAATTTGTAAAAAATTACTTCTTAGTTTCTCGAAAACTACTCAACTTCAGAGGGAGCCTTTTCTCGCATTGTTTTATACTATCAACCTCTACCCATTACTCGTTACCAAGTAAGTTTTTATGCTAACAATTATTTTGAGTAACTACTAATAGTGACCACTGCCTTTAAGTTTGATTTCAGTTTTTAAGACTAAAAAATAAACAAAATTGTGATTAAATAGCCGGAAAGTGAATTCAAGCCTCTACCGTACATGTAGGTCAGCTCTTGTATTCAACCAAGATTGTCCTACTTTTTACGAAGGGCCAAACACCATGCCTACATAATACTATTGTAGCAGTCACACCGTATTTGTTTGAATGTAAAAAGTGACAATCATTGTTACTGACAGTAAACAACTTTTTGGAAACAGAAATTAAAGGTAAGTTAGTATGTGTTAACTTGTAAAATTGATTTGTTCCTTTTTTGTTTTACCCCTTTTTGTGGGAGTGAATATTTATCCCGCGTAAATCTCTGTTTCAAAAACTTACCTTGGCTCATAGACTGTGTGACTATTTGAGAAGAAATAATTTTGCAGAAAACAGACAAACTTTGTTTTTCATGTTGAACTTGATTTACATACATCAAGTTTGAATGTTTGTCACTGCTGCAGTTATTGTTTGGGCTAGAAGTCTGCTAAAGGGAACAATCCAGTGTTTATTGCCCTCTCAATTTCACTTTTTGAGTTTGTCTTCATCTTTACTGTATATAAAGCCTGGTACACACTTCATGCTAAAGCAAATGCAAAGCGAATTACATAATGTACTTTTGGTTTTACACTTGCACTGATGTGTAGTAACACTGAATACTTATATGAAAAAATCACAGGCATATTACCGGGTGGGATTCAAATCCACAACCTGTACAATTCTAAAGCAGTTTACCAACTAGACAACCGAGATTGCCCGGTAACTAGCTAGAGGCAGTGCAAATCCTGTTTAATCTTGTGGGTGCTGTTTTCCAATCGTAACGCAGGGAAATCTGCTTCTTTTTTACAATTCGTGGAAGGTGTGAACTGGGCTTAATGCTTATGTAATCAGCATCAATCGAAGACAAGTGGAAATCTGTTCCAGCTGTCTTGCAACCGGGCTTAGTTTACAGCTCTGTTGGAGGTATTAAACATGAATACAGGGATGGTTGTCTGTCATCAAAGAATAGAATTAATCTGAAAATTTGAAAATCATCCTGTCGCCTGGGGGGGGGGGGGCGCTTGATCAGGGTTGAAAATGTGAAAATAAATTTCAAAATTGGCTAGGACAAAGAGATCAGGTTGGCTCAGTGGTTTCTCTCCTGCCTTTCACCTCTGTGGAACCATGGAGAAAATTGTCTTCCTCCATGGTTCCCCTCGGACAGGAGCCTTGCATGTGGATTGGGATTTCAGTCCCTACCTGGGCCCAATTTCATCACGCTGCTTATCGGTACAAGCAAATTTTTGTACTTCCTGTAGCAGAAAAATTTGCTAAGGTGCAAGCGTATTTCACAGGTGAGCAGAAAAATTGGGCGGCCATATTGCACGGTTAATGTAACCATGGATTTGCATTGTGACGTCATTTATTTTCTTGCAGTAAGCAATGCCTTTTCGTGCAGCAATGCCTTTTCTTGAAGTAAGCAATGCCTTTTCGTGTGCTTCCGGTTAGCAGCGCTATGAAATGGAAATCGCATCGGCCGCTAAGCAGCGCTATGAAATTGGGCCCAGTTGGGATTTCCCCCATTTTGGGTATTCCTCACACATCTGAAAACTGAACTATCCTTCCAGTTTCCTATACATCCTGTTATTGGATCTGATTGTGCTGTTGGATGTGTGATCAAATGATTAAATAGTGAGCTCTTTTACATCCTGTCACATTCATTGCACATTAAAAGTCCGCTAAGCAGCGCTATGAAATTGGGCCCATTTGGGATTTCCCCCATTTTGGGTATTCCTCACACATCTGAAAACTGAACTATCCTTCCAGTTTCCTATACATCCTGTTATTGGATCTGATTGTGCTGTTGGATGTGTGATCAAATGATTAAATAGTGAGCTCTTTTACATCCTGTCACATTCATTGCACATTAAAAGTCCAAGTCCTTGTCTGTCTCAGGGAAATGCACAAAAGCATTATGCTTAACTTTTTTTCCCTGCATGTTGACTATCACGTGTATTTCTTTATAATTATTACCTTTGAAACGTCTGTACATTGTATTTCTGTCAAATCATCTAGCATACATATTTAATTATTGTACTCATTGTTATTTGTTTTCAACTGTATGCCTAATTGTTATGTCGACATGACAATTAAATGTCCATTGTTGAATTGAGATGAATTGAATGTTGGACTTCTGGAAGGAGTGGGGGAACCTGAGCAGTCACAATGTAGAGCCTCTCTGCCTGTTTGAAAAATTGGTAATTACATGTAATCTTCCAAACGGGTATTACATTGTATTGACCCGAGTTCACCTGACATTCATCATCAGAATAATCTTGAATGCGCCATATTGGTGGTCAATGTCAACGTGTATTATTCAGTGAAGTGCGCATTTTTAGGTGACGTGGCGTTTACACGTAAACCTATTGACCACCAACATGGTGAGCGTGGCATCAGTCGCCGCGTGTGACGCGCGTGCAGGGGGTCAATATGTGATATTGATTGCCCACCAACTCACACTGGAAATCCATCTTTGAGGGGACAAGGCCATTTTCATTTTGCAAAGGGCAATTCCCTTGTAAAAGTATGGGAAACTTTTGAAGGGGCACCAAGGCCAAGACCAGGGGCAATGGAGGCCATGGCCTATGTGTAGTTCCAGGCCTGGTGATAAATGCTGAACTTCGGTTGAAAACTTGAGCTTACGTTTAAGCAGTTGAAAGCTTAAACCAACTTAACAACAACGTTCAGTGGGCCGAAGAAAAATATTTGTTTCTTACAATTTCAAATTCTACCAAGAGATAGAATAAATTTACAAATTTTCGAATTTTAAACCCTTGGAATTTTGTTTTGTATTTTTAGAGTGAGAGAGAGAGTAGCAGTCAGTTATGGCTGAACTAAGGGAGAGGGATAACAAGAAGAAGACCTATGCATTAGAACCGACAACCAATGGAGGGACTGAGCCGTTACAGAAGAAGGTCCCGCTGGATGGGGACGGGGTGTCGGTGGAGGGCGGCAAAGGAGTCAAACTCAAGAGACAGGTAACAAATATGATTTTACATTTTTGTCATTTTACTAAAACTAATTTGGGCTGAAACAAAGACAAATTTACTTAGATTATGATGAAAAAGGGAGACTGCCAACATAGGGCTAGCTCCATAATTGGGACAAGTCTTGAGGGTGTCCCTCCCAAATTAGAGACCTTTTGACGATCTTGATATCGGACTTGGGACTCTGATGTTTGTGCCTGCAGGAAATACAACAAGCAAAAACTTGATCTCAAATCGAAGGGAACGAGCGCTAAGAAGAGATTGCAGCTGTACCCATCTCCTTCCCCTTCTCATTTAAATATTTTTTTCCTATGCTGTAATTGTCCCGGCCCATTTTCTACCTTACGACCAGGTATTAGTTAAAAAGCAGGACAGTTGTTTTCAGAACTGAGAAGTCTCCCAAATTCCAAAAATCTACTCCGCGGTTGTAGAATATTAAGCAATACAAGTTCTCATCAAAAGAATTTAATCTACCTGGCAAGCACATGGCGATACACACATGGTGTTACTGCAAAACAAATGTATAATAAGGACAACTATGATTCGATTTGCCCTCCAGGTTGGACTCATCAGTGGTATCGCCCTGATTGTGGGAACCATGATTGGCTCAGGTATCTTTGTGTCACCCAAGGGAGTCCTGACCCAGACCGAGAGTGTTGGGATGAGCCTGATAGTCTGGTTGCTGTGTGGTCTTCTCTCTGTCATGGGTAAGCCAGGAAACAAGTTGAGGCCCGTTCACACAGGCGCTGCCAACGAGAACAAAAACGAGAACGATAGAAATGCACGTCCTTGATTGGTTGAAATGCTCCGCGCAGAAAACGCCCACGCTTATTCAACCAATCAAGGGCGTGCACTTTTATCGTTCTCGTTTTCGTTCTCGTTATCGGTGCCTGTGTGAACCGGCCTTTAGGCATTTGTTTGTTAAGGCTCTGTCGTCATCAAACCAGGAATGTGGTTGTAAATGGAATTATGAACTCTCACCAAGTTGCAGCACGCACGTGCACGCTTTCCTTAGATATAATACGGCGGGAGGGCGCGCACTCGCAGTACCTTGTTGAGATTTGTAATACTATGTAAAGCCACTAGCCTACTTTGATTGTGACATCACAACCCCCTTGAAGGGGTGACTCAAAGAAAAACAAAAAAGGAATTAATTAGTGTTTAATGAGCACTTGGAAAAACAAGGATGTGAAAGGTTGAAATTCTTTGAAACGTTTAGAACCAAATTTTTAATGTGATATGTGAAAATCTGATGAATATTTTTCACACAAATTTGTTATCGAAGCAAGATAATGAGTTAATTCTTCACCAAATTCAATGTTGAGGAGATTTAAATTTGATCGGGATTGCAATTTTTTCCCTTTGAAATGTGGTCAAAACTGATCATCAGTTTAAGTTGAAATTGTTATGACACATTACTAAAACCAACTTATTCTTTTAGTTTTAGTTCAGTTGTTGGGGTAATCTGTTACTAGTTTCTGTAATACTTGCACTGGAAGTTAAATATAATTTGATTTGTATTCTTCTTTTAACTTTCTTTGTTCATGTATTTTTTTACTCTTCAGGCATAACCCTCTATACTTGCAAGGAGCCATTTTGAGTTTGATTTCAATGTCTGGTACACTGCCTTGTTTGGTCAAAACTGAATGCTCAATTTGAATTCCTCAGACTACATCCAGTAATGCTACCAGTATGTGACATGGTTAAGGGTATTTTTTTTTTTAGTTACACATAAGAGACGACAAACACCTACATGTATAAATGAATGTGAAATAAATATTCAGCTGACTAGGGCACCAGAGTTTGCTGGTCAGGGCTCATTTTCACGCCTCTGCTTGCCGCCAATTTCTGCATTTACGATCACAATTTTTTCGTTTACAAACAAGTGCCAAATTTCCCTGCTACCTGTGTAAACGTAGAATGCCTAGAAGCGTGGAGTACACATGAGTACAAAACTGAAATTTACTGGCTAACCCATGAAATATGCTTGACGCAAGCACAGATTCTTTGCTTAAGCAGTGCCATGAAATTGGGACCTGGTGGTTGCAGTGCAAAAGCTTCCCTGAACTACCGGTATGCGGCAAAGCAACACTGGATTTGGTCTGGGGCCTTCAACTTGAGCATTCACTTGTGATCGAACAAGGCTATATACCAGATATCATGCAAGTCCAACTCACAAATGGTTGAATTACAAAGACCCTTGGTTTGTAATCTGTTACTAACACCTACTTCCACTAACACCTTTTGGTTTCCTCGATGTGTGATTCTTCTGAACGTCGGTTTCCTGGGTGCGTCAAGGTGCTTTGTGTTACGCTGAGCTAGGAACCATCATGACCAAATCAGGAGGAGATTACATCTACCTCAAGGACACGTTCGGAAGTCTCATTGGATTCTTATTTGCCTGGATCTCAGTCCTAGTCTTAAGGACCTCCTCGCTGGCCATTATCGCTCTGTCGTTCGGCACGTACGCCGTCACGTCCTTTTATGAGTCTGAGTGCCCTCCCTCTCCTTTGTTAGTTAAACTGATGGCCGCTGTCTGTATAAGTGAGTATGGAGACTGTTGTCTGATTGGCCGTCCGTATATAACACACCGCCTGATTGGTCGACCATGATGAACTGCTTGATTGATCATCCATTACACGCTATTTGATTGGTGAAGCTTGGTCCAATCGCTTCCGTTATTCAGAAGATCATTTTATCCCGGTTGCAATCGCAACTGGTTTCATTGAAGCTAAACATGTCTTCATTTTCAAGCAGCTTTGGCATGAACATTTTTTTGCGCAAAATTGTTTAAAATTTCAAATTCTCAAAATTTGCTATCATAAGTTTCATTGAATATTTATACATTCTCAATTATCCATTTTCATCAAGATAAAAGTGTAATAAAAAAACTACGACAAAAAACAAACATTCTGACGCTGAGATAAATAAATGTTACAACCTACATGTACGTAGCAAAAGTTGTTTGCTCTGGGTACCCTGGAGAAACTTGTTGGTTCCGGATTGTCTTGGTTTGTTCTGCTTCAATCCGGTTTGATCTGGTAACTACAGTGATGAAGGATCTCTACTCCGTTTAGTTTGATCTGGATTGTCCTTGATGGATTTATATTTTTCTGGTTCTTTGGTGTGTCTTCTATAAGAACATGTATGATCTGATTTTCTACACCATTTTTGGATAACTACTTGTCACGTCATGTTTTTTTTTCTGATTTACTCTGGAGTTTTCTGGGTGTTTTTTGGCTGGCTCTCATAAAAGTGCAGTGAAGGATCTCCATTGAACTTCTCCAAAATCACTACGATCGTCCTCAGGAACAATGTGCATAGTATGCAAAGCACACAGACATGACAGAAGAGTTGAACTGGGTCTGGTATGATCTGGTTTGTTCTGGTTTGGTCTGGTTTGATCTGGTTTGTTCCAGTTTGTCCCTGTACAAAAAGGGAGTTATACATTTTAATACTAGAGACCATATCCAAGGTAAACAACTTGAGAATGCAGCTTCTATTCTTCAAATGTCATTTTAAATTTATTTTTTTTTTCAAATTTTTTCCAAGGTGCGCTAAGCTACGCTGAATTGGGGACCATTATCCCCAAATCGGGCGGGGAATATTATTACTTGAAAGATACTTTTGGGAACCCTTTTGGGTTCCTATTCGCCTGGGTGTCGATCCTCATGATCAAGCCATCGTCGTTGGCGATCATTGCTCTGAGTTTTGCCGAGTATGTCACTGAGCCTTTCTTTGGAGCCGAGTGTGAGAAGCCTATTACAACCGTCAAGCTGATGGCGGCCATCTGTATCAGTGAGTAGTTCAACACGAAGTGCTGCGATTGGTCAGCTTTGTGGCTGTCGGAGTTTCTCATTGGTCCAATCACAGAGATCATCATCCAACCATCAGTCCGGTTTTCTGTAGCACAACTAACCCATGTAGTTGGACTTAAGTCTCATCTCTTCTAATCCTAAATCGTTGAATATTGTTCTCAACCTATGAAGATCCCCCCCCCCCCCCCATTGGTAATTTTTCTCAGTTTCAGTTTCAGGTTTTGATCAGATTTCACACTTTTGTTTTTTGTTTCTTAGAGTGTACACAATGGGTGAATTGGCACATTTCATTTCCTCACAGAATGGTTTGAAATGCATGGTAAAAATGATGCAACAAATTGGTGCTTCAAATACTTGTAATGTACATGTACCAACATTGTAACTTTCATCAATTTTGGGGTTTCAAGTTTTTCAGGCAAAATGTCCAGAAAAAAAACCTGAAAGAAACAAAAATTTATGACAAACAAATGAAAACATTGGACAATTTTGTGTCAAGACTTTTTTCATTTTACCTTTTGGATGAGAGAAAGAAGGGCAAATCTTACTGCCGTTTGCGACCGCTATGGGCTTTATCGTTCAGGTTACTTGCAACAGCCACTGTGGTCTTTAAATGTTTGAGGGTATTGTCATGAATATTCACGTTACACACGATAGCATTGCCAGGCAGACACAAATGCCTATTCAACCCAAATGTGTACCTCTAAAATTCAATTTCAAGATTCTCTGGTATCCGGGTGCCATCTTCCTCCGTCACAATATAGACCTTTTCACAAATACCCATTGCGCAAGCACCAACTGTTAAACGAGGTGCGTTCTGGGATAGCTAGGGATCAAAATTGATCCCTAGCTATCCCAGAACGCTCCTAATGCGCCTTTTGCATGTGCCTGAGTATTTGTGGTATGGTTTATTACATTGATTTCATTTCCATTGTCACACATTATCACTGTCATTGTCATCCATTGCCCCTCACAGGAGCTCTTTGCTACGCTGAGCTGGGCACCATGGTGCCCAAATCAGGGGCGGAGTACGCCTACCTCATGGCCGCAGTGGGACCCATTCCTGCGTACCTGTTCGCCTGGACATCCACCATAGTCATCAAACCATCCAGTCTGTCCATTATCGCGCTCAGCTTTGGGGCGTACGTGTCCGAGCCGTTCTTTGATAGTGATTGCGGGCCACCGGTTGCGGCAGTCAAGTTATTTGCAATTTTAGCAATCTGTAAGTAGTGTTGTTACGGTAGAGATGGCTTGCAGTGAATTCACTCTGAATTGAGTTGACAAAAGTCATATTGATGAGTTCAGAATGCATGTGCATGAAGTGGTGCTTTTATAAGTTCTAGCTTTTGTCCATAGTGTTTCTGCAGATCCTTGAAAAGTATTACAAAGTCTTAAATTTAACTATCAAAGTTTTAGGTCTTCATCCAAAGGCATTTGAAAGTATTAAATTCAGTTATTTGAGGTCTTTAAAAAAAAGGGAGAAAAAAATAGCAAATTCAATTCAGTTTCAATTCAAAAGTATATTTATTTCCATACTTCATGAAGAAAGAGTACAAACAATGTTTTTTAAGGAACAAACAAAGCTATTTAATGAGTGAATGAGGTAGAGTAAGTTGATTACATTTTTTGTCAAAAGGAGAGGCTCAATACAAAAGGTTACTAGTCATTTCCTTCTTGGAATTGCAACCCATGGGGGTTGAATGGTCTGGTGGCGCCTAATCCACAGTTTCTGCCTACTCAGTCAGACGAACAGTCTACTTAGCAGGCCAGACGGGATTAGATTAATCCTACAAATGCTTCATGTCACTCCTACCATGGCAATGGAGATACTTCTCAAAACAATTGCGCATCAATTTTCCCGCAATATTGCGCACAAGTGGGGCTACCTTGCATCTCCGCTTTGTGATTGTGGAGAATGACAGACAATGCGCCACATGATAGATGACTGCCCACTCTCTCACCTTGATGGTGGCATCAAAGCCCTTCACCTGGCTGAGGACCCAGCCGTAAACTGGATTATGGACTTCAAAACGAGATCTACATAGCATACGACATCATCATCACGCAACATCGCTTAGTCATTTTATTATGTACCTGTACATAGTCATTGTTTCCACACCTCTTTGCATCATTCAACAAATTTCACAAACTCATTTCAAAAGAGCCCATAAAAAATGTGGTAGTCTAGACTCATGGTTCAAAATCACATTTGTAAAAGTTGTCATTATTATTAGTATTTTCAAATTTATTCAGTTGGACATCCCTTTGTTTCACAAAGACTAGTAGGGTAAGATATGAATTCACCCCCCCCTCCTTAAGCTGTCATGAATTTTTTTCTTCAAAATATTGTCTTTTTAAACAAAATCACTCTGTTGCCCTTGCTCTTGGCCTCTATGGCCCCTTTCAACAGTTTCTCATATTGACTTAAAATTTTCCAACGGAAAGGCCCTTTGCAAAATGAAAATGGCCCTTGCCATTTCAAAATGTCCAAAGCTGAAATTCCAGGCCTGCGGTTGTCGGGAAAAACCATTTACAAACGCATAACAGTTGTTGTACCAACCCTTTATTACATGAAACTTAGAGTGAGGGTCATGATCCATTTTTATAACCATCCTTTTTGTCTTTTTATCCAAAAGGACTTTTTGAAAAAAATGATAATCGGTAGTGAAAAACCATTTTTACCAATGCACTACAGTGTTGTACCAACCCTTTAAGCATGTTAAAAGAATGAACTAAGGGTGAGGGTTCATGATTCCCTTCCATCACTGAGCACCCCACCAATCCACCGTTGAGTGAGATGCAAAGCAGTGTGTATGAAATGTTGCCTTCTAAAGCCACAATTAGTGCCCTGTTGAATGGTAACCATTGATGAAGCAATCTGCTCTTATAAATGGCATTCTTCATTTCAAGGGATCCTCGCCTGGGGATCTCTAAAAGGCACTTTCTTGTTGAACTTTGGCCTGTCACTTTGACCTCTCACCTTTGACTCGCTTGAGAGTTGAAATCGTGCAAGCAAAGCTTGCAAAGGACATGAGTGCACCGGGCCTCAGAATTGTTGGCGTTATGCAGAAATGAAGTTGTTAGGGGGAGTTTAATGAAAGTGTTGGACGCTCATTCATTCTGGAAAGTTGGATTGGTACAGTACCTTTAGGCCGTTGATGATGCACATTCTTATACAACATTTACTTAAGCAACATCAAGGCAGACTCAACATAAACATCATTTGATTGATGACACCATTAATGCCTTAAAGGGGTGGTACAACATTAGTTTTCCCAAAAAAAATTATGCAGTCGTAGTATCCACTCTTTAGCTAAAAAAAAAAACCAAAACGCAAACACCATTTTATTCCAAACACCTTTTTAGTTTATGAGAGAAGAATGGGTAGTAACAGAAAAATGTTTTTTCTATGTTATTATATTCAAAGCATTTTCTTTGGCTACATTGCCGTTTTTTTTTATCTTGCCCTTCTAACTGTCACCTTAATTGGGGGACAAAAGTTCACATATTTTATGATTTACCAATGGCAGTTTTTGATTTTATCTTTTTGACCCATTTTGTAAGATTCCATCTTTTGAATAATTAAGTCTGTACAAGTTTTATGGGGAAGTCTTTCCAATTTGCAGTCAATGTCCAGACATTGAACCCCATGCCTCTCTGTCCATCATTTATCAAAAATTACCATTCAGAACAAATAACCTTGATTGGATTTTAATCATTCTTTCTTCTGTCCCCCCACCCCATTGTCTTACTCTTCAACAACAGTACTCATTGTCTTCATCAACTGCGCCAGCGTCAAGTGGGCGACAGCGGTGCAGAATTTCTTCACTGCGGCCAAGCTCATAGCCTTGGTCATCATCATCATTGTTGGTTTCATTAAGCTCTTTCAAGGTCAGTGATTATAAATATTATGATTGTTTGGTTGACTTTATCGCTGACAATAGTGTTGAAGAATACTAGACGCGCGCGCCCTAGCCGTAGCTGTAGCCGAAGTCGCCAATTCGGACACGGCCTTACATAACTAAGAGAGGTTTGCAGGAACCGTTTGTGTGAACATGTTTACATGTTAGCATTTCTGTATGGCACACCTGAATAAAGTTATTGACAAAATAGGGAAACTGCCAACATAGGGCTAGAAAGCCCAGTTGGTAGAGCGTCGGCACGTCAAACCAGAGGTCAAATTTGTCATTGGTTGGAATCCCGCTCTTTTCAGGGGCAATTGAAAACAAATCTTGTCACCCATCAAATCTCAGAATCTTTAAGGTTTGCCTCTGGCGCCCTCTCTTGATGAGCAACCTGTCTGCGCCACAAGAGGGCAGTACATTAAAAGACCATAGTCTTTGATGAGCTTCTTATGTTATTTTTTACAGCTTTGTATACCCTTTACAAAACGATGTTGTTATTTATTATTTCTTTCTTGTACTAAATTAAGGGATCCTCATACGTGTGGTTATTGCACTTGGCCGTTATCATAACCTTGAAGGGCATTTCTAAGGTACCACTAGACTTGGGTGCTTACCTTTACAGGGTAGCAAATAGAAACTACCGATTGGAAACTATTTAACACTTCAACTTTGTATCAGTAGTATTCAAGTCAAAGGAGGTACGATAAACTGCTTTGTGCGCCTTTTTCAGCTCCATAGCTGAGGTGTGATGAAGAACGCATATTGACCCCTTGGCCTCACATTAGAGTTTGACGCTTTGCCCTTGAAGACAGTACAATCCCCCAAATGCTCAGTCCGTTGGGAATAGCCGTGCCTTATCACATTTATACATTGCTGGATCGACCTTAAAGAGTCGCACACACTGCCCTGTTGATTGGCAATTGTGAAGTTCCGAAAGGGCTCTGAGTGGGTTGGGGGAGGGGGGGGGGAGGGGGGGGGGGGGCGGGCTCCCCTGCCTCCCCATCCCTGGTTGTGCCACTGAAACAAACTCTTCCACTGATTTGGATTGACATAATATTAGAGCAATTTTATCATTAAAGACACTGGACGCTATTGGTAATTGTCAAAGGTCAGCCTTCTCACTTCGTGTAACTCAACATATGCATAAAATAACAAACCTGTGAAAATTAAAAAACCTTGTCACACGAAGTTGTGTGGGTTTAACTTGTTGATTTTGAGACCTCAAATTCTAAATCTGAGGTCTCTAAATCAAATTCGTGGAAAAATCAGAGGGAGCCGTTTCTCACAATGCTTTATACCATCAACCTCTCCCCACTACTCGTCACCAAGAAAGGTTTTATGCTAATAATTTACTTTGAGTAGTTATAGTCTCCACTGCCTTTAATGATGAAAATCGTTCACTCTGACCTTTATTAGTATCAGTTTTTTTATGCTGTTTTGTTATTTGTGTTTTGATAGGAAATATACAATATTTGACTCCGAGCACTGCTTTTGCGGGGTCCTCAGGAAACGTCTTTGCTTATGGCATTGCTTTCTATCAGGGTCTGTGGGCATACGACGGCTGGTAAGAAACGCTTCTTCTCAATCATTCACAAATGAGAACCAAAACGAAACATTTAAAAGTTCTAATTTTACTTGCATTGTCTGCTGCATCGAAATGTACTACTGTTTGGTAAATGGTTCTTCTTATATTCCTCCTTCTTGTGACTCCTTTAAGTTGTTAGTACATGTGGTAACGTTTTGTTAGCCCAAATTATACAAAAAATACCAGTTGATCGTCCCGGCCCGCATCCTTTTTTGGGGCCGCATCCATTTTTTTTTACTATTTACTATTTTTCGATTTTTGAAAATAAAAAAAAATAAAAAAAGTTTTTAAAAACAAATAGTAACTAGTAAGGCCATCCTCCTCTTTTTAGAAAAATCCGGACGATTAACTGGTATTTTTTGTTATTTGGCCTTAAAGGGGTTAATTAAATCTTGTTTCCGTTTACAGTTGTCTTATATTTATTGCATGTTTATTAGTTCTTGTTTTACATTTTGTATCTGAAAAGAGCCTATAGAGTCTATGTAGACAGATTTTTGAGCTGTATAAATACTAGCAAATTTTTCAATTACCCTTTTTTGTTGGTTTCAGGAACCAGCTGAACTACATTACAGAAGAACTGATCAACCCATACCGGTGAGTACCAGTAAAAAAAAAAAAAAGCTTGCACAATTCTGACACAGTTAAAAAATGTAAACCAAATTGGTTGAATTTTCTTATTTTAAATTATGAATTGATTTTCACTTATTTTACAGGAATCTACCGTTGGCAATTATTATCGGCATACCGTTGGTGACAGGGTTATACATATTGGTTAACATCGCGTATTTTACCGTCATGTCACCTGAGGAATTACTGCAGTCTGGTGCAGTAGCTGTGGTAGGATGATCTCAATGTCTCTCTCTCCTCTCCCATTGTCGATGTCTGTTTGTTTGTTTGTTTATTTGTGATTACAAGATAGACATTGTGTGGTATTCTTTAGGTAGACTCTGTGTGAACTTGTGGGGTGTTTTTACATTGTGCCCCGTGCACCCCACTATGTTTTGCTAGAGGAGGGATTACAGAAAAGGGACCAGAGATTACACCTTGGGAAAACCCACAATGCCGCTCTAATAAACACGCCTGTTTGTCTCATTATCTGTTTATCTGTTTGTCTACTTCTCTGATAATCTGTACTCTGTTTGTCTGTTTCTCTGCTTGTATGTTTGTCTGTTGATAAAAACTGCAACAACAAAAAAACATTGGGGGTGGGGTTTATTAAGTAGAAATGATGTTGGCAGTGTGGAAAATATCAAAATCCTACCAACTAGTTGAATATCTTTGTGAATCATTTCCTTGAAACAAGAACATCGGTCATTTATTTTGATCGCCTGCTACATGTATGTAAAATTAGGGGAATGGAAAGTGTTTGCTTTAAAACAACTCTTAGAATGTCCATTGTTGCTGCTTGTTACAATCAGACTAGTGTGAGTGAAATAGAATCTACTCCAAATAAATGTCACATTTTTCTCTCTGATTACTAGGGGTGGGGGGTAGAGAGACAGTTGTGATATTTGTTTGTTAGCCACATCTGCCAACAATGTGTTTACTCTTGGTTTTTTTTAAGCAGTTTAATTATCCTTCAAGTCAGTTTTATTGTTGTTTCTGTGTTCTTTTTCTCAGTGTTGATGATTGATTTTTTTTATTAGCGATCTGGGGAAATGTCCTTAAATTTTTGTTTTTATTTGTTTTAACGTCCCAACTGTCTTTATACTCTATGCATGTGTCATGTCTACATGACTCCATTGCCTGTTTAGCACTACCACACTGACTGAGCCATCTCAATCATTGTATGCCTGGATCAACAACAAACTTGTTAACTTTGATCAACGCTTTTGTCCAAACAATTCTTGTTTTATTTTCCTGATTTTTAAAATTGGCAAATCATGCTACTCAAGAATCATTTTACTTTGTGACACCGTTGTCTTATTTAATAATGAAACCAACAGGGATTTTGAGTTCCAAGACCAAGTCAGTTTATAAATATTCCCTCGAGCAGCTTTAATTCATTGGTAGTGAAAATCAAGCTTCCCATTGGCTGATCAATTCAATGGTAGTGAAAACCAAGCTTCTCATTGGCTGATTGATTCAATGGTAGTGAAAATCAAGCTTTTCTAATGGCTAACTGATTGGTTGTTTATGAAACTGAGCTACTCATTGGTTAACCCAAAGCGCTGCAGCTCCTTCATCTGGAACCCTGCTCAAATCTGTAATCATAGCACTGAATTTGACCCAGGGACCAGCCTCTCAACTTTGGTCTTTTAAGCTGGCCAAACAAATAGCTGCAGTTTGATGGAGAGCTTTAAATTGCGGTTAGGCCATTTTTAATTTTGCATCATTCCATCGTGTGATGCTAAAGATCAAACCCACAGTTTTCTAATTTGTTTGTTGTTTTGAAGTCTGTCCTGTCCTCTTTATAAAATTGCATGTGAGTTTCATTTGCACTATTTGTCCGTCTCAAGAAACTTTTATTATTGTTTTAACTTGAGTTTACGTTAATTCCTGAAGATTCCTAGCGATACTTACTGTTTTGTTGCTTTGAAAAGCATCAATTATTAAACAACTTTCATAATGGAACATATACATGTACCACCATTAACAAGCAAGAGAAAGCCAATTCTTTTGGAAGAAAATTTGCAAGACCGCACTGCTTTTAGCTCAAAACATTTACTGGACTTTAAAAAAAATGTTCCAGTCCCAGAACCACAATGAGAAAAAAAAACTAGTTACGCAAATTATTTCACAATAAATCCAATATTATTATTTTTTTCTTCTTTTTAAAAAAGCACTAATTAGATTATCTCATTTTTCCTAATGAGTTATACTTTGATATTCAACAGAGTTGAAAGGTACTCAAAAAGGGACCCAAAATTTAAAACTTTTTTCAACAAAACTTTGATAAATAAAAATGATTTGAGGTATTTTCATTCAAAAACGCAAGACTGGCAAAACCTGTTACTGCTTAGTAAGATTGTCTTTTGTGCTAAGCAGCTCCATTAGACTGGACCCCGTTCATCTTTTTCCAACAGCACATACATTTATATCTTCTTCGGTCTGTGGTCAAACTAATTTTGAAAGAAGCGTATATACCGGTACTGTTCATTTGATCATTGGTTGACTGGGGTTAGTTAAACATTGCTCACTTTGGATAGAAAATATAAAGCCAGGCAGACATTCTTATTCATCCTTCTCTATTCTGATTTCTAATTTGTTTGACCTTCGAACGATCAGCGTTGGTAACCCTTTACACTTGACCCTCTTCGGCCAGTTTTTGAATGTGCTCAAGTTATTTATTAAAACCACTTGTTACCTTCTCATAAACTGTTTCATATACATACACCACTACAAATGTTACATTGGGTTACATTTATATCTAATTTATTACCGCCCCACAAGGTTTTGGATGGGGAAAAAATTAAAGTTTCCATTTCATATTATATTTCTTGCATTGGTCACAAGTGACAGATTTTAGATACAAATAACTTAACATATTTAGGCCAACACAACAAATTCTACCAAGTAGTTTTCTTCAATATTAGAAAAATATTCTACAAAGTAGTTTTCCTCAATATTAGAAGAAACAAAAAAACTTCATGGTTCGGTCTTATTCTATGAACAACCTCACTGTTAGATTTTTTAGTTTCAGAACTTCCCCAAGTGAGCAATGTCCAATCTCAAATTCATCACACAAATTCCATATAAATCTTGTCCCTAAGTTTTCTTATCTATTGCCTGACTCTCCTAATATTTTCCCTTATTTCCTCATATCTTGTTTTTATTTCCCCCCTCCTCTGCCACATCTCTGGATCACCCTTTGCATGGTGGTCTCTCCCTTTGTAGACCTTTGCCAACAGAACTCTGGGCGTTATGGCGTGGATCATGCCAGTGGCTGTTGCGTTTTCCACATTCGGTGCCGCCAATGGCACCTGTTTTACAGCAGGAAGGTACACACAGTACACTTGGCTTTTTTATCAGACATGAAACGGTCACTGTCATTAATACCATCTCACTTGACGTTGCAAGGCCCCCTTTGAGGGCAGATTTCCATGTCATTTTTGATGAATTTACAAGAACAAAATTCAAATCATTCACTTCAGGTTTGCCATACGCACACTCCAGTATCTAAATATTTCATTTCGTTCATTGTTACATTTTCTGTGGTGAGTAATGTCCCTGCCACCATTCATCAGATGTTGGAAATTGTGAAGCACATCATTCCTTATCAAGTGTTCATACTGCTGGTGATGAGTAAAACAGTTTATTATTATTTTTTTTTTTTGTAATCATCATATGATTTTTTTCAAAGAAGTTTCAATAACTTTCCATCAGCACCCTTAAGAGAGAAGGTGTTTTCATGACAACGGCTGTTTAATGTCCTTTTGCTTCCCTTCCCCACCCAAACCAGTTTGGATGTTTCCTAACAAGCTTCTCGCTGTTTCGTGTGTCACAGGTTGAGTCATTTTGATTGCACCACTGCTGTTTCATGTCATGTTTTTGCATCCAGATTCATTGCATGATTTTTTGGTTTTCACATTTACTCATGCTTTTCGTAACCCTTTCCACTAACACTGGGGCACTCCGGGCTTTATTAAACATCAATTTGGTATCCATGTTGTGTGTAGTGTACTATGCAGACTGAGCTGATGGTCACAATGCATTGAATCTTTACATCAGTTTCAAAAGATTTAAACGAAGACAAAATGTAAAGTCTTTTTGAAATTGATAAAACTTTCTCGGTGATGAGCCGCAGTTTCTCACGGTAAATTTGATTTTTCAGAACAAAGTACTTAGTTTGGTTATTATTTAAAACCCAGTGCCTACAAGTTCAGTTATATTTTCCAGAACTTGCCCGAAGTACTTAGTTTGGTTCGCTTTTTTAAACCAATGCATTCAAGTGCAGATTATTTAAAGTATAGTCTGGTGCGTTTCAAACTTTCAAATGCAAGGCTTTGATCAGTTTGAGAGCCTTGGCACTTGCTATGGCTATGGCACTCACTATGGCTATGGCACTCACTATGGCTTGTTGATGCGGCTAACGGCCATAGCAGCAGCCAAAATCAATTTAGGAATCCAGATCAAATTATCATTACCTCATGATGAAGTTCGATTTACGAAAAGCACAAAATGAGTAAAGATTCTCTGCAGTTGAAGTGTCCTGAGTAGTCTATAGGTCTGTCTTCCCACAAGCAGACATCAATGTTGCCACCCTGCTATTTTTGTGTTGATCCGCCTACCATGCTGTTGAGCTCCCAAAACCCTACCGTTGCTTTTTGTAGACTCTGGCCCAACGCAGCCTAGGACCCACAATGGCATGGATCATACCATTTTTTGTTTGTTGTTCCACATTTGGTGCCATCAACGGATCAACATTCACAGCTGGAAGGTAAACTAATCAGATGGTCCTTGGTTTCTCCCTAATCGCTTTTATCTATTCCTAAATCCAACATAAAATTCACCCACCTGCCCCCTCCCCACCCCCCCCCCCCCTTCCCTCTCACTCCCCCCCCCCCCTCTCTTCCATTGATACATTTTTGTCTCAACCAAACTATTACACCCACAGGGTACAAAGAAATCCTAGCACCTACCCAGTGATGGTTCAGATATTAAGTTGACAAAAAAAGCCCCTCCCCCTTTTTCCAGCACCATGTTCTTTTGTGCCCCTCAACTTGTACAAATTGACTTGAGTTGAAAGAAAGAAAAATACAAATCAGTGACGCCATGTACAGCTCTCAACAGGTTTGGGATAAGAACTGGTGCTCTGTTTTTAAAACACGCATGTACATGGCTTAGGCTAAACATGTCATAATTTTTTGCAGTAGATTCTGTTAAATCGTTGAATCCATGGTATTGTTAAGGAACTCAATATTTTCCAGGGAGTTTTTGACACATTCCCAGATGGTCCTGATTATAGATTCTTGGCCCTGAGGTTTTGAGTCAGTAAGCTAAGGTCTTTATTTGAGTCTTTGAGTTTGACTACAGTCCATCTAGTTCCCAACTCTATTCTCCAGTGTACTGTCATGCACTCCTTAAAGTTAATGTGTGAACCTCTTGCTCAATTTAGAATTATCAGAGAATTAATAATGCTGCCTTTTAACTTCCTCGTCCCATTCCCAAAATCCTGTTGTTGTTTTTCTGAATCTACAGAAACTGTTGTTATCTTGACTTTAAAAAAGTCGATTTGTTCATTGATTTGATTAATGTTTGTTGTGTGTGTGTGTGGTTTGTGTGTGAGAGTTTGAGATACATTGTTATTACTAATCAGTTTATTGGCAAAGTGTTTTGTGAGCAGTTTGTTAATGTTTTCAAAAGATTTCTGTTGTGTTTTTTGTGCCAAATGTAACACTTTTGGTTGATTTATATTTTGAATGTAGCTCATGTTGGGTGTGATCCATAGGTTTAAGGCGGTCACAGTCTATATAGCAGGGATGAGATTTTTTATAAGTTTACTTGGTAATACTTTCTCCAAATTGAATAAGACATGCTCTTTGATTTACTTCTCTAGCACTTCCCAAAAGCTCCTTGGAATCTAGAACTCCAAAGGGGTGATCAAAAGGTTGAAATGCCATTAGCTCAATGTATCCTGCAAGATCTGAATAACAGTTTCAGACTTTTTGGTCGACATTGACTGTCATCCTAGTCTAGGTTCCTAGACCATTGGTGTTGCGTGGTCACACACTGTAATGAACGAACGCTAGCGGGCGCTCTGTTTCTCTGATTTCCGAGCACAGGACATGGGGAGATCCGGAAATTAGAGAAACAGAGCGCCCGCTAGCGTTCGTTCATTACAAGCGTGTACAGTTTTTGCCATGCATAATCGGAACGTTCGTTGTGTGTGACCACGCAACACCAATGGTCTAGGAACCTAGACTACTGTCATCCCTGATATAGCCCACTGGGGCTGGATAACTCGGATGGTAGGGCACTAGCACAAGGTTCAAATCCCACTCCAGTCAAAAAGCTCTGTGTTCAACTAAAACAATATATAAAATGTACCCAAACTGTTTCTTTCTTGTAGTTTATTCCTTGATGAAAAAAAAAGTGCGAAGAACTAAATGATTTTTTCACTTGATTGTAGAAAGTCAACATATCATTCAACACATTTCTTCAGGAGAAAATTAATTTGTTGTGGACATTGATAAATGGGTTGACATCCAGTATTTCAATCAAAAAAAAGAAAAAAAATGCACTATATGTAGTGTGTCTGTGTTTTTTTTGGGTTTTTTTTTCGTCAAATTGCTTTATTTCGGGCATCACAACATAATTTGTGACAAAAACGCTGACCTTGGATTAATGAAAAAACCTACAAATCCTGATTAGATCTCCTTGATTTACACCATACACTTTGAAGATGGCATCTGGGAATTAGTTCAACATGATTGACTAATTGCTAAAAGAACCCTACAGAGAAAGAGTCCTTTTTATTTGTTATCTGATTAAAGTGTCTCACGTCAGTGGAAGATTTACAAGTCAACACATGTACTGCAACAGAAGGCCGCTCGTACTTTATTCTCTTTGATATTGAAAATTTACCACCTCGTTCGCGCTGATAAATCTTTTCTTCGCTTAAGAAGGTGTGCAAGGGGGTAGATTGTTAGGTGTTCGTTCAGCAGTGCAAACACCTCTTGCTTTTGCATTTAATAGATGTTTAATATACATCAGGAACAACAAATACTGCCTTGATATTATTATTTGGTTTGACTCGGGAAAGTAGGCAGTATATACAATTGCTTACAGTCATAGGCATATAGGTAAAACTATTTAACCTCTGAAGCACTTTTACTCTGGTCATTTTATATCTAAAAAGTTAAGATTGCGAAGGGGGGTGGTTGCTCAGATATCAATTTGGGAGTTTCATGTTGCCACCCTCCCCCCCCCCCCCCCTCCCCTACAGGTACTCAACTGGTCATTTTGTTGGATAAGAAGTTAGCAATACGAACTGACTCAAAAGGTCGGTCAACTTTGAAAAGCTTGATACTAAAAGTTTCTCTAGCCTTCGTGGATGTTTAACTTTCATATTATGGGAGCATTGATTCCGTTCGGGGTACTTTCTCTTCAATGGGTTTCATGAAAAAAATACCATTCAGATAAAAAACACCTCTGCAGACAAATTTCACTGACGGTAGAGCGTGAATATGATGTTTGATTGTAGGGCTTAATGGTGGTTGTAATGACTTCTTCATTGTGTTGAGCAACACTGATGGTTAAGCATTCCTTTCACTAATGCACTGTGTATAGATTGTGAAGCGTGGCAGAAAGTATCGCATTACACCCTCCAGTGATCGTAGACTGAGAAATCACAAAAAGCTGTTGGCGAACGTTTCCTTTTCTTGAAAGTCATTGCGTGGAAGATTACGGGTTTATTAAAATACAGCTACGGGAACTTTGAGTGGTCTAGGATGCGGGAGCAGGAAGAGAATCAGAAGTTAATTGCTTCGTTGTGGATTCCGAGACTAAATTATATTGATTAGTAGTCTGCACGCAACGAGGCAGAGAAGAGGTCTTTTAAGTTCGAGCCTTATGATAGGCAAATATTTTCTCTAAAGAAGTTACGACACCCTTGTTTCTGGACATTGTAAACCCATGGATGAGAAACTTCAGACTTTTATCTGAATTCGGACATCTGGCGGGTGGAAGAAAAAATCAACATTTACTTTATCCCCAAAAACAGTTGATTGCCTGATGTTTTGATCCTAGCACTTTGCATTTATACCATAGTTCCTTTTGGTTGGTAAGCAGTTCACAACAGCGAATTCTATTTTTTCCACACATAAAGAGAAACCCTGTTCTTTAATCTAAGTCTCATTATGGCTGAGGATACTGTTCCTGAAAAGCTCTGTGAAATCTAAACCCCAGGGATTCCAAAAGATCGAACTCGGCCATTATTTCAACTTGCCACCAAGAAACTTGGATTTTAGTTTCAGACTTTATTGTCAGCAATGACTCTCGCCCCCTGCAAACCTCGCCGAGAGGTCTGTGTTAAGAACAGGGTGTGATATCACGTTCAGTTGTATTTGCTTGGCAAGATTCCCTGTCGTCCTGCAGATAAATGTTAACCGTGTCTTATGCAAAGTTGAAGAAAATATACGAGAAGGTACAAATTTGTATGAGAATTTGTCAGTGTTATGATGTTTTCTCTGTAAAGTGGTTAGTCCATTTGCAGTTTACTCCAATGGTGTTTATGAAGCATTTGAAATGTGAGGAGTGGATTTGAAGTGGTGTTAGTCTTCTTGATCTTGGGTCATTCCTTTGAGGCAGGAAATGTTTGTTTCCTGATGTTATTACAAGTTCACCGTCACTTCGCAGAATCAATAAACGGTAAAAGACAAACCAAGCAGTATATTGACATTCCAAGAACAGGGAATATTTCTACAGACAAAGATGTTTAAAGAATGCCTCACTTGG